>NC_069396.1:7712500-8012500 GCF_027475565.1 Acinonyx jubatus
TTGAGAAAATTTAATACTCATGATTTTAAAAAACACTTAGCACACTAGGAATGAAAGAGAACATCTATAACTTTACAAAGGCCACCCCCCCCCAAAAGCTACAGATAACATACTTAATGTTGAAGGACTGAATCCTTTCCTCCTAAAACTGGGAGCAAGTCTTCTTTCATTACTGTGGTTTAACACAGGGTTGGAACTTTTAGCCAGTTCAAAAAGGCAATAAAGGGAAATAATAGGCAAACAGATGGAGATGGAGAAATAAAACTGTCCCTGTTTGGAGATAACATGATTGACTATGTAGAAAATGCCAAGGAACTTACAAACAAATAGAAATGAAATTCCCATGTATCAGTATAACAAAACATGAAGAAGACTTGTATGCTGAAAACTACAAACTTCTGATGAAAGGAAATGAAGAAGATCAAAATGAATGGGGGAGAGTATCAATTCTCTTCAAATTAATATACTGACTTACCACCATTTCTGCCCAAATCCCAGCAAGGTATTTTATAGATATAGAGAAGATCATTCTAATATATATATATATTGAAAAGCAAAGGAAATATAATGGGTAAAACGATTCTGAAAAGAAGAATAAAGTTGGAGGAATCATGGTACCCAATTTCAAGACCCATTACATAGTTACAGTAATCAAGAACGTGTGGTATTGGTGGAGGGATAAACATACAGGTCAACGCAACAGAGAACTCTGAAATAGTCCCACACAAATATGCCCAACTGATTTTTTGACAAAGTTGCAAAAGCATTCA
Source organism: Acinonyx jubatus (assembly GCF_027475565.1). Lineage (NCBI taxonomy): Eukaryota > Metazoa > Chordata > Mammalia > Carnivora > Felidae > Acinonyx > Acinonyx jubatus. Next base: position 7,713,271 of record NC_069396.1, read on the forward strand.
GTGGAGGAAACATAGATTTTTCAATAAACGGTGCTGGAGAAATTCAATATCTGTAAACAAAATAAGCAACCAAACCAAATCAAGACAAAACAAAATCCTTGACTTCAGGCTCACACCTTATATACAGATTAACTCAAAATGGATCACAGACTTACATGTAAATGTAAAATTTTTATAGTTTAAGAAAAATAAAAAGCGTAAGAGAAAATCTTTCTACTGCAGAGTGAGGCCAAGAGCTTATAGACTTAACCCCAGAAGTGCAATATGAAAAAGAAAAAAATTGATAGATTTAATCAAGGTTAGTAACTGTGAGAAGTCTTGTTAAGAGAATGAAAGACAAGCTACAGACTAAGAGTGAATATTTGCACATCATATATCTGATAAAGGATTAGTATCTAAAATAATTAAAGAACTCTCAAAACCCAACAGTGAAAAAATGGATGATCCAGTTAGAAAATGGGCAAAAGACATTTCATTGAATAGGATATACTGACGACAACTAAGCACATAAAAAGCTGTTCAACATCATTAGCCATTAGGGAAATGCAAATTAAAACCTCAATGAGGTAGCACTATACATCTATCAGAATGGCTAAAATAAAAAATAGGGACAACACCAGTGAGGATGTGGAGAAACAATCACTAATATGCTGAAGTTTCATTTTGTGTGGTTTTCTCTGTTTTTTTGTTTTGTTTTGGCGTGTGTGTGTGTGGGGGGGGGGGCTTTCTTTGTATTTATCCCCCTAGGGGTTCCTTTTGCCTCATGAAGCCTTGGCTTGATATCTTTTGTCAGTTTTAGAAAATTCTCATCCTGTGTTTTGCTAGTTTCCAGTAATTTAAAAAACTTTTTTTTTTTTTTTGAATGACCAAAGACTCTGAGATTTATGTAAGGGACCTGGCTGAAAAAAAAATTTTTTTTAAACGTTTATTTATTTTTGAGATAGAGAGAGACAGAGCATGAATAGGGGAGGGGCAGAGAGAGAGGGAGACACAGAATCGGAAGCAGGCTCCAGGCTCTGAGCCATCATCCCAGAGCCCGACGCGGGGCTCGAACTCGCGGACCGCGAGATCGTGACCTGAGCCGAAGTCGGCCGCCTAACCGACTGAGCCACCCAGGCGCCCCTGAAAAATGTTTACTTATGGTACTCAGCATGTATGTTCCTGTGTACACAATTATAAGTATGAAAGTAAACAAAATAACACAACTATCTATACTATTTCCCCTTTATTATACCCTAAATGATCTCTAGTTGGTTCTTACTCTCAGGATCTACTGATTATCATTTCATGTATGTTAGGCTAATTTGGCTGGAAGTTTTATCTTCCAACTAAACCTAAGTCAGGATGTCAGCAGTGAAATATTCTCTTCAGATCTTTAAAAATTGAGGATAATGGCTATGGGATGATGGGGCAGTCTGTGGTCATTCTATTAACATTAATAATCTCTCATTTTTTGTTGGGTGGGCGTCGTTTTCCAAGCACTTTGTTAGGGCCTGTCTCAGTTGCCCTCACAATGACCCCTTGAGCCTGGCAGGTTTACTTCCATTTTGCAGATGTAGTCTCAGGCGAAACAGATGACAGAAAGGGATCCAGAGTGGTAAATATATTATTTCATCACAGTCTGGAACTTCCCAGGATGGTTCTGACTCTGTATTTGGGTGCCACACTATACTCTTCAGGTTACCTAGATGGCCGTATGCTCTTCTAGTTGTAGAATATCATAGTCCTTCCATGGACACAATAAGTAGTTGAACCAGAAACAAAGTTGAACTTCCTTGTTTTCCTTCTGTGCTATTATGTCAACTGCATACAGTAGAGAATAGGACTTTGTTACCTGCTTGGAAAGATGAGCGGGGTGGGGGGTCTCATCTCCCTCCCAGTTGACTCTCGCTTCATTAGAGCTCACCAGACGTCCCAGAAAGATCCCTACTGTAAATATTTTGGTTGACCGCTTCTCTTGGCAGCTGACTCAGGAATAGAGATGGGTTGTCTGCGGATCCTAGAACAAGTTCTGGAGATGGTGAACAGATGGCCAAGCAGAATTGCCATAATCCTCGATAGCAAGAGGCAGCTTACCTTGTGGAAACTTGGGCCTCTCTTCTGACGACTGTAGGGATTAAGAGAACAAGGTAAGTGAGGAAGAAAAACAGTGGGTACTGAGGCCCATGTTTTTGGAAGGCGAAGAAATGCAGGCTGTGTGCCTAACATCAGAGTCCTCCCCAACATAAATCATACTTATATAGGGTGATCATTCCTTGATGGAGGCTTTGAGCTGAGACTACGGGGATGCAGGGAATACAACTGTGAATAAGATAGAAATCCCCCAGCTTTGATGGCATCTGCAGCCTAATGGGGGACATAGTTAATAAACAAGTAATTACATCAAGCTTCCTCATGGAAGCAGTATGGGATGCAGTTGAGGCACGTAGGAGGTCATCTTGACCCAATGTAAGGGAGTCCTGGAAGGGTTCCTGGAGTTAGTGACATCTGAGCTAAGTCACAAACGAGAACCAGACACTTACGAAGTGAATAGGTATGGAGGTAGAATAGAGGGAAAAGCCGTGCAAGAACATGAAGACATTTGAAAGAACCAAAATGATTGCAGTTTGCTATGACTTTTAGTGATGGCTTTAGCATACAGCATGGGGAAAAGGTTTCTCTAGGCAAAACCTCGTATTCCTTTGGTCAGTTGGGCCCAATTGCATTTGCTTCAAGTATAGAGAATCACCATGAATGACCCACTCACTGCCTATCTCTGACCCTTTACTAGGGCGCTCATTTGAGAACCCTGACTTCAGAATGCAGGTGAACTCAGATTTCTACAAATTGGCCTGGCAAAGTGTGACTCCGTCCCCTCTCCCCGAGGTGGACAGTGCCCCCCAGTGGAAATGAAGGTGAGCGCTCCTCCTGTCCCCCACTGGCCGGGGCCACACTGAATGTACATGTTTGCCATTTCCCTGTGAGGTTGCAGCCGACCAAGGGTCTGCAAAATTGCCTGAAATTCTGAAAGCAAATAATGGAAGGAGAGGACTAGTTCCTATGAATAGCAGACATATTTTATTATCTCAATTGTAATCCTTTTAACATGACTCCAAAGCAGTTCTCTGGTTCAGAAAAGTTACAGAAACGATAGGGGAATGAGAACTATATATAAAAAAAAAAGTGAGATGTTTTATTATTTCTCTTTCAACCCACCCCAGGACATTGATTCAGCTTAGGCCAATGGAACGGAATTAGTAAGTGGATGTGCTGGTGTAAACAGTTTTAATAATAGAAAGTTTATTATTTTTTTGTCAACTCACGTAAATACACAGTGGACAGTAGCTCAGGAATGGTATGATTTTGAAATGTTACCCATTGTCCAGTCTTTGGCATGGATATGTCTGGGATCAAGATAGAATAAGGAGGTGTGTGTGTGTTGGGAGGAGAGGGGAGTCATGGCCCAGGTCACAGTGTCCCAGGGCCTGGGATCCTTCAGCACACACCCAGTACTGCCTCCCCAGGAGGACAGCTGGGATCCTTGTTCCAATTGCATTACGATTTCGAGAATATTCCATCTCATTGAGCTGTTCCATAAACATTTCAAGATTTAAGATGATGCTAAATGATGTGGACAGAATTAAAATGCTTTAAAATGACATAAGATGGTGAACTCTATAGCTGCCTTTCTTTTCGCCTAAACAGGAAGAATGGCAAGTTGGGGGAATGACCCTGTGTTACTTTTCAGAATCCTCTAGATGGTGCTGCTGTGATAGCTATTGGACAGACTTTCTTTCTTTCTTTCTTTTTCTTTTTTTTTTTTTTTTTAGCGCTTAACTATCAAACCAAATATTTAACTTATTAAATGTCTTATAGTTAATTGCTAATATGATACTATTGGTAATTTATACCATCACATTTACATTACATTCTCTTAACAATAGTCTATGCACATAAATCATACAGCAGAGTAATTTCAAGAATTGAAATACATGTACTTCTCTGGTCATTATTCAATAAAATTAAAGACTTGCATGTGTGGATGGATTTTTCCACACACATTAAAACTGGCTATAGGATTAGCTCTTGACTACCTCTCCTTGTGTTGGACAGTACAGGACAGTGGCTTGTACATAGTAGTTGCTAAGTTAATGTTTATCAAAGGAATTGATTCTAATTTGTTTTTTCCCTTCCACTACTGATTGGAGATGAGGTGACCAACTGGGTTAAGCTTTTCAGAACCCCAGTTGGAGATTGCTGCTTATCTTTGCTTATCTTGCTAACGAAACGATTGGGAGGCCATTTTTTTTTTCTGTATTTCTGAAAATGGCCTGGTGGGGGTGGGGGGAATGTGTGTATGTGTATAAAATCACTTCTTTATTTTAAAAGCAAATTGGTTTTCAGGTTGGTTCCATTGAAATGCAGGAATGGTATGAAAATTGTGTTTGATAATTGCTCGAGTCTTAATCAAGATTTTATTAAAATCAATATTTGATATGCTGCTCAATTTAATTAAATTAAACCATAGAGAAACGAGTAATAAATGAGTTTGAAAATCAATCACGGATAAGGTATGTTTCTTTTAATTAGTTTAATGTAGAGAATGTTGGGTTAAGCAATTGCTGACCACAGAAGGAACAACAATGAAAAAAATCACCACTTTTGTTTATGCAGTATGAGCAACTAATATTAATGAGCACATTCTCTGTGCCAGGCACTATGCTAAACATTGTTTATTAAGTTTCTTCATTAATTTTGGGACAAGTTTTAGGAGGTCTGTCTCCTTAGTTGATGATTCAGACCTGGGTTTGAGCTATCATGAGGGTCCTGGGCCATTTAGCCAGGAAATGGCAGAGGTAGATTTTAACACAACAATCAAGCTTTTGCCTCTACCTGGAGTCACTCAGAAATAGGAAGAAAAAACATACTTTTATTAGGATGAATTTTAGAGAAAGTGCATTGGTGGTAGTTTTCTTTCTAAAAGAAGTGTTGCCTTTATAGACGAGTGATAGATTAGAGGGGGGAGAAATCCTAAATCAAAAAGCGTGAACGTTGACTTAGCAGCTCAGAGTCTCATAAAATACCAGAGAAAGGAAAAGAAAGAAAGAAAGAAAGAAGGAAAAGAAAGAAAGAAAGAAAGAAAGAAAAGAAAGAAGCGAAAGAAAGGAAGAAAGAAAGAAAGAAAGAAAGAAAGAAAGAAAGAAAGAAAGAAAGGAAGGAAGGAAGAAAGAAAGAAAGAAGAAAGAAAGAGTGTTTTATTTTTCTGGACAGACACAGAATACCGTTATTTACCATATAATTTATGCTTATTGGGAAAGGCAAAGATTTATGGCTTTAGTAAAAAAAAGCGTTCTAATTGGGATTAGCTAATGAAAAAATGGTGGCACTGGAGAGGGAGAAAGGAGGAAAATGTGATTTCGGTTGAGGTGTTTCTTCTCTCCTGGGATGTAACAAAAGGGCTAGTGTTCCACACCGGGGCAAGAATCACACTTTTAATTAGGCCGTCGGAGTTGGTGCCTGTATTTTTGGTTCTCGGTCTTTGTAGTCATCCGTGGAATCAACTCTAGGAAACTAAGGCTATTCTTGTTAAATACTGTCGGCGATGAGGACGAAACTTCAGCTTGCTGAAAAATCTCCCTCAATTTTATTCAGCGCTTGTTTGGTGGGATGAAAATAAAACCCAGCAACAATCACAACCACACGACTGCACAGCTTCCCTGCCATAGACCTAGAAGAATCTGTCTCAAGGCTCTGCTTGCTAAGCTTCAGTCACGATTTTTGCCATCCCTGCGCGTCTTGTGTTACTTAATATGTTCCTTGAAAATGGCTCATTATAAAACATCAAAATTAAATACGGTTGTTTTCGAAGGAAGCTTTGTTTCAATGCCAAAAGTGGGAAACCAGGGTTCGTTTCTCTAAGAAGGATAGGAGTGAAAAGAAATACAGTCAAATCGAAACACGTTATCAAATTTTAACTCCAGGAAAGTGTCCAGAGGTCATAAAGACATACTTGCACCAAACTGAGACTTCCTCTTTGACTATATCTGAGCAATAAAAAAAGATTGGAAAAGGGAATAATGTTATCATTATGTGAATCAATTTCATCCAACAGTGTCTATTTATCAGCTAAAATCATATTTCCGGGCCCAGGTGCATCTGTTAGCTTTTGTGATCAGTAGCCCATGTATCTTTGTCTGTTGCTCATGCGAAGCTTTGCCCCCTTTCTTTTCTTCCCTGATTCCCCCCCAGTCACATCTGAATCTTGGTCTCTGCCCAGATAATTCCCCTTACCTCATTTCTGAACATATAGAGAATTCTGTTAAGCTAACACACGGGATGGAGGGCAGATTATAAAATGAATAGTTTCCATTGCTGGTTAACGCTACCTTTCTCCATCTATACTGTTTGAGATACTTTTTCTCCAACTAGATGTGGCAAATTTCCAATAATAGTAAAGTAAATGTAGTGAGTGATATGTCTCTTTACCACCCTGACCTTCGTACACCTGGTTCCCCTACACAGGCGACCACCGTCATCATGTTTTATGTATTCTTCTGGAGATGGTCTGTGTATGTGAAACTTTACTTGAACCTCTGTGTCTCCCTAAATTTCACACAAATGGAAGCACACCCTACATGTCATTCTACAGTTCACTTTTTTTTTTACCCAACGATATTTTTTGGATGTAGTTTCATATTAGTATATGTAAGCCCTCATCCATTCTTTTGAACGTTGCATAGAAGTACTCCATGCATGTAACTCTTCCCCTTTTGATGTGTACTTAGATTATTACTGTTTTACAAATAATGCTGTAATGTCCCTGCATAATTCTCTTTGGGTCCATGATGGGCAGTAAGAAGTAAATCTGCTGCTGGACAGTACTCACTCAAATGGTTAGAGATCTAATTACAATAATTAGAGAGGGCAAACATGATCATATTTCTTCCCATGAGAATCCCATGCTCTCTCTTCGTCCTCACCCATAATATGAACTTGTCTTTGTCACGGTGCCCCCCTGCACAGCATGAAGCATCCTGATTTGTACATGAAGTTATGGCCTCTAAGTTATGTTTGTTGTGTGCGTCTAATCCTATTTAATCTTCCCTTGTCGCCATCACATTTGAAATTAGTTGTGTAGTTTTGTTCTCAGTGCCTGTCTTTGATGGATGACAAGCTCCATGAGGTCAGGGAGGGACTTGATGTTATGGAAAAACCTTAAACTTCTCTGGCCTTAGGAAAAATGACCGCAATATCATTTTAATGGCAAATAGATGCACGTTCCTAAGGGAGCTCGAATGGGGAATATGGAGGGGGAAAAAAAGAAGAAAAGGAAAACAACCCATGAGAGTTGGGGTTGCTATTTTTGATCAAGTTGGAATTGGGAAATACCAGGAGTCTCCTAGGAAATCTTGATCTCACTGGAAGATGATCCTGCTCTCTTGGCCAAAGAGCAGGTCTATATTTCTGTGCACATAAAACTTGCAGACCCAGACAGAGGGCCAGTCTACCTTCTGGCTTCGCCTGCCATTTATTATCATTCACAAGGTGGTGTTAGATGCTCAGCTTTTAAAAGAACTGGCTTTTCAGCAGTATTTTTACCCTTGAGAGTATATGGAGAGAGCTCTGTGTTGTATATTAATCAGAGCTTCCACGACTCTTTGAATGGTATTCGAAATGTGTCTGGGAGTGTGGTGAATGAACTATGCCCAAAGTGTGCTCTATTATTTATTACACAGGAGTCTTTCCATCTGAGACATAGGCTGAAATTAAAGGAGCCTAATACCTACTTTAATAACTCAGCGTTCTTCCCAGTTTCTGCTCCTTATGCACTCCTGCCCCCAAAAGCTTTCTAGGATTTGATACCTCTTAAGAGTCCGTTTGTCTCTCAAATCGTACTAAAATTTGTATTTCTAAATTCCCCACTCTTTCTGTGGATGTGTAGCTCTCAGTGCACCCCATGCTGTGCAAACATTTAACAATCACGCCTAGAAGCTGTTCCTTCTAGAACTCCTTCCATCCCTTTTCCCAGATGGCAAGTCTTACTCATCCTACAAAACCTGGTTCAAATGTCATTTCCTCTTCTGCCCTCCCTGACTGTCCCAGGCGATGAGTCACCCTCTTCTCTGTGCTCCCACCATCTTCTCTGTGTACCTCGACCGCAGGCATCTCAAGAGAGCAGTGTTGTCCCCAGGAGGGCAAATGTGCATTCTTGGGGAACAAAAAATATTATTCTGTTTATGCATAAAACACAAATACACACAGCACACAGCCAGACAGCATATAAATTTCCATGCTGGCAGACAGATTAGGAAAAAGATGTCTAAATATGCTTATAGAAAACACAAAGCGTACATACATGCACAGCCCAAACATCTGCCGGCTGCCTTGGTTCACTTGGGTGGTACCATGCACCCATCCCCTTTCTCTTCCATTCGGGTGGCCCTGCTTCCTCCACCCCAAACCAACTCACGAGCCATAGCCCTTCCATTGCCCGTACTTATACAGGCAAACCTCAGGTCTTCTTCAAGGTCAGGTGCGTCGTTCTGTAGTACCTGCGTGTTTCTTTATTTAACGTGTATAAAACCACTTAACATGCAACCACTGTTATTAGGTTCTTTTTTCTGTGTCACTGTCAAAGTCACTCGGTGTCGTGCCCCCTTGTTCCACCTTCCCCGTAGGCCCTGTGGTTTTGGCTGTGCGATTTTGCGGAGCGAGCTGACTTTTTAGGAATGCGTATGTTGTGTTACATCAGAACTGACGGTACTTAGATGCTGGCAACTCTGAACTAATGTCTCAGTTTGGATTTCAGAGAAGTAAGTTGATCTTCAGCTGAGTAGTATTGAGGCTTTTTATTTTCCTAGGGGGCATTTTGAAATAAGGGTGAAATAAGTACATTGATACATATGCGTAGAATTGCCTCACTGTAGCACCTCAGATGTGGACCAGTGCAGCTGAGCCCTGCTAGTGACACAAACAACCAGCAGGGGCACTGTTACAAATGATGTGGGTTTCTAAAAAGGTGAATACCTTCTAAAGTTCTGAACAAAACAAAGTATACCTCTGTAGTTGCTTTCCCGGAAAATTCATTTAAATTAACCCCGTGCACCCCCCCCCCCATTCATAACTCAGATGGAATTTGCTTCTGGCTGGTTATGTATAAACATACTTTTCATCTATAGGAATGGCATGGGGGACAGTCCCCTCTAGGGCACAGGCAAGCCCCTGCCCATCATGTGACAACCCACCTGCCCCCACAGATTTCCAGCACGCCCTCTGGTGAACCACTGGCCCATTTCCACGCACTGAAGATAAGCTATAACTATGTAAGTTCCTCACGCAGGCTGAAAACATAAGTATACAGAGAAAGGAAGGGAGAAAAATGATTTAGCACAAGGAAGGGTAGGAAAAGTTCAAATGTTTTTGCTGACAGTAAGTGAAATAGGAGTAACTAGTTTTGTATGACCTAATATCCTTAGGCTGATTGGAAGAAATACAGCAAGATGAGTGCTGTCCGCTGGATGTGAGTACGTTCGTGACTTCAGACTTTCCGGTAGCCGCGTTTAAAAACAAGGTAAAAAGAAACATGTAGAATCAACTTTGCAAATGACAGTATTTAGTCCAACATACCCAAGGCAATGTTTTGTCAAGAATGTAAGCAATATGAAAAGTATGTTAATCAGCTAGTTTGTATATATTTCTTGTACGAAGTCTTTCTAATTTTGCACTTAGAGCACCTCTCACTTTCCAAATGCCCAAGAGTTCTGTATTTGCTCCCAGCCAAGGAGCTCCCGATCTTATTGGGTTATGACAGTGCTTTAAAGTTAAAACATTAATTCTGTAGTTTCTAGGACACTATTAAGGGCGAGCTGAGAAACCCCGACTCACGCCGCCTTAAACAGTAAGAACGTTTGTTCTCTTTCTTAAGTCAGGAGGGAGGCTGTGCCCCAGGGGTGATTGTTCAGCAATTCGTGCCTTCATCAGGGATGTGGGTTCTTTCCGTCTTTCTCCACATGGGCTGTTCCTCTCATGGTTGTTACGATGGCATCTTGGAGCAAGATGGTGGCTTCGGTTTCCTCGTTTGTGTCCAAAAGGGGGAGTGTCGCTCTCCCGCAACTTGAAATATCCCTTCTTTCTTTCAGTCTTATTGGGCCCAAATGCCACGTCCCATGTGGCTCACACAGATCACCAGGGTCAGGCTATTGGCCGGGGATGCGGGGATGCCTTTGGCTGGGCATTTTCTCTTCATTTGCTCACAAAAGAGACACCGTTTCTTATCCTATTCTTGCTTTCTTCACTCATTTACCATACCTCACTGTGTCTGTGACGTCCTTGTAAAACCTGGACTCCCATAATTTTTGGCCAAGCCACACGTGCAACATTGCATTTGATTCTGATTTCAGGGGATAGAAAGGATGGAATGCATTTAAGGGACAAAGAGAGATGAATCATAGTATGTCAGGAATGTTGAAGGGAATGGGGGTGTAGACCCATGAGAAGTGGGGGCTGGACGTGGGGATGAGGCATCTTCCATGTCTTAAGACGGTGTGCCTGCTCGTAGCAGTGTAGCTGCCTCTAATTTGTTCTGGAACTGGAAGCCAGATAATTAAGTCTGTTAGAATAACGCCTATGAGAAGAACAAATAAACTGTGACCGAGGCCAAGGTGCTTGTCTAAGAAGAAAGTATTTCAACATCAGTCCGTGAACTTGGTTACCCTCCTTCCATCTCTCACCTGATCCCTCCTCCCATGGCTTGAGGCCTTGTGCTTAGTTCTGGGCACATAGTGCAGTTCTTAACCGTTTTTTAGAATGATAACAAATTTATGAATGATGGTTAGTAAATGACAACATTAATTAATCTTTATTGATGATCTGAGCTAAGTACTAATTTATCTGTTGTCTTCTTAAGTCCTCACCAAACCCTATGAGGTAGGTGCTATTTGCGTCTCTGGCGTACAGATGAGACACTGAGGCTTGTGAGATAAACGAACTTGCCTAAGGTCACGGAGCTGGGATCCATGCCAGGACTGACCAGTCTCTGAACCTAGGATGTTAGCTAGCCCGGGAGATACTAGAGGACTCGACTCTCTGCCCTCTTGATGGGCAAGTTATTAGAAAGAACAAGTGTTCTTCCTGATTCCCTGTGATGCTGCTGGGGCTCGTGGCTGAGACTAAGGGGTCATGAGTTGGATGTGATGTGGCTTCTTTTTCTTTTTCACTTTCAGAGTGGTCTGCTCCTCTCAGGGATGTGCGGGATTATTTTACCAGGGGTGACGTTCTTAGTTCATTTTGTGGGCTCACACCTGTCTTCACTCTTGTCCGGTTCTGCTTCTTTGAGCCCTGTGTGCCCTCATGTGCCCTCACAGAGTAGTGCACACCGTGGAAGCGAGTCCACATTTATGAAATCAGGCTTTATCTGAGGGCAGTGGGATGCCAGTAGTACAGTTTTTAAGAAGGGGAGCGCTTTATAATTTATAAGCATTGCTCTGGGCTGTTTTGGGGAGATGGAAGGTGAGAGTGACCAAGGGTGACCGAGTTCAAGAGGAAGCTCTTTCTTGGGGGATGTCGCTCCATCATCTCCAGATCTCAGTCCCGTTCCTTACAACGCTGAAGTCCTCTGCGTCATATCTCAGGGAGATGGAGAGAATGTGTTCAGAAGAGAGGGGATAAATCAGCCAGTGCAAGCTCACTCTTTGACCTGGGAGATGTGTGTTCATTTCCCTAAGGCACTCTTCACTTCTTGTGTCTCTGCCCATCAGCCCTGAAGCACCCAGATTTTAACACTGTTTTGGCAGTTCATGATCCAGTGAATAACTGGGGAGAAATGAGAAAGTAGAAATGCTAGGAATTAGGAGCGCCTGGGTGGCTCAGTCAGTTAAACGTCTGACTCTTAATTTTAGCTCAGGTCATGAACTCAGAGTTTGTAAGATTGAGCCCTTCATTGGGCTCTGTGCTGACAGCCAGAGCCTGCTTGGCATTCTCTCTCTTTCTCTCTCTGCCCCTCCTTCTCTCTCTCTCTCTCTGTCTCTCTTTTTAAAATTTTTTAATGTTTATTTATTTTTGACAGAGAGAGAGAGAGAGACAGAGCATGAGTGGGGGAGGGGCAGAGAGAGAGGAAGACACAGAGTCTGAAACAGGCTCCAGGCTCTGAGCTGTCAGCACAGAGCCTGATGCGGGGCTTGAACCCACAAACAGCGAGATCATGACCTGAGCCGAAGTCAGATGCTCAACCGACTGAGCCACCCAGGCGCCCCAGTCTCTCTTTCTTTCTTACAATAAATAAATAAACATTAAAAAATCCTAGGAATTATAAATCCTTCCAGGACAAAACTAGTGTAGGCCATTACTATCTTATGGAAGGAAATTGAGGATAGAAGGATGAAACCTTGCTCAACTCCAGAGCAGTTATAACAGCTAACGCTGACCAGGCACTTACTACATGTAGAGCATATCATACACATTATTTTACTTAATTCCCACTACAGACATGCGAGGGACTATTCCTGTTCCCCTTCTTTGGTGAGTGCTTTGAGGCCTTGAGAGGTCAAGTGAGGTTCTCAAGGTCACAAGGTAGTAAGTGGCAGAGTGTAATTCCAACCCGAGCTGTCGGACTCCAGAGCCAATACTTTCCACTCTGATGACTTTGGATCCCCCAATGTTCAATTCAAGAAACCCGAGATCGTCCCTTTCCACAAAACAGTCGATGCCGTGCTGTGAAATGTGTAGCAACGTTGCGGCTCCTGCCTAATCGCCCGGTAGCCCTGGCCAAGTGTCAAGTAATCCAGATCGCATCCAACATGGACATCCGTGTAAACGCGTAACGTCGACATTCCAACATGAGGAGCGCCATCGGGCAGCACCATCAGTTGTCAAGCGAATGGCCTAGCGATTGAGTGCTAAAGCATCTCTACAAGGTCTAAATAAATAATAATGTGGAAAGAGAGCCGTTTGCTGGATGCAAGACGCCAGCTGTAGTTTCAAGGAAATGTTGATTGCATGCTTTAGGAGCTACTCCACAAAGCCGTGCTCCAGTGTGTGTTTTCCTTGTAAGGTAGCAGGAGAGAAAGAGACACTTTTATTTTTGCCTGCAGTTTATTGTTTCCTCCTCAGCAGCTGTGCCGACGTGGTGTTGATTATGCAGAGAAGAATTATTTTGATTATTGACAGTTGGCATTCTTCTCGTAATTTGGAGTTCTTCATCTCTGGTTCACTTCCTCACCTCCTCTCCTGCCCACACGTGTATAAAAACCTTGGAAGCTCTCGCTAGGATTCTTACGCATGGCAGCTGTGAGCAGCGATGGAGTTGAAAGTTCAGGGGCAATTTGACATGAAACTCTTCCTCCTGGTCCGTCCCTTCTCTGAGCATCGCTTCAGAGCAAGGGAGCCGGTGGGCTCGTGAGGTTCGTGGTGAGTGTTGGAAAGGCCTGTCCGTGAAGAAGCCAGGTTCCCTTGTGGGCCGCCTTGCCCCTGCATCTCTGTCTGCTGGCGGGCGCCCCCTCTGTCCCAGCCACGTCCATTCAGAGCTGTGTGCCAGTGGAGTGCTGGTTGGGGCTGGCTCAAAGGAATGGCCTGTGGGAAGGATCCCATAGTTTTCCTTGGAACAAAGAGCGCTTAAGAAACAACGATGATCTCAACAAAACAGAAAAGATCCCCCCCGGAGGTAATCTTCACATGGTGCATGTGACTGATTCCTGTGGAATCCTCTGTCACCTCCCCTTGCCTACCTGTATTTCAGCCTCAGATAAGACACACTCAAGTGGCAGACTTCCACCTCAAAAGCTTTCTTTCTTGGCCAGGAGTTAATGCCCCTGGGGATAAACCTCCATGAAGGGGATCAGAAGAAACCAGTGGGAAATGGCCCAGCTTCTCTTCCTTCAGGTGGGCAGTTCTGAGAGGCACTTTGTTTGCTTCTCAGACACCCTGGCCAAATCAAACCATGTTGCCTGCAGCAGTGACCCCAATGTACTTCCTTGTCTCAGCTTTTTCTCTTTCCCTGGATCACCTCCCAAATGAACGACATGTACCCGAGTCCTTGTCTCAGGCTCTGCTTTTGGGGAAATACAAAATAAAGCAGTGACAGTGAAAAGATTATTCTTCCCTGAACTTATCCCTCTTTTTTCCTTTCCGAGATCTTACTCATTTGTATTGTTTTAGGGTAAATACTGAAATCTATTCTTAAAAAAAAGTAGGAGTAACATAGGTACATTGAAAAAAATGTTTTCTCTATTTGTACACATATGTATGTGTAGGTTTTTATTTTATACATGTTTATATATGTATGTATACGTGTATATATATTATTTATGTTATAATCATCCCTTCGTGGAGACAGTACATCATGGACAGAGCACAGTTTTGGATCAGACAGACCTGGGATTGAACGGTGGCTTCGTAGCATTCAAGTCTTACGAATTTGGGGTCATTATTTACCCTCCCGAGGCCTTAGTTCAAGCTCCTGTAAAATAGAGTGAGCATTATTTACAGGGTTATTATGCATATTAATCGATGTTGTATAGGTAGCACGCTAGCATGTCTCTGAGCATTTAGCAAGCACTTAGTGTATTTCAGTGATTATTATAAAAAGCAAAGCAAAACAAACGTCTCCACCAAGCTGTACGTACTCCCCCTACTCCCTGAGGGGTTGGGGCAGGGAGGAGGAGGAAACCACTGTATCTGCTATGTATCTCTCCAGAACTTTTCCCATGTTTATACAAACTTTCTAAAAATGTACGCACACACACACACACACACACACACACACACACACACACACACAGGAATCCATAGGGGAAGCGTTAATACATCATACATTAATAGAGGAGAGGGCAAAGCCATGGTGAATTAGTCAGGCTTCTCCAGAGAAACAGAACCAATACATATGTGTCTCTATGAGGGGAGTTGGTGAGATGTCTGTGGTCTTGTCATGGAGACTCTTTGACTCTCTCGATTCACCAGAGACTTTCCCATTCCCACCAGCACCTTTAAATAGATCAGGCTTCTTGGGCTCAGTCTTCCTTCTTGATATCCAGGCTCACAGCCTTCCGTTTAAGGACATGATCCCCAAGGATACCCTGGTGATGCAGGATAGAGCCCCTCTCTGGATAACAGGCCTGGTCCAAAGCTGACCCAGGGCAGCTCTTAGAACAATGCTCTTTGGAAGTGCTTGTGCCTTCTCTGAAGGTATTAGGCAACCAGGAGCTAGACACATTTGCATAACCTCTTACCAATATGCAGGTCCTTCAGCATAGGCTTTCTGAGGACTGTAGACAGACTACCCAAAGCCAAAACTCTATATATGTGATTTTAGCTCAAAATTTTGTTCTGGATGTATCTCATGTCCAGCATCAGCAAGGACCCTGGACATAGGAGCTTTCCCCCTCAAGGAAGGCAGAAGTTAAAAGGGAACTATGCAAATTTAGGATTCCCTAGCTCCTCTCCTACCTGGAAATAAAAGGAGATTCCTGGTGTTGGATGCTCTGAACTGAGGGTCTTCTGGGGAGGGGGGACTCCTCCACTGCTGAGTGGCCCTGTTTTGATCTATAGTCCAGCATGAGCTGCTGTGGCCGTCAGGGACCAGCTATTCAGACAAGCCCTCCTTTTGAATTCTGCAAGTATAAAGAAATGATAATATATCAAAACAGATGTCGGGCATCAGTTTTCTTCCATTCTTATCTATGCTGTTGTATTAATTACTAGACATTCTAGTCTATGCAGTTTCTTTCCATTTGAACTTGTGACATTTTATTCTATATTATTCTGCTCTATTACTTTCTTTTTTTTTTTTTAATTTTTTTTTCCAACGTTTATTTATTTTTGGGACAGAGAGAGACAGAGCATGAACGGGGGAGGGGCAGAGAGAGAGGGAGACACAGAATCGGAAACAGGCTCCAGGCTCTGAGCCATCAGCCCAGAGCCTGACGCGGGGCTCGAACTCACGGACCCCGAGATCGTGACCTGGCTGAAGTCGGACGCTTAACCGACTGCGCCACCCAGGCGCCCCACTGCTCTATTACTTTCTATTTCATTCCATTCTGTTCTACAGCCATGTATTGAGTTCTTGCTCAATGCAAGGGATTTTGCTGAATGTTACAAAAGAAATTCTTGCGTATGTGTGTGTGTGTGTTGGGGGGGGCAATGCACACACGTGTGTTTTGAGGAATAGTTTTCAGAATATCATTATATTTGACAAAATTTCCACATTTCTTGTATCCCTCTCTAGAAATACTCAGGAGGAAATCTCAGGTGAATCTGAAATATTACAGAATAAGGCTTTACCTAGAAAGCATTGGTACCAGCAGTGAGTTCAGGAGAATTCAAGGTTTTAAGCCCTTTGTGTTTCTCTGCCCATCGTTTTTTAGAGACCATATTTACTGACAGTGCAAATACAAAGTAAATTAAGATACATTGAAGTCTTTTTTTGAAATTTGGAAGCTATCATGCAACAAGACTACAAGGTGAATAAAAACAACATCTGCTTTCAGATTTCTCAATGATCTTCCTTCAATGTTGGCTGTGATGTGTACCTTGACATCTTTTGGTCAACTGAGAGCCAGTTATTCTGGGAATAATGTGTTCTTGAGAGCCAGTTTAGCGTCATGGTTAAGGTCACGGGCTTTCTAAAGAGCTGAGTTAGAATGTCAACTCCACCAGCTCCAGCCATACGAACATGGGCATGTTCTTTAAGCATTTGGATAATAGTAGTATCTCCTTCATGAAGTTCTTGAAAGAATTAAATGATATAATCCACATAAAGTGCTTAGGGTCACACTTGCCAATATTAAGTGGTCAATAAATGTTAGTCGTTAGTTGGGAAATAGGGACAATGTAATACTCTTATGGGGATTTTGAGGATTAACTGAGATGCTTGTAAAGCATTTAGGTCATCATCTGACACAGTAAGCACTCAATAAATGTTCATCATTGACATCACTGTTTCTGCTATTATGTGTTAAGTGCAAAATGTGGATAGTGTAATTAAGCATAGTTATAAATACTAATTGAGATAATGTGAGTGAAGTATTTAGCACTGTGCCTGGCATGGAGTGAGAACCAAATAAAAGTTAAGTTCCTGAAGGACAGGAACTATGTCATTGGCTCTTTTATCCCCAGCATCCTGGCCAATGCTTAGTACATAGAAAGTATCCAATAAATATTTTGTAAATAAATAAGTGAATAATTGTATTATTAATTAGGTTCTACTCTATTGCAAATGTAAAAGGAAATCTTGGAAAAGAGTTCTGGTCTCCTTTAGAAATCTGATGACCCCTGAAAAATGGGGAATAAAATAAACCCGAGGAGACAGGATGTTCCCAAACTCTGAGATCATCGTCATAATCCCCTACATTACAAAGGTCTTTATGGTTCACAAAGAACTTTCACATCCATTATGTCATTCAACATAAAAAAAACAACAACAAAAAAAACAAAAAAAAACAAAAAAAAAAACCAGGCAAGAAATGTCCTGAGGGTTGGCCTGGACAAGGAACTCAGTCTCTTACAAATGATTTAAAACCCATTTCGTCTTGCTACAGATATTGCTTACAGAAAACTTCAGGCACAGCAATGCTACCCAGCTTGATTTAGCTTAAAGAAACCTTTCGTGACCTTATAAACAAACACAGCCCAGTGGGAACCCAAGTGGAATTTCAGAATTTTGAAGATGAGCTGAGAGAATTTGCTCAGAAATGGGACATATTAAAACAATCTCTACCAAAGGAGTGAAACAATAAAGAGATTGACTCAGAAGAGAACAAAAAGGCCAGTGCCACTTACTGGTGAGCAGTGAGCTCCTGACTCATTGTAACTGTTGACTGCGTAGCATAATGTTTGGGAACATTGCAATCTTGAGAGCGGGCTTATGATGATGTTCATCTGCTCATATGGATGGATGGCCTTACATAAACTCTGATTGTTCATGGAAAGAGCTGCTTCTCCTGAAAGTACGCTACCAGAATTGGAGTGAGCAAGGCTGATTAAAAAAATTTTTTTTGAATATAAATGTCAGCTTTTAAATGCCTGTTCTCTGATATAATGCTGTGTGTTCACGCATATATTGGGTGAATGTGTTTTGACCTTATGTCATGAGTGAGTGGGTTAGGCTAGTTGATTAACTAAGTGAGTTACTGAAGTACAGACAAGGGCTGTATTGGTCAGGGTCCCAGCAAGAAACTTGGTTCAAATAGAGTTTCAGAGGGTTCAGTTGGTGGGACGTTATTAACCTAGATATGGGCAGGGTTGCTCCCAGATGATTCAAATGGAGGGACAAAACAACTGAAATATGGGCAGTGTTACAAAAATGGACAAGGGATGGTGAGTGAGGTCATTACTGACTAGCCATAGTAAGAAGCTCTCTCAACCCCTAGGATGTATATAACATTATGGGAACCTGGTGAAAACTGGCAGTATAGGTGGGGAAGCCATCTGGAAGGAGCTGTGATAGTAGGAAGACAGGTACCATTGTAGATTTGGCAAAGCAGGGAAGAAATACTCTGGCCCCCCTCTCCTTCTACCCTCTGATTTCCTGTAGGTACTTCCCATTGATCAAACCCAAGTGGATGCTGGCAGGAAAGGGGATCTGGGAGTTGCAGTCTGCTTGGTCTCCTAGGCACAGATTAGGGCAGAAAAGGGTGGATCTGGGTGTGGGCCTTATCATCTTTGTTGCAGCTACTCACCTCTGCCATTATAGGGTAAAAACGGCCATAGATAATAGGTAAATGAAAAGGTGTGGCTGTGTGCCAATAAAACTTTATTTACAAAACAGGCAGTGGGCCAAACACACAGTCATAGTTTGCTGACCCTTGGTCTCAGAAAATCGTTTATATGTTGAGTCCAGCATAAACACAGTCATTCAGTTTCGGGTAGCTGCAGTATCCTCAGATGTTTTTGGTAAGGGCTTGCCTCCATGGTTTCTGCCCTGAGTGATGCATAAATCAAAACAATCGCGCCAGTATAGGCTTAACACACACCAGGGTAAATTTGGGTGGGAGCCTTTAACAAGCTTGAAATGAGGACATGAATAATTCAGTTGAATACATAAATGATTCAAGCCAAGTCTTCCAGTAGTGTGTGTGACATACACAAGTGTATGTGTTATGTTGTATGTCATGAGTGAAAGGACAACCTAAAAATTATGTGCAGATAGATCACCAAAGGCAAGTGATCTATCTCCTACTTAAGCCAGTGGACTTTGAGATGGATGTGGGCCCTGCTCAGAATTTTAGGCAGTTTCAGATAACAGTAGAAATAAAACAGTGACCATCCAAATGAGAACAAGCAGAAGCCCAAACTAGTGTTGGGCAGAGGCTCCCAGGCAGGCAGGGGAGAAGGGATGTTGTATAGCGAAAACAAGGGACGTTTCAAGTATGCCCTTCTTGGAGGCTGTTCTCATGGGGAAGCTGGGGGTGGCTGGAAGTCGGGCAGCCTATGTGATTGGTTTCCAGAACATATGTGGCTTTCTGAAGTTGGTCCTGAGTTGGGGAAGGAGAAAAAATTAGGGAAGCTGGGTGTTGTTGACCAAGCCCTGAATGTTTTGGATTGATAGTGGCAGTTTGTGGTTTGGCTTCCTGGTCTGGCTGCTGCAGAGCTTGTGGGTCAGAGCTCTCTTGTCACATACAGTCTGGCCATCGGTTGCTGTAGATTCACTCTCTCAATAGGTTTCTGTTGACTCCGTGTCCTAGCTCAGCCACATCCTGGGTGATGCTCTGCTTGGCTCTTCTCCTCTTCAGGCCACCATGACAGTGAGCACTTCCCTTTCTATGCACGCAGCGCTGCAGGGACTCAGAATGGATCGGTGGTACCTGACTATCCCAACCCTGGCTGAATTATCACAACAGGAGAAGTCACAGCCCAGTTCTCTGAATTCCTTACGAAACTCCAGCTGCAGTCAACCCTTCCACATAAATCTCAAATTCTTCTCTTAATGACCTCGTCCTTGGTGGCATATCCCTTCCCAGATCTCGCCATGAGGGAGACCCAGCCAGGTAACATGTGGATTCTTCTCCCGCGATCCCTTGCCTCATTTGCACGTGGGTTTTCTCATTACGCTTTCATCACCGGAAGAGGCATCCTTGAGCCAGGAGGACCCAGAGTGGAGTGTACCTGCGGGACTGTCCATTCAGGCCCAAACAGATGTTCCTCTGAGCCCCAGGTTGCTGTCTTCTATGCCATGAAAAGATTGCAAAGCCTCTCACAGAACTACTTTTCCTTCATACCTTAGTTCTTCCTTCCTCCAGGGTTTACCTTTCTTTCCTCAACCCTCAGCTGAACTGTACGGTTTGTTGTGAATTTGCTCAACTACTGGAAGTCTTTCTCTCCGTCTAAACTGAAATGTATGACCTTCTGAATTTTGTTTCTGATCAGCGCTTCTCTCTCAACAGACACTACCCTCTCTGCTCTGAAGCAGACAAGCCCTGTAGGCAGTACGTTTGTGTGCGTGTTCATTTGCTCACCTGAGTCAAGTGATAAAATTCTTTTTCATAGACTTGCAAATCCCTGGAGCAGGAAGGGAATCTTAGAGGTCAGGGAGGCTAATATTCTCCCAATGTGATACATAATCCATTGGGGTATGTAGGATGATGTTAGCTCAACAGTAAAAAAAATTTTTTTTAATGTTCTTGTTTATTTTTGAGACAGAGAGAGACAGAGTATGAGCAGGGGAGGGGCAGAGAGATAGAGGGAGACATAGAATCTGAAGCAGGCTCCAGGCTCTGACCTGTCAGCACAGAGCCTGAGGCGGGGCTCGAACTCACAGACCGTGAGATCATGACCTGAGCCAAAGCCGGACGCCCAACCGACTGAGCCACCCAGATGTCCCAATGTTAGCTAAACATTTTAAATAATTTTAGTTGTTTTATGTTTACTTTAATTCTGTTGGAAAAAAAGTGTACAACCAGTACACGAAACCACATGAGTTCATAAATATTACTGTTCAGGATGAGGCTGAAGCAGATGGTACCTCGGAAACCTATTGTACTCAGTATATATGAATTGCAGGTGCTAACAGGTAATGCCTGGATGCGACAGAGATCGTGAAAGTCGAATCTTTGGAAGCACCAATCTGCTCTGATCTCCTCCAACAAGAGGAAACGGAGGTTCTGGAAAGGGAGAAAGTTTGTCTAAGGCTACTCAGTGCGTGGAAGCAGGACTAGGGGCAGGTCATGATTGCCCAGATTCTCTGAGCTCTTTCATTCGGTTTCCAAGGACCCCTTCTTGGCCACTGGAAGTTCACCTGGAGATCGGATACCATGATCAAGTCCTCAGAAGGTGCCTTGAGGATGAATTTTCAAAAGCACAAGAAGCTGGACAAAAGCCTCTTCTACCCACACGGTGAATTACCTGAACGAATCTAAGAGCCTCATTTTCAAAGACAAAAATTGGTCGTTTACTGGATCTAGAACAACTGAAACTTCCCTGGATAACAAGGTAAATGAATGCATCACACCATTCACCAAAGTGGAGGCCCTCAAGCTGCTGGTTGTTTGGCGTAATGGGAGATTCAGAATGCAGTTAATGGGTTAGTGTAGTTTTTATTGTAAAAGCAAACTAAATTAAACTGATAGTTTTAATTAAATTTGAATTGGCTGTGATTTTACTCAGTTTTACAGGCCACTTGAGACACTAGTGTTGCACTTAAAATCTAGTGTTGTAATTAGTGACATCTACATTTATTATAATGGTTACTGCACTTTATTGAATTTATTCAGGAGCAAACAAAAGCTCAGCATCTAAAGAGCTTGGACTCCAGGCTAGGTTGGCTTTGGGAGCCTGTTTTGTTTCTACTGGAATGTCGGGCAATGATGCTGATCTTGAGAAGGGAAGTTGGTGAACTAGCCGTCCAGCCACGGGGTTAAGACCTTGGGTTACCTCGAGTTGAATCTGTCCCAGAACATCGTATTTATGCTTTCAATGTACTCTTTCTTTGTCTGGAAAATCCGCAATGGTGCATATTTGAGCATCCCTCATTCCCCCAGTACCTTTAGAGTTCAAGGTCCGCAAGTCTAGATTTGGTGACACTGTCAAGCAACCATTAATCTGATCTGTGCGCCAGAAATGCCGTCTGGAGCTTTGGCAGGTGTCAAGCAGGGAGGCCGCCGTCTTCCTGAGGAGGGAGGGCAGTGCCCCACCGGCACAGTCCTGGCAGTCGTCTCAGACCGAACTGGGCTCCGAGGCAGTGGTTCACACAAGTTTGGTGTGCACGGAATTACCAGAGAGGCTTATGAAGATGCAGCCTCCAGAGCCTCATCTTGAGGAATTCTGGGTATGCGGGCAAAACCTATTTCGAGAAGCTCCGCCCTGATGCGTTAATTCAGCATAATGGAGTCCTCAGAAAGACCAGCTGACGGACAGAAATAGGAGTATATTCGCAGAGGGTCATCATATTCCGTGTTTTGTTGAGAGGTCTGTGTGGCAGCGGTCTCTTGGCAGTTGTTTGAGGAGAATGAGTTAGAGCAAGGATTATATTTTTATTTCAAATTAATAAATGCTTATCAAAATAGTACAGGAATGTATAACACGAAAGATGAATTATCCATAGGTAATTCATCCAGTCCCTCTCCCCAGAGGCAAATAGTTCACTGTCAGGTATGTATTCTTTCTAGACACTTGCCTTTTTACTTGTCAGCATAGATATGAGTAGATGCTTCCCTTCTAGATTTTCTCTACTTATTACTTTGTTCTGAGTTTTGAGGGATTTCCTCTACTGTTTTTATGTTCTTGGGATATTCCTTTTATGTAACATCCCATTCTTGTTTTATGGATATAAATAAATACTTTGCCTTTGTCTTTGAAGATGGGGTTCAGGGTTTTTTTTTTTTGGTGGGGGAATAGGGGATACTATCTCCATGTTGTCTGTTACCACATTTTAAAAATGTATCTTGATCTTTTTCTGGCAGGCTGTAGGCATGGTGGTTCCCATTCATTCATGGGTAAGAATGAGGCTGCAAGAAGCCTCGGGGGCTCTGGGATCGCTGGGATGGTTGCTTGTTGGGTTTTTCTTTTAAGGCGGTGGGCAAGAATCTGGACATTCTGGTTTGGAACTTCTAATGCCAGCATGTGGAGTGCTGTCTACGTCCACACTCATCCTGGCTGCCCTGGTTTTTCTGTTTATGGAATATTTTTAGAGGAAGAGTCCTTGTTATCACTGGTGTGGTGTGTGTGTGTGTGTGTGTGTGTGTGTGTGTGGTTATTTTTATTGCAGGTAAAAACTTGCCTTTGGGATGTTCTGAACATGAGGGAGGGGAGTTGACTACTCCCAGGTGTAGAACTGTAATTAATCCTACTTTCTTCCTTCCTGATCTCATTTATGGCCTGATGTTTATGAGTTCCCAGCCTCACTGGAGTTCTCTCCTTTTGAGATAGTATAGTTAAAAGTCAGAGTTTTTCAAGACAGTACTTACAGACTTCCTAAACAATCTAAAATTCAAACAAGTTGATTAACAAACAACACTACCAGGAAACAAATCTGTGCATTTTAATAGTAACCAAGGGTTGGGATATTCTCACATCATTCACATGAATTTGGGGTTTGAATCTTTAGGAAGTGTCTACAAAGAACAGTGACTTTTGAACCAGGATGAAACAAATCTGAATCATTCGCATCTGATTCCTTCAATTCAAGCTCGTTGATGACTTGGAATCTATAGAACCTAAGAGTGCTTAATAATCATCAATTAAACAATCAAACAAACAGCAAAGAAAAATCCCAAGCTCGATGAACATGGATGTGTTGGGAAAACAATTACGTGTGATTTCTTTTTAATCAATACAAATCCAGTTACTCTTAGGCCTGTTGTCAATGTAAACCTCTGATGCATTGAACACCAATTTCAGAATTCCACACTTAATTCACAAAAGCTATAATATCAAAATATTTTAGACCTTGAAAGGGCCTTATAGAGCAATTAAAGTAAACTCCTACTTACAGAGATAAAGAAATGAAGGAAGCCATATTGGGAAGAAGTTAAAAATTTGGGCTTTGAATTTAGGTAGGCCTGGGTTCTCATCTGCCTTGGTCTGTGCCTGTTGCCTGTGTTCATGGTCTGCTGGTTAGAAATAATTACATGGCCGTCTCTTAGCTGCAGGAGAGTTTGGGAAATATGGGGTCACACACAATGGTGATCAGAAGTTCTCTTTACCAGTATCATCATCATCGTCACATCCAAAGAGGTGAATGCCTTTTGTCTAGGTTTACGGTCCATTTGGCAGAATTAGGACTAGAAGCAAGATAAGTTTTGTGCCACACTGGAGGATTCTGTCCACAAAAGTCTTTTATCTTACAAAGCGTTATGCTTGGGTTCCGAGAGGCTGAGCAGACATCTTAAGATGGTTGAATTAGGAGCAGAACTGAATTTTGTTCTTTCTACCTAATCACGCTTTCTCTCTTCTGGAGATTTCTGTAGTAGTACCCTCTCACCATTATTTCTGTGATGTTTTTCCTCCAAATTACTGAATTGTTTATTATCACCTAGAAAGAATAAGTCTTTCATGAAATGTATGAGCATGTAAATTTTATGATAATGAGAAACGTTTCCTCCTAAAAGTAGGATAGAGCATCTGGAAACATAAAATGCACATTAAAATGACTGAAGAGACCCCCCCTCCTCTCAATCAAAGTAATTAAAGTTTGGTTTCAGAGATTTGTGTTAAGATCAGAAAATGCTTCTTTAGATTCTGTAATGGTGAAGTCTTGTCACAAAACAGTCTTCTAACACGTGGATCCCATCGATGCTTCACTGGTGAAATGCATCCTTCTGGCACAGTGATTCTGAGCTATGAGGTATCAGTAAACTTGTGTGAAGTTAGTGGGCACCATCTCCAATCTAGGTTGGACTTCCACTTTGGTGGTTAGAAATGGCCACGGATTCTTAACCATACTCCCCAGTAAGAGGTAGGGTCCCACTGAGAGCACGGGTTCTGTGTCTGTTTAGACCAGTAGAATATGGTGGAAGTGACCCTGTGTCAGTTCCCAGACCCAGGTCAAGACCGTTTCCATTTCCTGTTTCTTAAAATCTTGTTCTGGGATCTCTATGACCTTAACCTTCATGTGGACCAGCTTGAAACCATGTGGAGAGACAGGGCTCCAGCAGTGCCCAGCTTTCCAGTCAATCCTGCCAAGACACCAGATGTAGGAAAGACGAAGCTGTCTCGGAAGCAGATCCCTCCAGCCTCGATCGCCCCACCTAAGGCCACGTGAATCAGAGACAAACTGCCTGGCTGAGCCCTTTCTGAATTCCTGGCCAACAAAACTGTGAGCCAAGTAAAATGGTTGTTTTGTAAGAGTGCTTGGTTGCATGGCAATTGATAACTTGCACATCTGTCATCTGTGGTTCCTATCTAGTTATAAGTATAAGCTCTGGATCCAGACTGCTTGGGTTTGAATCTTGCCACCAACGCTTAGTAGCTATGTGATCTCAGGTAAATTATTTTAATTCTCTCTGCCTCAGTTTCTTAATCTATAAGATTAGGATACTGGCATTTATATTAAAGGCAGTTGTGAGAACATAAAGCACTTAAAGCAGTGCTCAATAAGTATTCGCTCAACAGGTACTTTTTTGAGGACCTACTGTGTGGCAAGCACAGGTTCTAGGGGCACGTCAGTGAAAAAAAATAGGCAAAAAGTCCTGCCCTTATGACATCTACCTTCTAGGTAAATATTATTATGCCATATACATTTAACATTAACCACATGAGCAAAACTGGAGCTCATGAAATCAAGGACCTTTTAAGACTCAGGATACAGCAGTCAAATGTGTGATCCCTTGTCACGTTTCTGTACAGCCCCACTTTTTAATGTGGATAATCTTTGAATAAGTGATGGTTAAGTCACTATTGTAGTGATTATGGTGACTTACAGGGACAATCAGGAACAGCCTTCAAAGGGAAAGCCGCTGTGTAACCATGGCCATATTGACCTTCCTGAGTCTGTTTCCTTACCTGTAAAGTGGGCCAGGTACACTGAAGGATATTTAAGGTGTCACTTACCCTTGATAATTTGCATGTTCAGAAAGGGAAGTGGTAAGAGGTCATCCAACGGTTGTGTGGAGAGTGAGGTAAGGGCACCCTGCCCGTTGGCAGAGGTGAGGGGCCTAGTGCTACGGGGACCATATTTTCTAAACTCTGAATCTACACACATGGTCAGATATGTATTAGTGCAGTTTCAGGGGCAGTAGGAAAGTGTTTCTTAAATTATGTTATTTTATTTTATATTTTCCATCATGATCATAGTACTCTTTAATCCCCATCACCTATTTAACCCATCTCCCCTTCCCTCTGGTAACCATCAGTATGTTCTCTATAGTTAAGAGTCTGTTTCTTGGTTTGTCTCTGATTTTTTCCCTTTGCTTGTTTGTTTTGTTTCCTAAATTCCACACATGGGTGGGATCATGTGGTATTTGTCTTTCTCTGACTGACTTATTTCGCTTAGCATTATACTCTCTAGCTCCATCCACGTCATTGCAGATGGCAAGATTTCATTCTCTTATATGGCTGAATAATATTCCATTGTATATACATCACATCTTCTTTATCCATTCATCTATCAATGGACACTTGGGCAGTTTCCATAGTTTGACTACTATACATAATGCTGCTGTAAACATAGGGGTGCATGTGTCCCTTTGATTTAGTGTTTTTGTATTCTTTGGGTTAATACCCAGTAGTGCAATTACTAGTTCCTAGGAAAGTTCTATTTTTAATTTTGGGGGCAAGTAGGAGAGCATATCTACAACATGGTTTGGATAAGGTAAACCAGGTGGCTCTCACGTAGCAGAATCATTTGCATGTAGGCGGCCGTGAAGAGAATGTTTGCACCAGAGGAGACTTCTTTGTTCTTACGCTCAACTCATCCAGCAACAGCACCCTGTCTCCATCTCTTTTTCAGACTCATAGACTCATTTCCTGCTTGTAGCACGTCAGTCCCCCTCCTTCACTGAAGTTACTGATGCCTCTACTTGGCGCTTCAGAGGTGGTGTTTACTCATTGGTGCATTCGTTCCGTGAACACGTGCTACGCAACTATTTAGTGCTGGATGCACACAGGCGACAGTGATGTGTTGCGTTAATTGTACGAGTGGAGGTTTGCCCCGGACTCTGTGAGGGCTGGGGAGAGAGGCTGTCCACCCGGCCTAGGTGGCTCAGGACAGGCGTCAGGACAGCTGTTGTTTTTGTCTCTCTAGTACCTCTTCCTCCTCTGCAGATAACAGACCTCCTTCCAGTGAGGAGTAAATCCTACATGTTCCAAGTGGGACTGAGTCAGCAACCCCTGGCCTGCGACCCAGACAAATAAACATCCCCCCTCAGAATTTTATGACACAGCCATTGGTGGAGACTGATTTTGTCAGGGTTGTATACCCCAATCTGATGGGGTATATATTTGGGGTGGCCGCTGTCATCTTTCCTTTCATTTGGAGAAAGTCTGCCTGTGAATGGAACATATATTAAGACAGCCCCCCCCCCCCTGCCCGAGTCAATCTAAGGTAATTAAAATTTGGCTGCAAAGATTGATATCCAAATGAGAAAATGCACCCTTAAATTTTAGAGTGCTATTGTCCTGTTACAGTGATGACACTCTGAAACAGTGGGGACATATGCTTAAGAAGGAAACCAGAGAACTGGGGAAAACAGCCCCGAGAGAAGGAGCGATTGACAAAATCTAATATCATCCAAGCTCCTAGATCCAGTCATACCTGAAGCTAGGTGATAGGCCTGTACATATCTTGTTATCTGACAAAATGAATTGCTTCCTCCCCCCACCTTTTTTCTACCCTAAGCTAGTTCAAGAGAGATTTCTGTTGCCTGCATTTACAAAGGCTTTCTAGAATATATAATGCCTGAGCTGAGTCATAATGGATGAATAGGAATTCATCAGGCAAAATGGGGATGGCAGGTGAGGTGGGTAAGATTTTCCAGGCAGAAGAAACATATAAACAAAGCCTTGTGGAAACAATTTCTAAGGAAAATATCTCTGTAAAGTAACTATACAATGGGCATTGTCATTAGCCCAGGCTGTTCTTTTGGAAAAATACTGTGATGGAGTGGCCAAAATCAATTTGGAAACAGTACCCACAAGACCGTGGCCTTCTGAGTAAAATCCACAAAGCAATAATGAGTTGGGAAAACTCTAGCTCCTAAGATTCACTCAGCAGCCTTCTGGGATGAAGTTATAAGTGTGATAGACACAGAAGAAGTGACAGAAGAAAATACCTTTAATCAGAAGTTCAATTCAGTCCACTAACATACGCACAGAAGTTGGGGGAAATCAATTGCATTTACTGTATGCTCTTGTTTATTTAGAATGGCTGAAAAATGAGAGGTTTCTCCATAATTGCTTATGAGTTACAGAATTGTTTTCACCTGAGTTCTTCCGTTTTCCCAAAGATGCCGAATTTAATAACTTGATAATTAAAATGAATCCTCTATATGGCTTGCTCAGTGATAGTAAAGTCATACGCAATATGAGCGTATCATTCTCCTTGCTTGAAACAAGTCTTTGTCTCCTCCTCTTCCCTACTGTCTAGATTGACGTCTCCTTTAATGCCCAATTTCAAATTCTATTTCCTCCAAGTAGTTGTTTCTGAGTATTAAAAGAGAATCAAGCCCATCCTCTTCTGAATACATGTCTAAGTTTACCACGTGGTCTACAAACTACTTATTGTCTCTTTATGACATTAACTTGAATTACAACTTGACTTTGGGTTATAGGTCTACTTGGATATAGCATCTGGGGCAAAGGGGCTTTAGTACCATTCATGAATTGTGTGTGTGTGTGTGTGTGTGTGTGTGTGTGTGTGTATGTGTGTGTGTGTGTGTACTTTGTAGACACAAAGTAGATTCTGTATATAACTCTCCAAGAGTCCCACCAATGTGCCCCTGCCTTGTATGAAAGATATCTCCAGGAATTGTAGTTTCATGAGATATTAATAAGTGTTATGAAAAATGGCTCTGTGGCAAAACACATTTGGGAATTTCATGTATTAGATGAAATACTCTAAATTCAATAAGTCTCTGTATTGCAGGACTTCTCAGAGATTTTAATATGTTCTATTATTTCTCAAAGGAGGATATAGTATATAACTTCATATATTGTCTTGATCGACCTATTTTCCATAGAATTTATTCGGGAATACTGGACTCCTTGGCTTTCTAGAGGAAGATGTGTTACTCTTCTGTTGTTGCTCAATAAATGACTTCTAGAAACATCTTTTCTTCCCAGATACCTGTTTCACTTAGAAGGCAGAATATCTCAGGCTTCTCATTTTACAATAAGAAGCAGTCTTGGCCCAAGAGACAATGAGGTGTGTGCCATGGTCTTCTAGTCTTTTCCTTTAGGGTGAGTCAGCAATTAACTTGGAAAAGCTTATTTCACTAAATGCTGAATTTTACCTCCATCATTTACCAGACAGATTCTTTTTCTCCTCTTTCAAACCTTAGTTCAGAAGGAGGCCAAATGTTTTGTTTTGTTTTTGTCTTTTTCTGCTGAACCCATTCAATCATATTTGAATGTAGGAACAGTTTTAAACACAGAAATTCACTACACCTACCCCAAGTTCTCTTCATGGTGTGTAAGAGTTGGGCATATTTTAAGCTGATTTCATGAACAGTGGTTTCTGACCCTGTATTTGGAAATGCCTCGAAAGACTGTTCATTTCTTCTTTTCATCCTTAGAACTGATGGCTCTGGGGGTCGTGATGTGGAAAGAGTGGGGTCAAGAACACACTGAACTTGAACGTGAATGGCTGCTCTATTTCTTACGTTGTGGCTTTTGGGAAAGAGTTCACTTTTCTGAACCTCCATTTCTCCACCTACAAAATTAGAATGTTAACATACACGGGCCTCACTGGAAAGTTGTGACCTTTCCCTGTCTTGTCTTTGCAAGCTGAAATGCCAGATGATCCAAAGTGAAGTTATTCCCCTTAATCCAACTGTTGCTTGTGTTGTTTCCTTCTCCCACATAGGTGACACTTTTGTCCCCATACCAACCTGCAGTGGCTGCTCACATCAGTTTAGCACACAGACCTTTCCCACCTGTCCTCTTGCCAGTTTGTCTAAACATGTGATGTCTGCAAACAGCAGGTGCCATCTGACTATTTCAGAATATCTTTGGTCAACCATCATCTGAAATAAAATCTTGGATTATTTCGGTCAGATGAGTTATGACTACCCCAAATTGAGTCTTATATGCCTAATATAAGATATATTTATAAGATATATATATCTTAAGATATATATTAAGATATCTTAAGATATATATTAATATAATATAATATAAGATAAGATAAGATATATAATATAATTCTGAGATATACCTTGGAAACAATCTTGACCGTAAGAGAAATCACCCTACATTTATTCCATCAATCTTTATCCAAAGCATCAAAGTCAAATTCTTGATTCCCTCTCTCTCTTCCGATCTCTCTTTCTCTCACCTTTGTGATGAATTTATTTTAACTTCCATTATGGAAAAGTTCAAACATACAGAAAAAGAAATAATAGTATAATGAAGTCCCACATACCCCGCACCCAGCTTCGACACTTGCCAGTTTATGGGCCATGTTGTTTGATCTGTGTCTTCTACTGTCTCCTCACCGTTGGATTCTTCTGGGATAAGTCCAAGCCATCTTGTCATTTTATCTACAAACATTTCAGTATGTATATTTCAAAAATGATAAAGGCACCTTATAAAAATATAACTACAATACAATGATCACATTTAAAAAATTTAAAAAAATGTTTTAATGTTTATTAATTTTTTGAGGGGGAGAGAGAGAGAGAGAGAGAGAGAGAGAGAGAGAGAGAGAGAGAGACAGCATATGAGTGGGGGAGGTGCAGAGAGAGAGGGAGACACAGAATCTGAAGCAGTCTCCAGGCCCTGAGCTGTCAGCACAGAGCCCAATGCAGGGCTCGAACTCATGAACCATGAGGTCATGACCTGGCCGAAGTCAGATGCTTAACCAACTGAGCCACCCAGGCACCCCCACATTTAAACAATTTTAAATAAGGGTATTTATTATGCCAATTATTTTGAATGGCGGAGGTGGGGGGAGACAAATGGTACAGTAGTTGAGATTCAGTCCTGAGCCATCGCAGATTGAGAAAACGTTGACTTGGAAAGCCTGAGCACTTTGTGATCTTGGCCTCCATGCCCTCTGCAGCTTTAAAGAATCTAGGAATTTCTAAAACTGTGAAAAGGAGAGAAGTGAAGTCTATGGAGTGAACACATAGTGGTCCTGAATTCCTACCCAGCGAGGTTACCAGGGACCAGAAGTTTCTGGAGACCTGCAGACTCATTTGCTGGGCTGCACCAATTGTCAGTAAATACTGTATCATTGGCAGAAGGTGATTTCTTCTATTTTGCAATTGAAGGGGTTTGCTGCAGTGGGGATTTTGGACCCAAATGGGAGCTTCAGTATGTTTATGATATTACTATACCTTTCAGGAGCCAACAATTAAGAAATAGGAAGAAAGAAAATCTCCCAGAGAAGTCCTAAGTGTGCTGAGGACCAATAAGTACCCCCAAGTGGCAACATTTCCTGTCAAAGTGTGACAGAGTTCTTTTTTTTTTTTTAGAAAGGTGCCAAGTTAATTAGCACCTCAGAGGACCTTGTTATAGCCCAGAATGACTTTCCATCTGCTGATAATTTAATCGTTATACATGTGACACAAGGAAATCGAGCTTCACATTCCGTTACATAGTGTAAATTGACGGTGAATGCCGCTCAATAGCTTGATGTCATTACTAAGGCTGTTTCTTAAACTCATAACAAATATCAAGTTGTTTTCTTGTAGGTTAAAAAAAATAGACCCAATGCATGTGACAGTTTTGTGACGTGAAACAGCCCAGGCACATCTGTCGTACTTCCAGGAGTTGTGGGCTACAGATGGGAAAGATTGTGTGGGCATTGATCTTTGTTTGAAGTCAAGAAGTTTCCAGAAGGATGAACGGCAGGGGCAGGTCAAAGGGCCGTACAGCCACTGTTCTCCCAGGTTGTCTTTGGCTTTTGACCAGGGGGTGAGGGCGGGGTTCTGTTCCTGCTGTAGAGGACTCCTGCCCGGCCAACGTGGACATGTGGCCGAGGCAGCGCCATGTTGGAATGAGGGAAGGAGAGCTTTGTGAACAGACGCCAGCGGACAGGCTTCCTCTGATGCTTCTGTGGCCTTTCCACATTGGGTCACAGGTGCTCTGGTGAGCACATTCTTGTTGCTTCAGGGCTTCAGTGTTACTGCAGAGTGGCCCAGGAAGTAACTGTACAATCTGGGGATAGTAGGAACCGTGTCTCCATTCTGACCACCAGCCCAGGCGGCTGGAACAAGTTCACACAGAGTCAGCCTGCCTGGTAGGCCCTGTGTTGCCTCAGGAGGAGGCTTTCTCTCCAGCTTGCCCCATAATGCCACCCTAACCCTTGCTCTTGCCTGGAGTTTCTCCATCCCTGACTTAGTTCTATTTCTCCTGTCAAGCATCCCATTGTAGGTGAACAGTAGAAGCCTTTCCACATCTGTCAGGTGGGGTAGGGTTATGCTTGGAGTTAGGAAACAAAACCAAAGCAGACAGACAAACAAAACGCAAGGCTGGCCAGAAACGGGGGGCGGGGGGCAGGGGCTGGGGGCAGCGAGGATGCTAACTGTGGAAGGTTTGGGCTCATGGAGCAGAAAGGCTGAAGATACTGTCAGGCTGCTCAGGGAGGGGCTTACAGACAGCAGGATTCTGGAAGGTCTGAGGGGAGGGGCCCCACATGCAGAGGATTAGATTTGAGGAAGGGGGTCTGAGCCCTGACTCCTGCCATGTTTGGAGAGTGGGGATTGGAGCAGTGCTCCCCCTCAGGGCTCCTGGGTTAGAAGGCCCAGAGGAGTATGTCTGGGTAACTGTCCTCAGGGAGGTGGGCACCACGTGAGCAAGTGCAAGGCAAGGTGCAGAAGCGGGCCCCATTGTCAGACTGGCTGCCAGAGGGGGTCCTGGACGCCGGTCACTACCACAGCCTGGTTTTCAGAGTGTGAAGAATTAAGTCGCATAGTGGGAGGTGTGGTGGCTAAGTGATCAAACTAAGTAAGACAGACTCCAAATCTGGCTTGTTTTGTGTCTTTGGAATAAGGAATCACCTAGCTTTAAACCTAAGGTTCCTCCTGCGTCCTTCTTAGTAAACAAATTCATGGCATTTATAGAAAACCAGAAACTTTAGGTAATAAAAATAAAGAGAAATATAGATAGGCAACCCCCAGTGCTCTATACTTATCTAGGGATAAGTCACTATGATAAACTTGATAGATTCTTCCTCTTTCCTCCTCCCTTCCTCCTCTTCTTCATGTCTCCTCCTATATGTATGTGTGAATATATAAATACAAACATATATGTATATAAATACATACATACGTATATGATATTCTATTTTGGAGCATACATTTTCTCTCTAGTGCTGAAAATAACTCTTCATGTGTCTACAACGTTTTCTGTGACGGCTGAGTAGTACTCCACTGGGTGAGTGCATTCAGTCCGATTGCCTGATGATTGATGTGATGCTCTTCTTAGTATTTTCTTTTGGGGAGACTGTATTGCCTGCACTGTGCCTGTGACAGTGAACTCCTATGGTTTTCTGGGGAGAAGAAAGGAGGAATGCGCCTAGACTCACGGACTCTCAGGGCGGGACCAGAACTGGGCTGAGGTTTTGGAAATCCTCAACCTTGTTTTACTTGGTGCCATTTGTAACCGCTTCTCCCCTTGGGTGGTCCAGCCTCTATCTGACAGTGGCTAGGAATTCACTATGTCAGAAAGCCACCGATGAGCTTATTAAATCTCCATCATAAAACATTTTTCCATGAAATGGTCCAGAATCTGCTTTAGAATATGGGGGCCAGGAGTCAGATAGATTGAATGTGGAGTCCTGGCCTCTCCACCTACCGGCTCTGTGAACTTTGGCAAAAGTCTTAACCTTTTTGATCCTCTGTTTTCCTCATATGTAAAACATGTATAGTAAAAGAGAACATGCCTCAGACAGTTGTTAGAAATATCTAATGAGGGGCCCCTGGGTGGCTCATTTGGTTAAGCTTCCGGCTTCGGCTCAGGTCATGATCTCACTGCCTGTGAGTTCGAGCCCCGTATCGGGCTCTGTGCCGACAGCTCAGAGCCTGGAGCCTGCCTCGGATTCTGTGTTTCCTCTCTCTCTGCCTCTCCCTTGCTCGCACTCTGTCTCTCTCAAAAATAAATAATCATAGGGGCACCCGGGTGGCTCGGTCGGTTAAGCGTCTGACTTGGGCTCAGGTCATGATCTCACCGTTTGTGAGTTTGAGCCCCGCGTCGGGTTCTGAGCTGACAGCTCGGAGCCTGGAGCCTGCTTCGGATTCTGTGTCTCCCTCTCTCTCTGCCCCTCCCCCACTCACGCTCTGTCTCTCAAAAACTGAATAAAAAAATTAAAAGAAAAATCATTGAAAAAAATTATCGAATGAGACGAAGAGTGGGGAGTGCAGAGTAAGAGCTCACCAAAAGTCAGCTTCAATGATAATGCCTGACATTATTGTAACAGAATGTGTTTAGTCCCTGCCTCTTGGCGGGCCTGTGGCAAAGCAAAGCAGCTGCATGTGGCAGGTCTCCTGTGTCAGTCTTTCTTCTTTTTTGGGAGCAACTTCATCGGCCAGCTACTCATGACCCTTCACCCCACCCAGCTCCTCTCTCCTAAATAGACTAATGTTTTCACCCATTTTGACTGGCGATAGCTTTTCTCTTTGTCTTCTCCCCGCCCCCTCCACACTTCCCTGGACAAAAACCTACCTTTGTGACTTGACTCCCAGTGAGTCCTCCACTGACTGCACAGAGGTGTTCCCTTCCCAGAGCCTCCACTCCAACCTCAAGAGGCCGAGTTGAGGGATACCACCGTGCAGATGACATGTGAACAGTTTGGATATTCAATATCATTTGCTTCCCGTGTCCTTCTTAAGGGTGGATTTTGGTGGAATTATCATCATGAAAACATTCTGTGTATGGAGATAACACCGAACTTCTTGAGATCAGGGACCTTATTGTGCCCCATCCTTTTTCGTTCCCCTAGTTTATGGAACGTGTTATTAATAGTCGTTGTGTGTGGAGCACTTACTAGGTGCCTGACTCTGTATCAGGTGGCTCAAATACATTGTAATTCTTCCAACAACCCTCTACTGTCCCCACTTTGACAGTTGAAGAACCTAGAATCCAGGGGGATTAAGCAAAATATGCAAAGTAAAACAGCTGCTAGGTTTTGGAATTTTTAGCAGGTCAATAAACGGCAATATTTTCTTGCCCTCACAAATTCAGAATGAATTGATAGACACAAGAGTCAAATGGGTGAAGAGAAAACACTTACTACCTTTAGTTCTTTAAAGCCGACCGAGGGGCGCCTGGGTGGCTCATTCGGTTACCCGTCAGGCTCACGTCATGATCTCACGGTTCGTGGGTTCGAGGCCCGCATCGGGCTCTGTGCTGACAGCGCGGAGCCTGCTTGGGATTCTCTCTCCCTCTGCTCCTCCCATGCTTGTGTGTGCTCTCTCTCTCTCTCTCAAAAATTAATAAAGAAACTGAAAAAAAAAGTTGACTGAAGGCTCTCATTGTAGATTTATGGCCAAGAGGGCCTGTAGACACCTTCTCCTCCTCAGGAGTTAAGATTTTGGGAGAGCCCACTCAAGGGAAAACTTGGGAATGAAGAGTAGTTTGCTATCCTGCATCGATCTGAGATCAGGGAGGAAAGAAAAGAGAGAGAAAGAGAGGGACAAAGAGAGGGAGGGGGAAGGGAGAGACGAGAACACGAGTTCCCAGAACTTGCTTCCTTTCAGTAGATTGACTCTACCCCCACCAATCCCAGTGACTCTTGTGTGGGCAGCACCAAGAGAAGAGGGAGGGCCCTCTGGTATCCTCCACCTGGATTTGAACCTAGACCAGTTTGACTTTGGGGTGCTTGCACCTATCAGCAGGCTTCCTTGCCTCTCTGTGATTTGCTTACTGAGCAACTTTGATTTCCTGTTGAGAATATTTTAGGAGGAAAAAGAAAATCTTTGGAGGCTTTTCCATGCATCAGTATTTTTAAGCAAAATGAAACACACAGTATAGTTTTGGTTGGCAGAATTCCTGCTCTTGACCCAACGGAGGCCTCTGCTTGTGCCAGCAACCCAACGTGTTTCCACAACCCATGTGACTGGAGCTGTTCGCTAAATACCATTAAGTGACGAAGAAGGTTGACAGATTTTCCAGGTCTTCCCACCCTGACCAGACATCTTCTTGGCCAGACTAATGTCTCGCTCCCATTAGAATAGATCAGAGAAAATGGTGTCTTGCCTCTAATTAAATTCTCATCTTTGCCCAACTGTTTGAAAGGGCAACTGTCTTAAACCTTTGAACTTTATTTGTAATACAAAACTTCAATTAGATAAAGGACAATAATTAGCAGATCTTTTATCTTTGGGCATAATTAAATCTTTAAGAAGGGACGTTTTAATCAATGAATTGTAATGACAAGTTCATAAATTAATTAATCCCACCAATGGAGGCTTGGCAGTAATCAATGGGTCTTTAAAGAGGTTCAGGGTGAGGGGACATGGCTGTGGGGACACAGATGCTCACTCAGTTCAGTTTGGTGTAAAGATTCTAATTTGTTAAGGATTAGCTGGTTCAAAAGATTACCTATTTATTTAAGGGAAAATCATTTAAAATATTAACTTTTAATAGAAGAAAAACCTTCTTCTTGCAAGTTTTTGCCTTCAAAACTTTCTTCTTAGAGCTCTCAATTCAGACCATAGCTGAGGACGTACATTTGTACCCTTGTCTTAGAGCTGTTGGCCAATTTACTGATTTGATAGCTAGCTTGAATTAGAGAGAAACCAAAACTAAAGTTGACTATCTTTAGCTACTTAAAGGTGTTTCTTCTAAGGCAGGAATCAGCAAACTCTGCCCCCCTTGCTAAAACTGCCTGCTTTTTATGAAGTTTTATGGGAACATAGCCACGCCCAGTTATGTCTGTATTGCCCATGACCGTTTCACACTACAAAGGCAGAATTGAATAGTAAATACAGAAACAATATCACCTCAAAGTTGAAAATATGTACTCTTTGACCCTTTTTACAAAAAAAGTTTGCCAGCCCTGGTTTTTAAAACATTATGTCCTTCTCCCAAATGTTGAAGGTTTTGATGAAATTTTTAACTCAATATAGCACTGCATAGACAGCATTTAGTGTAAGAATGTAAATTAAGTATTTTCACATCTGAAGTTCTGTGGTTTTAATGGCCCATAAACCAGGCTCCTGGTATTTATCTGGGAAAAAAACAAGGGAAAAATGATTTGGATGAGGGAAAGGAACTGGCACATGCAAAGGTCCTGTGCAAAAGGAAGCATGGCTCTTTCAAGGGATGG
The DNA here is from genome assembly GCF_027475565.1 of Acinonyx jubatus. Classification (NCBI taxonomy): domain Eukaryota; kingdom Metazoa; phylum Chordata; class Mammalia; order Carnivora; family Felidae; genus Acinonyx; species Acinonyx jubatus. Next base: position 7,750,601 of record NC_069396.1, read on the forward strand.
AGAGAAGGTCCAAATGGCTTAAAAGGAGGCGGGGGGCAGGTTGTATGTAAAGGCCAGAGGTTAGGCACTATTACCAAGGGCTGTGAAGGCCATTATAATAATTTCATAGTGCAAGTCCAGTCAGGTCCTCCTTCCCTCAGGTTAAAACCCTTCAAGGACTTCACCTATCTGTATGATTAAACCCCCGAGAGCCTTCCTTACATGGGATCCAGATCAGTCTGCTTTGGGGCTGGGAAGGGGAGTTTGGAGGATGGTGGGGGAGGGAGCATGGAGGTAGGGGAGCGCTGACAAGGATAGCAGGCCGCCTCCTCTGAATCCTCCACATGCTCTGGGGACCCCCCGTGAGAGAACATGTCTATATTGGCTTGTAATGGTCACTGTTCCTATATTCTTCCCGAATCGACTTAGCTTTTCCAGGACAGGCACCTTGTCTTGTTTAGCATCACAACCCAAGCAGCCGCGGTGGAGCCTGGTGCTTGGTGCCTCCTGCTTAAAGCCGCTGGAACCTGCAAGAGGGGGTGTTCCAAGATGGCTGCCTGGCACCCCACTGCTCTGAGCGGGATACTCCCGGTCAGGAAGAGGTCCTGCCCAATCTCTACTCTCCAGGAGGTAGTTCCCATTACCGCCAGCCCCCGCGCCCACTCTCACCTGTGTCAGCACTGTCACCCCGTTTCCGTCAGCTCTCCTTAGTAGCTCTCACTGGAGCAGAGAAACACTCACGTCTGGAAACAAACGGGAGCCCTTTTCACACCCCTCAGACATGTATTTGTTCCCAGAGGGCTTTCAGTTATGGATGGAGAATATGTCGATGCATCCTTCGTCCCATACACCATCCCTGAAGAAGCAGAAATAGAAAAGAGAGAGGAAGCGGGGCCCCTTTGCCTCCCTGCGAACCTCCAGTCCATGGGAATTGTCTCATTAAGTCTTCACAGTGTCTCTGGAGTGGGTTCCTCCAGAGAAACAATACCAGGAGGAGATTATCTATCATTCGATCGATCGATCAATCTATCTGTCTGTCTATCTCAGGATAACCCCCAAGGTAAGGTGCTCCTCCTTGCTGGAGGGGCATACGAGCTGAAGCCTGAAGGAGCAGTTCAGGGAAGAGGGTTGTTGATGCCGTTCGTGCTCTGGGCTGGGGGACGTCATGTGCAAATGCCCCGAGGCAGGAGCTGGCTGTGTTCCACAGAGAGAAAGAAGGCCAGAGTCATGAGTGGTGGCAAGCGGGTGGGTGGTAGTGAGGCATACATTGAAGCTGAGGCTGCTGTCAGGGGCCGGGCAAGGAGGTTGGAATCTGTTCCAAATGGGAAGGGAAGCCATGGATGGAGTCTAAGTTGGGAATATTCATTTCCTGGGGCTGCCACAAAAAAAATCACCACGCATTTCATGGCTTAAGACAACAGAGATTTATTGTCTCACAGTTTTGGAGGCCAGAGTCCAAAATCAAGATGTCGGCAGGTCTCTGCTCTCTCTGAAGGCTCTAGAGAGGATCCTTCCTGGTGGCTCTGTGTGTTTCCCTGGTGCCTCTGTCTTCACACGGCCATCTCCCCTGGGTCCGTGCATCATCTCCTTGCTCTTTCTCTAATGCGGCCAGCAGTCATTGGGTTGCAGCCCACCTGAAATCCGGGTTGATCTCCTCTCAAGATCCCTAACGACCTCTGCAAAGACCTTATTTCCAAATAAGGTTCCATTCACAGGTACTGGGGATTAGGACATGAACTTCCCTTCTTGGCGGACGCAATTTAACCCACCATACAGGACATAACTTGATCTGCTTTCTTGGGGCAGGAGATTGGGCTGAGGATGCCCAGGCACAGAACTGGAGCTGAGAGGCCACCAGGAGCTTCCAGATGGGAGGTGACAGAGACTCCCAAGTATGGTGGCCCCTGCCTGGGAGGTGCTGTGGGGTGGGCGTTGCTTTCTTGGGACTCCTCTGCGGCCTAGAGGAAGTTACATCAGGTGGGTCTTGTGCAAAGTCGGGTGATGTTTCCTGCCCTCCTCTGAGAGTGTGTGCAAAGAGTAGGGCCGAGGGGAGCAAGAAGATGCTTTCTTGGGGAAGGGTCTGACCCCGTACATAGAAGATGCTCTACATACAATCAGCATATGCTGCTAGAATAAGTACAAGCAGAAGACTATTCCAGATGCATTCTTCTCTGAGTGTGTGTTGGCTTTGGGCAAGGATGCAGGTCTTCCCTTTCCAAGATGTTAAAAAAAAATAGCAAACTCATTTGAACGGGGCTTAGAGGGCCTTGGCAGGGAGACATTGGACACTTGGAAATATTACTATTATTTCTGGAGCCAAATTTAGCAAAGGACAGTTCTGTCTTTAATTACTAGTTGATGCTGAGTTGTACAGGCAAATGATTACATGCACAATTAGTTGTTCCCACAAGTAGCCAATTATGGGAACGATTATTTAAGAAAATTGTGGCTCCTGCTAAAGGGACTTTACATCGTAGCCTCAAAATACATTTCTGTATAAAAAATTCCTCTTATTGCATGTATTATTATTTTTTCCTCTCTGCCTGGGCTGCAAGAAAAAGTGGCCCTTGTGGTCTCATTTGCGGGGAGAGAGAGTGCTGGAAACCCAGATCTTTGGGGCACTGTGAGATCCGGGAAAGAGTGAGGTTGAGAGCTAGAAGCTCTGCCAGGACCCATCTCGTGCCGGCGACCGTGTCTTAACCCCAGAGATGCAGTCTAGGGTTAAGGCTCAGGCCTCTGGACGTTCCAGAAGGGGATCATTCGGAAGCACATGGTGCCTGATGGCATAACCACGTGCCACTGCAACTCCGTCTTTGCCTCTGGCCCATCAACATGCTTTCCATTGCTTCGTGATGACTCTGCCTCTTACTAGGCCACTTCTGCCACCAGAGCATTACAGATCCCTCCATGTGGCCACGTTGTCATAAAATCCTAAGTTCTCGGAATCAGAAGGGACAGAAACATCATCTGGTTCATCTGTCTCATTTCAAAGATGGTAAAACTAGGGCCAGACAGGCAAAGGACTCACCCAGTGGTCAGAAGTCCAGCTCAGGTGTGACCCCATCTTGCTTGATTCCAAGCCCTTGGCTCTTTCTCCCATGCCATGCCTGCTGCTGAGGGTACAGCTAAGGGTCAGCACACTGTGACCATTATGGCCAAGAGGCAGCCTAATGTCTGGCACACACTGGAAACCATGCCAAGGAGAGTTGGAAGGGACTCCAGAGAACCTTCTAGCTTAGTCCTCTAATTTTGTATCTGAGTGGAATTTGGAAACTGTATTTATCTAAGCTTCTCTCTTTGAACATTTCTCACTATGTAGGCCTTGGAATCTCCATCATCAACCCTAACCTCACTCATGTGGGAGAAGCCACAAGTCCAAATGCTGGTGTTTGGGTTGGTCCATATAAACCCTGTTCCCTGCCCCCAAATATAAAGTGTGCTTTTGTGTTACTGTGTTAACTACTATTGACCAAGAGTCGGGTTTTTTTTTTCCTTCTTATTTTCATAGTGATATCCACTATTCAACCTTAATATGGTATATTCTACATCTGGTCCCAATTCTTCAGTACTCGGTACTAGTATTTTATAGCCATATCCTTGCCAAGACCTCATGATGGGTGAAATGTACTTTCCTGCTTCTTGGGTTTGGATTTGGTCACGCACTTTGTTTTGGCTAAAGAGTTGTTAGTACATGTGACATGAGCAGAGCTTTGAAAAATGCTTGCACCTTTAGGCTTGCCCTTTTGTGACTAGGCTATATCCTTAGTCACCCCATGCCTTGTTTACCCTTTGAAATCTGGAATGAAGAAATGAATGGGTAATTTGGACTTGGCAATAATTCACTCTTGTAGCCTGACTGAAAATGTCTCTCAGTATAAGAAAAAGGCTCCTTTATGTTTTATTAGGAAAGAACAAACATACAAGTAGTTTTTAAACCCAGCGGTCTTATTTTCTTCCCCCTCAAGTTGAAAGAAACCAGCTAGCAGTGTTCCATAAGCCTCAACTGGCTGCCTGATAAACTCACTTCTGGCAAGATCTGATCTAACAGCATTTTTGTGTATCTTTCAAATGCCACCTGGTGACCTTTATTAAGTAAGCTGAAAGTAATAAATGGATCTGCTCACCACAAATTTCTCTTGTTGGCTGCTCAGGGTTCTTTGCCTTTTCTGGAATCAGGGGCTCAGGCTCCGAAAAGATGCTGGTTTCACTTCACAGGAATGCAAACCCAGTTTGTTCTGTGGCGGACCATGACCTAAGCCTCCTTTCTCCCAGGACACCAAAACCTTTTGGCTCTAGAGATAATGTCTTTTGTGACCTTGGCACATTTGAAGATCAGCGACCAGTTATTTTATAGATTGTCGTTCAATTTGGGTTTCCCTGATGTTTGCTCACGATTACTCTGAGCTCACAAGTGATGCTGGGTCCTTGTCACCGGCAGGCAGGTGGTGTGGATATGTCTCATTGCTGTGAGGTTAATTTTGATAATTTGATTAAAGTAGCATCTGCAGATCTCTCCACTCTAAAATTATTCTTTTACCCTTTGTAATTAATAATTGTCCTGAAGGGAGATCCTTTGAGGTTATGCATAACCTCACCTTTTTTTGCATAATTCTTTTCAGCCCACTAATTTCAGCACCCATCACTCATTCTCCATCTACCTTTTAAACTTGCGAGTTTGTTAGGGCCTGGCCCCAGGCGCTTTTGTCGTTCTCCAAGTCCTCCCAGCACATCTTGTGCACTCCCTGGCTCCAGTTACATGTAAATGCCGCCAGCTCCCGTGGCCGCACCTGCAGCCTGGCTTTCCCCTTGGGAGGACGTGGCATGGATTCAGGGGCACGTCACCTAACCACTCCCAAACCCATCTTGCCATCCTGGTGCATAGTACGTCCCAGCAGGCCCCTCCATGCTTCCCTGCCTCATCAACCGTCATGGCCCGCACCCACTTACTCATGTTACAAAGCTGGGACGACCCATTCTCGTCCTCTCTGTTTGATTGGTCACTGAAACCTGTTGATTCTGTCTCTGTACTCTTTCCTTCCCTTTACACGTTCACGGCCAGTACCACACATCAAAACCACAGTCATCTCTGCCCAGAGCTGTTGCTTTGCCCTTGTAACTGGTCTGATGGCTCTCAGGGGTTCCCTTGGGTTAGGTTGTCTCCGTACCACCCAGCGCAGCTCTGTTCATGCCTCTTTCCCATTAGGTAGGAAATGCTCATGTAAATCTCGGTGACTCACACTTTGAGATATTACATAGCCATTACTAACAAGGCACTAGTCGCATACCAGGGGACTTATGAGTACTAAATGCATGCATGAATGAGTGACAGTGGAAGAAAGGGAACCACTTTCTCCTTCCTCGTGTTGATGGCTCCAGAGGAACCTTGCCCCGTGTTGGGACTAAGGGGTGACAAATGAGATACATACCTCAGGTGCAAAACCAAATTTAAGGGAGTGCCAAAACACTCAGTAAGGAGGATCATTTTGCAATGCAATTAAAAAAAATCAAAGTTAATTAAAAAAAATCCATGATGAACCAAATGCCAGAATTAAAATATAGGTAGAATCCTTATTAAGCATCACTCACCTTACCCCAGTGCTGTTCATCTTCTTGCCAATGGGAACATTTCTCTCAGCAAATTATAATCACTGAGAACAGGAGTTCTCAAGGGGAGGGAGAGTGACCTTGCCTCCCCTGATCCCCCGGAAGGGGGCAGTTGGCAGGTGTCTGGAGTTGCTTTTGGGTGTCGCACCGGAGTGGGAGGGGTATGCTACTGGAATCTGGTGGTGGAGGCCAGGGATGTTGTTAAACATCCTGCAACACACAGGGCGGCCCCCACAACAAAGGACCATCAGCCTCCAAATATCAGCAGTGCCAAGAGTGATAAGCCTCACTTTAGAGGTGACTTGAAAAGTACCGTGTCCTTGTCTTTAAAAGCTCTGCATAACTGGAAAGAATATATCAAGGAGAATTTGGCAGGAGTCAACAACCTCCACAGTAGGGATACACTTCCCCTTCCCTTTGTTAAAAAAAAGTCCGATGAATCTGAAAGGAAATAGGTTGTCGCAACTTCTGAGCCGTTGAGTTCTCCATTTTTCACGGGATGGGATGGGCCCAAAGGAAGTCCAGTCAAGTAGTCCCTACATCTGTCCTTGGTCACTGGACAGGAGGCACCCAGTGCATACTCCCAGGGTGACTAAGGTTGAGAATCAGGCCCCGTCGAGGGGTCTCCTCCTAGGCCACTGGGTGATTTGCTTCTTAGAAAACAGTGGGAAAATGAGCTGGCTAAGGTGGTTCTCCAAAGACGGCCTCTGCGTTTGGTTGTTGTTTATTTATTGTGTTTCCTGTCCCCCTCCCCCCTTAGTCTAGAATGCTGTCTCCTCCTCCTGCCTTATTAGTCTCAGGAGCGGAAGCGAGTTCACCCTATTGCGGATCCCGAGGGGCACCACCATTCTGTGCTTGTTCCCCTGTCCCCGCCTCCACTTTGCCTTTTCGTAAAAGCCTTTTCCTTGTCACTTGAACTACTTGGGTCGAGTGTCCTCGCTGCTAGTACCCTAATTGATAAACTCCTTTTCCAAGCTGGGTCAGCTTCTCCAATTTCATTCGTTGGTGACCTCAAGTTTTTCTGCTAGTTCATCTTCTGCCTCCGCAGTATTGGTGGTTGGCCGTTGGGCAGGGGCCCATGATTCCATCAGCCTTGGATTTATCATTTGTTAAACTGAGATCCTAATTATCTGGCCTCTGGACCTCACAGGGCAATTCCAACCATCTAAAGAAATAATGAATGCCAGAGAGCTTGGTAAATTATAAAGCGCTGCACGAAGCAAAGCTGCTGTTAGTATTCTCATTTCCCCACATTCACCCCAGGTCATCACATCTGCTTTTAGAAGCCTCCCCCTTGAATCCTTGGTGATGATGTAGGAAGGCGTGTTCTTCTTAGATTTGGAAAAAGACAGACTCCAGTAAGCATCACCTGGAGGTTGGAAAAGAGGCTAAATTGTGGGAATTGTACACATGCACCCTCAGCGAATCTCTTCTGAGGGACAGAACAGAGGAGTATCCTGGTCATTCATTAGTTTAACAGGCACCTGCCAAGCGTCTTGCATGAGATGGCGAAGGAGAATAGCCTAGTATCTTAGGCAGCTTGGGCTGCCGTAACAAAGCACCACCTACCGGGTAGCTTAAAACCCAGAAGCTTATTTGCCCATGGTTCTGGAGGCTGGAAGTCCAAGATCGAGATGCCAGCATGGGGTTCTGGTGAGAACTCTTCCTGACTTGCTGTATCCTTACATGCCAGAGACAGGAAGCTCTGTTATCCCTTCCTTCTCTTACAAGGGCTACTAATCCTGTCTTGTGGGCCCTACCCTCATGACCTCATCTAAACCCAGTCATCGCCCAAGGGCCCCATATCCAAATACCATCACATTGGGGGGTAGGGCTTCAACATATTTTAGTGAGGAACACAATTCATTCCATAGCACCTAGTGTCCTGTTTATCCTATCACCTGGGAAACCTGTTACAATACCAACTCACATCCTCCCTAGCTTGCCTGTGGTGGGGTCAGAGATTCTGTGTTTTAATTTCCAGGTATGTCCCGAGCTGGCAGTCTCTGGGCCATCATGTGAGAAACTCCAGGCGTCTTTCTTAGGAGTATGAGATCTTCAAATTCTGGCTCTAGTCCTTGTAACTTGGGTGACCTAGACTAGAATATTCTCCCTCATCTCTGTGTCTGACGGATGCAGTTTGATCATCTGTAAAGTGGAGATAGTGATAGAATGTTGTCTCTTACGGGGTTTCTGTGAGGGTTAGTTTTAAGTGATTGTTTAATTATTTGTTATTAAGTATTAATTTATTAATTATTCATTAATGGCAGATCTTAAATGCCTTTTATTTGTAGCCGCCATCACCAACATCATCAGGTTATTTTCTCTGCCCTCCACAGGATCGTGGAATCTGGATCTTGTCCCCTTTTGACCTTGCAAACTTGCGTCAAGAGTATAGCCCTCGTAATGCCAACTGAGGAATGCCTGGCTGTCACCAGGAGTACCCGCATTTGGTAGGAGGACTTTCCATGGTTACCTTTCACTCTACTGCCATTTCTCTCTCCCGTAGCCGCCGATCAGACAGACTGTGCCTGGGCCAGGTATTACCTCCCAGGCTGTCAACAAAGGCATGGTTGACCTTCATTTTCCAGATGCTCCCAATGACTTTTTTCTTGCTGAAGTTAACTTTGTCCCTCCTGGAGACAGTGGACAGGAACGTAGCCTATCTGTCACGGAGCCACCAGATGGCGGTGTTTCCCTGTCATCGCCCGGAGGCCCGGTGACACGTGCTGGTTTCAGTGCCCAGGCTTCCAGCTCCTGGTGCCAGGTCTCCCTGCTGACTGTCATGGTGTCCCCGTGGTTTATCTTTGGGAGGTGGGCAGGACAGCTCTGCCTTCCCTCAGTGGAAAGCTCATGCCCCTGTAGGCACAGAGTTTATTCAGAGTTGCCCAAGGAAAGCAACATTTCTTATTTCTAGATGGCCAAGTTATTGTTTGCTAACAGCTTTGATCCAGTTTTGGAGAACTGTGGCCTTTGGCTCACAGGAGTCAACCATTGATTCTCTGGGTTTGGTTGACTTTCATTTCTTTCTTCCTTATTAAATGGCCCCAGTTTTGATAAATGAAACCTCCAAATTAGCCTCCATTATATGCATGTAAAACCACTTCCCACACTATTTGAGATGCAAAGAGTCCCTAATAAACTGTGAATCGCCTGAGAACAGAAACACAGTGCAGGCAAAATCCTCTATTCTGACGCTGAGAAAGGACTTAGGTCAGTGTTCCATCTCAGCCACCTGCGAGGTGGTTTCCTCCGGCTTATGTGATGCTGACGTTGGGCTTTGGCACTCCACCATAACCACCCATTTTTCTGAGCTGGTCACATCCACCTTTGCTTGTAATGCGTAGACCTGGGTCACTTGTTTAGATACTGCAGACTGGGCCTTTTACCTCTTCTCTATTGTGTGCATCTCCCTGTCCCCAGGCAATTTACACCAGCAAGGAGCACAGTTAGTTAACATAAAATCAGGCGTCAGCCTTGGGTCAGCCTTGGGTTTGAGTTTCGGCATTGTCATTTATCTCCTTTGTGTTCTGGGTAAGTTATTCAGTCACTCTGAGGTTGCCTCATCTGTAAGATGGGAATAATAACAATACCAACATGTCACTTTGTTATGAAATGTAAATGAGATAATGTATGTGAGGCACTTGGAGCAGTGCCTGGCATGCTTACTAGAAAACTTTATTATACAGCTTAGCCTTGTCAAAAGGTGCCAGGAAGGAAGAAATTCAAGGAGGGGGTGGAGGAAGAAGACACAAGAGGTCCAAGTGGCACCCTTAGTACCTTGTCTAATGGAAATAGGCCCCATTTCAAGTGACGGAGTTAGCGCTGGTAGTGAGCTTCCTGAGGGCGTCTGGACTGGAGCCATGAGGCAGGGGCTGCAGGCTGCTGGTCATTCAGTCCAGTCTTAGTTCTGCCGATGAGCCGTGGATGTGGAACGTGTAATGGAAAGACTTTACTAGCTCTGAGGTGTGCATGTGCACAGTCACGTGTATCCGTCTCTTTCTCCTTCCCGTCCTCATCCTCTGTTCTGGACGTTTGTAAGTAATCACTCATTATTTCCAACACACTTCTGTTCCTTCTTCCTGCTGTCCTGTCTGCCTAGTGCCCTCTTCTGTCCGTCCCTCTGCAGGGCCCACCTTCATGTCACTTGGTCCCGACGTCTTTCCTAGGCCTCTGCCCCTGCAGTCCACTGCCCTGCTCTCTCCCTCACCCTCCCAACTCTAGGATGATTGCCTCCTGAGTTTCATGCCCTGGTGCCTCATGCATTCCACCCCGTCCTGGCCTCTTTCACCTCGAGCATTTAAAAATTAAATTAATTTACATTGCAAGAGAATATCACTCGCTACCTTTTTGTACAAAAAGAAGATCAAACAATAAATCTAAGGCTCAGATTCTCTGGCAGCCTTCGTCACCTAATCTTGACTCCCCACATCCATTTGTGGTATGAGGTGGGTCAGGGCACCCAGCGATATCTTTTTGAAGTATATCCTTCCAGACTTTTTGCTGTTACGTTTGTTTGTGCTTCTGTGTGCTTATCTTTAGCACTCTTTTTGTACCCTGATAACAGTGTTTATTGCATCATGTTGAATGGCTTGCTTCCATACCTGTCCCACCCCGTAGGCTACAAGCTATTTAAGGGCACCCACTGTATCTTACCGATCTTTTCATCTCCAGGACCCAGCACTGAGCCAGGCACACAAGGGGTGTGTTTCCCTAAGTGGCTGCCTAGCAATCAAGTGTGGTTGAGTGTGTGCTCCCTGGTGTGAGGTGGGGAGAAGGACGAGGCAGGGCGTGGAGGAAAAAAAAATCACAAGAGGAAGGCATAATTGGAGTGTGACCTCCCCAAGTTGCTAAAATTCCCAGAAGACATCTTGGATCTCTACAGAAGCTGTAAGAAAGGGCAAGGTTGGAGCGCGCAGCTGAGCAGAACACTGAGTTAAATGCAGGCGCTGATCCCTGAAAGACCCAGCTCAGCCGGGGAGAGAGGGCGACTGGAGGGGACAGGATGTACGTCGGTGTCAGCAAAACCTCCCGGCCCCGTGGCTGCGTGTTAAGATTCGCTTGGTCATTAAGATTCAACCGGGAGAAGAGGAGCCTCTCTGTCTTGAAGATGCCTACTGAGAATAGACTGTACAAGCGTAGATCTGGACGGTGGAAGGACTCATGAATTATGTCTCAAAACCTAGGGGGAAAAGTAGTGTGAAACGGCTTTTGTTACTAGAAGTGTATTTTATTACCGTAGTTTGGAAGGCTGTTTGGAGACTGGAAGTGCCTTCTCCAGGATCCTCCCCACAGGTGGAGAAGGTTTTCTGTATTTGTAGCCTGTCTGCTTTCCTATTAATCTTTCCGATTCTCTCCTCCTGTGCATATGTCATGCGCCTCTCTGTTTGAAGACTTTATCGGTATTTATCTTGTAGCCTTTAATAAATCATTTGCTGATTGTGTGTGATCCAGGGTAGTTTACATGAATAGAACACCACCCTATCCCCGCTTTACTGCCTTGCTTTGACGTGTCTGTGTAACTTCTGTTCTGGATCTCTCTCTGAAATAGGAGCCAGAGACCAGGTGGAATTGGCCATCGCATAAAGCTTATTTGGGAAGAAATGGGAATTTCACCTAATCTAATTATCTGTAGTCATTATTTTATTGGACAGTGCTCATTAAAGCAGAAACATTTACGAAGATAGAATAGCGTGGACCACTGAAAATGAAGTCTGGTTTTCACTGGGGGAGGTGTGTGTGTGTGTGTGTGTGTGTGTGTGTGCGCGCTTTTGCATCACTCGCCTTCCTGAGGCCCTTCATTCATGGCATGTTCAACTAAGCCAGAGGTGGGCACATTATAGCCCACCTCCCGTTTTGTAAATAAAGCTTTATTGGAACATGTGTTCTGTACATGGTAGCATACTTCTCATGCTACAGTGGGAGAGCTGAGAAGTTGCATCAGAAACCTTCAGGCCCACACAGCCTAAAACATTTACTCTCTGACCTTTTACAGAACAACTTTGCTGGCCTCTGTTCTAGACGTTCCGCGGATATCAGTGGGTGGTGTGCCCTAAACTCTGCCCCCAGGGCCCCTCTAACAGGTGCCACAACTCTGAAGACAGCTCCATCAGGGACTACAGTACATATGAATGTGAATGTGAATGTGAATGCGTATACGTGTGTGTGTGTGTGTGTGTAAATCTTTGTGCAATCACTTTGTACTGGTTCTACAGCAACAACTACAAAATTCTTTCTTCTTATGTTGCCTAATTTTCGCTGCATGGTTTGTGAAAGAGAAGTCCTGTAAGGGAGCTGAGTAGGGGAGGCATCCTTGTGTCAGGGACTCACGGCTGTGCGATACGTGAGCGTGTGCTTGTGGCTTTGTGGCTCCCCTGACTCATGCAGAAGGAGCAATCATAGTTCTCTCCTTTGCTTGAAAACAAAAGAAAACAGCAAAATAAGTGTATATATATATATATATATGCACAGATATAAATATACGTATGTAATAATTTTTCTCCCCTTTATCCTCCTTTTCTGTGCACTTTCTTTGTTTTCTCTTTGTGTATTGTTATTTTTGATCCAAGTAATGATTACGGAAGGTTTTAAGCAAACCAAATGACACCTTTTTATGTTTTTTAAAGTTTATTTATTTATTTTTAGAGAGAGAGAGAAAGGGAGAGGCAGAGAGAGAGAATCCCAAGCAGGCTCCTCTCTTTCAGCACAGAGCCTGAGGCAGGGCTCAAACGCACCGACCGTGAGACTGTGACCTGAACTGAGATCAGGAGTGAGACGCCCAACCGACTGAGCCACGCAGGTGCCCCCAAATGATACCTTTTTAGATGGATTCGTTTGTCTGCCAATAGGTTCCTTGCCCCATGAAGAGCTCTCCTCAGTTTCTCGCAGTTTCTCTGCACGCCCTGTGCTGGAGCGTGACACTCTGGGCCACGATGACCATCTTTCCGCAGAAGCCTGGCTCCTTGGGGGCAGGGGCAGTGCCTGGTTCTGTGCCTGGAAGGACAAATAAAAGAGCAGGTCAAGATGTTAGGCTCCTCGTGTGCACTTTCTCATTTAGTCCACAAAAGGGGCCTGTGATGAAGTCCTTCGTATTCTATTTGACACGGTGGGAAAGTCACAGAGATGTGAAACCATGCAGCCCGGAGTTACGGATGATGGGGCTGAGGTTAAACAGGCTCTTTCTGACTTTGGAGCTCGTGGTCTTCCTATTATGTGGTATTTTGTCCAATGCTTAGCAGAGAGAAAGAAGGAAGAAGGAAGGTCGGAGGGGCTTATAAATTAGGAGGAGACAGACACGGGAAGACATGGCGATGCCACGGGACTAGGTGTCCTACCAGAAGGACGCGACCTGGAAGTCGTGTTCCACCCCGCCCACGGGACCACGTGAGGGGAGGGCGCACGGGGGGGGGGGGGGCGGACTTAGGGGAGGGGATGATGCAAACCTAAGGGGGTTGCTTATACTCTCTTTCAAAAATTGAAAATGGAAAAGCAGTTTTCCTTTTTTTTTTTTTTTTTAATCTGGAAATTGAGAAAAAACAAATTTGCTTTGGTGTCCTCTGATCCCGAATTCTGAGTTTCTGAGGCAGGGCGAATGCTCCCTTATGTTGGCAGCTGGGGCACTGAGGGACCAGATACTGGTGTGAACTCCAGGCTCTAATAAAGAATCTGCGTCTCTGTTTTCCTGCCATTTTCCAGTTGAAAACACACCGAACACCGACAGGTTTTTGGCAAAGACCGAGTATTCGCCAGGTTAAAGTCGTTACGCTGGAAACGGAAGAGTCAATATTCCTGTGTAAAGGGTTGAACTCAACTTGTCTTGGAAAGAGCCCGTGCCTCGTTCTCCACCCACCACTCCCCGAGGAGGACTGGATTCTCTCACCCGAAATAGTCATCTCGTTATCACACCAGGGTGCCTGTGAGGCCGTTATGTGGGATTTCTGGAATGAAGTCCTTATTGGAAGCAGCGGCTTCCTCCCCTCTCCTCCCCTTCTGGAACTTGCGGAATGTGATTTTCCGTTTGGCCGGAGTGCTTCTCTTTATGGGGGCCTGTGTTTGGCCCGGTCTCCGTTCAGCTTTCTTAAGGAAGTCCGTTGCTGTGTTGTTTTGGCTGTGGGGACCCGCGCACAGAGTCGTGACTTGAGCCAATCTTCTCGAAAATGCAGGTTCCAAGGATTGCAGCTCCGCGTGTCAAGACTGTGCCAGTGATAAAATGTTGGGGGTGGGGACCGGTGTGTCCTTTGTTCGGCCACCCTCTCACATTGTGGAAGGGGCTGCCGAGGTCCAGTTACTTGATCAACGTCTCAGAGAACGTTGCTAGCAGAGGCTTTACGAGAATCCCCGTCTCTATTGCCGAGTCCGTTCCCGCTCATCCCTTCTCCGTGGGTCCCTGTATCACTCCTGCAAATGTTTTCCTCTCAGGTCTAAACCCAGTGAGTGGGCATGCAGGGTCCAAATATTCTGGGATTTTGTCCTTTTCTGGCTAATTTGTGCGAGGGGTTGTTGCATGGAATGCAACAGGCCAGGCCAGACTCTAGGCCCCAGGTACATTCACAAGATGCTGGGTGAGGGACTGTCGAGTTTGGAGCCAGGGCAAACTTGGTCACGTGTGAACATCAACCCAGTCGCCTAGGACTGTGCGGTTGGGGCCAAGTCACCTCTCTTTCTGACCTCCTGGTTTCCTCATTGGTACATTGAGCCTAATACACCTTCCCCACTGGAGGCTGTGAGGTATAAATGAGAGAATGTGGGGAACACTTGGAACCGTTCCAAGTTTCTTGCTACACATTGGCTGCCTCTCCTCTTCCTCCTCCTCCTTAGGTGCAGATTTGTCACCTTAATTATGTTTACTTTTGAGATTCCCGAAACCTTGGGGATATAGTGAGGCAGGAAAAGAGAGAAAGGGGAATATTTGTTGAGCATTTACCGTGTGCCAGGCCATATGGTTCTAGAGCGATCTTGTAATTAACCCCAGGGTGCTCTTCACAAGAGAATGGATGAGTAGTAGATCCTTTCTCTGAGAGCTCTGAGGTGAGGCCACTCACATTCTTACATGGAGACCAGGATATTGGTAAAGCAGGCCTTGCATGTAATTCTTGTCACCTATTCCAACCCCAACAAAATCCAAGGCAGTAGAGACACAAGAGTGACTGCCAAATCACTTCATGCCATCCATCTGCCTGAGTTCAGACAAACTTTCATATTCCCCACATGCTGTATCTTCCTTGTTCACCTCCACCTGCCCCCACATTCCAGTTAGCCCCAGGCATGAGTTCTCAGCCCCACAAATTCAGCTTAGCCCCTGGCACGGGTCGGGTGGGCAGTGTGGGAGAAATGTGCCACGATTAACCTCCCCTTAGCATGTTTCATGTGAGTGACTTCCTGGGTCCAAAGAACTTCTCTCTCTCTCTCTCTCTCTCTCTCTCTCTCTCTCTCTCAGCCTTGAGCTATGACACTGAAGACCAGGGTGAGGGAGGGAAGGGAGAGAAAACAGAACCTGTCCCCATACTTCATGTCCCTACACATGAAAGAGACAGGTGTCCCATGAGAGAGAGATGATTACCCCTCTTACAGATGGGGAAGGTGGGGCCCAGAGAGTTTATACAACTTCCTCAAGACCACATGATAAGTGGAATTGGGTTTGACCATAAGTCTTTCTGATTTCAAGGGCTGTGTCTTTCTCTTAGCAACTTAACCTTAGCTTTGGGTTTCCAAAGACCTGTGTTTGAATATCATAATATAGTTTTGAATAAGCTTAGTTCATATTGGAAAATCAAATTCAGAGAGAAGGACTGTCTGCATTAGATCTTTGTATTAATCATCTCCAGCTACCACAACTAAATACCATAGGTTGGGTGGCCTAAACTACAGATTTTTTTTCCCTCAAAGTTCTGGAGGCTGAAAGTCTAAGTTCAAGTTTCCGTCATGGTTTAGTTTCTGGTGAGGGCTGTCTTCCTTGCTGGCAGAGTGCACTCTTCTCTTTGTGTCCTCATCTGGAGGAGACGGAGCTCTGGTGTCCCTTCCTCTTCCTCCAAGGGCCCCAGTCCTATGGGACCAGGACCCCACCTTCATGACGTCATTTAACCTTAGTCCCCTCCTGAAAGGCCCTGTCTCCTGGAGTTACATGGGGTTAGGGCTTCAGCATATGAATTTGTGGGAACATTCAATTACAACAATATTTGTGTTGAGGGTTCACAGAATTAGAAATGATTTTAGATTATGGAGTCAGATCACAGCCTTCTTCGGGGTGGTAAGGCCCAGCTATAAGAGGGAGGATGATAGGGAGAGTTGATGAAAACATTTAGGAAAAGTAAGTCTTGTTAGAAACATTGTCTCCCTGATTTTGCTTTACTATAGGGAAACGCAGGCCAAATATCTTGGTCCATTCACTCTGGCTCTGTTTTTGTCACTCTGACTTGGTTTCCCCAAGTTGTCGGTAAAGCAGTTGGCACTGTGTTAGGTTATGCCAAATGCATGTGAATGTTAACTGCTATTATTCTATTTGCTATGGTAGTTATTAGTGAAGTGAACCAGATCTTTCCAGATCTCCCCGATCCCATTCTAGGAACAAAGTAGCTAGCATTTTTAATTCCCACTACCCCCTTGGGTTAGACATGCTTATGTAACTTGCTCTGCTGAATTACATGGGAGTGGGACAGATGATCACTTCAGGTGGAACTTTTAAGAGCCAGTGCACAATTCAGCCAGCCTCTTTTTCCGTCTGCCCTTACAGTCAGCAAAGCTCCAGATGGTGGCTGCTGTATCAGTCCTGGATCCTAGAAGGGCAACAGTATAGAGCAGAGCCCCCACATGATTAGCTGTGGACAAGTAGCATGAGCTAGAAACAAACCTCATTGTTTTAAGTCACTGAGACTCGGGAGTGATTCGTACTGTGTCATAACCTAGCTTATCCTGACTTGTTTCCTGACGCAGAATCAGCACTGCCCCCTGTCTACACCATGGGCTCTGAATCACTCAGCGCCTGGGGATTCTGTACTGCCGCCTTCTTCTTCTTCTTCTTCTTCTTCTTCTTCTTCTTCTTCTTCTTCGCCCACTTATTCTTCTAATAAGGATCTGCCAGTCGTTGAGAACTCTGTATTTGCCAAATCTTGAGTTTTGGGCTTGAACTTGGACTTCAGGTATCTCATTTAAGTCACAGAATGATGCTGTGAAGTAGGTCCTACTATTCCACTTTACAAAAGAGGACACCAAAACTCGTATTATGGAAGTGTGATGTAACGAGAGATACAACCAGGAAGTGAGTTAGGTCTTGAACCAGATTTTTCCAACTCAAATTCCCGTGGCATTCCCACAGTGGTACACAGTGTATCTTCTCAGGTACTGCAGGTGTTTAGAACTCTGCATCAGGGTCTGAGCTGTCAACTGATCAGAAACTAGCAATAATTTGGTGCAGGGGTTGGCAAACTATGGCCCACGGGCCAAATCTGACCTGTTGCCTGGATTTATAAATAAAGTTTTATTGGAACATGGCCATGGCTGTGTGATGCTTTCATGCTCCAACAGTGGCTTGAATAGTTGTAAAAGAGACCATCTGGCCCACAAAACCTAAAATATTTACTATCTGACTCTTTACAGAAAAGGTTTGCTGACCTTTAATCTAGACAGACTATGCTTCATTTGAAAAACTAGGAAACTGAGACCAGAGCAGAGGAGTATGCATTCAAATAGAAAATGATTTTTATGCAAAGCTGTGTGGTGAACCATTAAGCATAAGAAAATAATCTTTATGGTCTATGTGCACAACCGTGCTAAGTTATATAATTTGAACATTTATTTCTCTCTGCATTAAAAAAAGATGGCTGTTTTTGCTTTTCTTTAAAAAATCTAATAAACTTTTTTGATAACCCTAATGAAATGGAGATTAAATGAAAAGTAAAATCCACTCTTGAATTGGTTTGAAATGAGTTTGTATAATATTAGTTGATACCATATGTCATATATAATGTTGTCCCTATTTCAGTTCATTTGACCTTATATCATGAGCATTTCCATGTCGTTAACATTGTACATAAATGTAATTACCGATGGTTGCATAACATTCAGCTCTATAGAAATGCCATAATTTATATAATCATTAGAATATTCAGGGTTTCTAGAAAAGTTTTTCATTACACTGAATCTTTATACGTAAATCTCTGTCTACATTTCTGATTTTTTCTTGGCATAGATTCCTAAAAGTAGAATTCCTGGCCAAAGCATATTAGTGGTTTAAAGGTCTCAACTCATGTTGTAAATTTCTTCAGGAAGGATTGTCTGATACATATTCTATTTTGAGGGTGAGGATATCTGTCTTAACTCCCTAAACAATTGCGTGTTGTTCTTTTTAACGTCTTTCCTATGATGATATGTGAATATAGTATTATATTTTTGTTTTAGTCAGCGTGTTTTGATCATTATTCAAGGTGAACTTTTTTTACATAATAAAAAGGATAACTGGCTATTTATGTTTTTCATTCTGAAAATATTCAATTCCAATTATACTCCCTTTTACCAAGAATCCAAAATACTTTTAAGACTTCCCTTGATGTATTTAGTGATACGTTTTATTGGCTAGTTCTACCATTTTCATTTGTTGGTGTTTTTTAATTGGTTGCAAGTGGCCTTTTCTATCCACAACCCCTATTTCCACCCTACCCTGAGCCTTCACTTCCCTCTGAGTGTGCTCATTGTCCTCTTAGTTATCTTCACTTCCTCATCTCAACCCTCTTCTCCTGGGCCACTGATTCTCTTTGTGAACTACAAAGTGCCATATAAATGTTGATATTGGTGTTGCTCAGTGGTGACCCCTTGTGTAGTTATTTCAGCACCGGTTCTGACAGCCTCATTTCCTTGACCTGCCATTGTGTTTATCTGGCCGATCCTGACTCTTCAATACACCCATCTCATGTTTAGGTATGGGAACACTTCTAGAGCCATTCAGTGCATTTATCTGACACATACTCATTGAGCATTGACTGTGGGGTGCCTGGGTGGCTGAGTCAGTTAAGCATTCAACTCGTGATTTTGGCTTGGGTCACGTTCTCATCGTTTGTGAGTTTGAGCCCTGAGTGTGGCTCTGCGATGACAGCACGGAACCTGCTTGGGATTCTCTGTCTCTCTGCCCCTTCCCCACTCTGTCTCTCTTTCAAAAATAAATAAACATTAAAAAAGATAAGATCTGAGCAAAGACTTAAAGTAGATGAGGGAGATAGATGTGCAATACCTTGGAGGAAGAGTATTCCTGGCAAAGAAAACAGCCCTCAAGGGGCTCTAAGGTGAGGGTGTGGCTGGTATGTTCCAAGAACAGCAAGAGGAGGGCAGTGGCTGGAGTGGAGCAATCATGGGGGAGATGGTAGGGGATAAGGCCACAGAGGTTAAGAGAGTTCAGGCCATGAACGGCCATCCAAGGGGTGTGGATTCTATCCTGAGGGAAATGGGGGAGTGGAGCACAATCACAGCATCTTAAACAGAGGAGTGACTTAATCTAACTCAGGTCTTGAAAGGTCCACTCAGGATGCTGTCACGAGGAGCTTCTGAAGAGGGACCACGGTAGAAGTTAGGCAGTGGTTGCAGTACCGGTGTAGAGAGGATGGTAGCTTGGGTCCGGGTGGAAGCAGAGGAGGCAGGAAGATGTGATCAGACTCTAGATCTATTTTGAAGGTACAGCCAACTGGATTGACTGCTGGACTGACTTTCAGGTCCTAGAGAAAGAGAGAAAAAAGGGATAACTCCAGGGTTTTCAGCAAGAGCAGCTAGTAGGAGATGCTGCCATCAGCTGAGATGGGGAAGGTTATGAGAAGAGTAGGCTTTGGGGTTGAGGACTCGGATTGCTTTTGGACATGGTGTATGTGGGATGTCTAAGTGGGATTCCTGGTGGATGTGTTGAGTAGGTAGAGTAGAGCAGGTTTCACGAGAGAGGTCTGCGCTAGAAATATAAAGTTGGGGGGCACCTGGGGGGGGTCAGTTGGTTAAGCATCCGACTCTTGGTTTTGGCTCTGGTCATGATCTTAATGGTTCATGAGTTCGAGCCCCACGTCGGGCTCTGCGCTGGCAGCTTGGAGCCTGGCCTGGGATCCTCTCTCTCCCTCTGTCTCTGCCCCTCCCCTGCTCACTTGCTCTCTCTCTCTCTCTCTGTCTCAAAATAAATAAAATAAACATTAAAATAAAAAGAAATATAAAGTTGGGAATCTCCAGGAAATAGATAGCATTTAAAGCCACTACGGTGCAGAATATCCCACGCAAACGAGTGCAGGTAGAGAATGACCAGATCCTCTCTAAATTTCCCTGCTCTGGTATCAACTGGACTCTGTGTGCAGACTGGTAATTTTTTACTTTTTCCTTGACTTATTAGCTCTGGGCTTTTCAATCTGGGTTATGACTCCTGCCAAGAGTTACAGGAAAGGTTATGTGATGGTGTGTACTTCGTATCTTTCTCAGCCTCAAATGTGATTCAAAAAACTCAGAAAAAATGTTTATATTGAAATGATAATTTGTGGAGTAGCATGCAAATGATTTTTTTAAAAGCAAACAAGCTTTTAAAGAAAATGCATGCTTTTTCGAGGATTCCTCTCCTCTCTCAAATTTGGCCCAAGTGTGGAGGTATGTGTCCCCCAGTTTAGGAGTGCTGTGGTGGGAAATTCAGGATGTAACCTCACCAGTCCCCTATCACAGAAGAAGGTCCCAGGCTAACACCTTCGTCCTTCACCCCTTCTTGGTTTTGAAACTTTTGATTATTTCTCAGCTAAGATCTTTCTCCCTTTGTGAACGTTTCTGAAGTATACGACATAGACTCAAATAATATTCCAAAGAAAGGGTAAGTGTAGTTTGGGCTATGGCAGCATCCTTGTAAATGTGTGGCCTCCTACTGTGATGGTTTTATGATGAGCACTACTTATATGTGTGACTTTTGGATCCATTTGTTAAAAATTCAGTTTCGGGTCTTTGTACTTATATTTCGTACAGTTTGATTCATCTCCCTAATTCATACCATTGTATGTGCATTAAAACTCTAGCTTCTCACACAGGATACATGCCAGTAAAATGAGGGGGAGGGGAACGAGAGATCGAGGGAACAGCGCATCCGACTTCAATGAGTAACGAAGGTTAAGTCCTGGGATGAAGCAGATGTAGCAGGGCTGTGTTTGTTTCCACCGCATCATTTGTTTAGAGTGAAACAGAATGATGGAAGCCTCTAGAAAAGAGGCATTTTGGGGAGAAAATCTTTGATCTTTCCTTGAGACACCAGAAATACTTAAGGATTTGATAAAGACAATTTAAAACTCCATGAAAAACAGGAAGCTATATAAGCAGAGCAGTATTATCATTGCACCTTATTTAACTAGATTGGTCTCCCTCACAGAGGAAACCTGGACTTGCTTTTCAACATAGGGCAAGGCCTGATTAGAGCAAAGTACATTCTTTGGGTAAAGCAACATTTATTGAGCATCCATTGTGTGTTAGTACCTTCTGGAATATAACCACCTTTTATAAAATGCTTAACTTGCCTGTGGGATAACTACTAAAATTTCCATGTTTTTAGTGGCGAAACCTCCAATATAGAGAAGGTGAGAAAACAGCCCCAGATTCTGCACTTAGTAGCACGTTGGAATGCACATGCAATCTGTTTGCTCTGAAAACCCACGCCCTCTTCTACCCTTGCTGCTCGCTCCGATGGTGTAGGCAGAGCAGTTGCAGAAATGATTGTCAGCCACCTAAATACTGTGGATGCAATCAGTGTATTTAATCATAAATACGTTTATTAGCAGAAACAGGAGTCCAAAATAAAGCTACCCAAAATGGAAGCACAACATTCATTCCCCAGCCATTGCATATTAATTAATAATTAGCCAATTATTCTACCATAGTAATATTGAAGGTAGCATTTATTAGAATCCTTAAATTAGTGGTTCTTAACCAGGGGCGACGTTGCCCCAAGGGGACATTTGGCAATGACTGGGGGAGTGCCCCTGGCATCTACTGGGTAGAGACCAGGGATGCTGTTAGACATCCTATCAAGCACCAGACCGTTCCCACCCACACCCAAACAAAGAATGATCCAGTCCAGAATGTCAGCAGTGCTGAGGTTGAGAAACCCTGCCCTAAATGAAGAACACATGCAGAGAAAGGCAACAAATACAGCTGGTTTAACAAGTGGATTCATTCTCCTTTTTTTTTTAACTCCAAAAGATAATCTAGTGTTTTGAGTGAATATTTATTTTCTAAGGTTATTTTAGCTGTGTTTTGATATGAAGATGAAAACTACCCATAATAATCTGGACAAAGCGACTAGCTACTGACGTCCTGTCAAGGTCCAGGTATTTCTGAAGCATGTGGGTCAGTGGAGCGCATATCCTCTGTGTGAGGAGCATCATGTGTACATACAGGCTGTTGATTGTGTGTGTGTGTGTGTGTGTGTGTGTGTGTATGTGCGCGCGCGCGCGTGCTCTTGCTGGTTTTGTTGGGAAGTAGGAATTGGGTTTTGGAAAAAGATGCCCCCTACCACCTCCAACCGTAAGCCTTCACTGCTTCCTATTAAGATTTCCCTTGCAACTTGGCCTCTTTTAAACTCCTATCTCGTGCATTCTGTCTTCTAATCTAATACCTCTGCGTACATATCTAAACATGATCAGTGACAGTTTTCGCTGCGGGGTGAGGCTTTCACTGACAAGGCCAGTGAGCGCTGATTTGAGACCAGCCATTGTGAGTGACTTCAGCTGTCTCTTCAAGTGACATCCAGCTACTTGAGAAAGGAGCTATGACGAAAGTTCTTTGGACAGAAAACTTTCACTGACAAGAAGGTGACAGGTCCTTGCACAGCTGGTCTCTGATATGCCTCGGAAGGGGCCCACGGAGTGACTAATTTGAGCTTTGCAGTAGCTGGGAGGAAGCGTGGGGCCCATGTACTCCTAGAGCTTGGAGAAGTCTGTAAAACAGACCAGAAGTGGACGCAGGCTGGAGGAACCCATTGTTGGTGGGCAGTAGGCCAGGGAACCTTGTCTGTTTAGAACATGAGAACACTGAAAATATTCACGGTGAGTGGACATCTATTGTTTTTGCCTGCCCAGAAGCCATTCTCCTTCTTCTGGTAACAGCACCACATTTCTTCTTTACCAGATACCCCGTGTATACTCTCATTTGGTTGGAGCCAACCAGGCCCCCTGGTTGCAGGGACTAGCTACTCAACACACCCATTCCCTTCATTGCAGTGATTGGTTCAGGGAAGTGCCGGTGACCCCAGCCAATCCAATGAGACTCAGCGCTGTGCCTTTTGCCCTAATTGTTATGAAAGAGATGCCCTTTCTCCCTATAGTCTCCAAGCTGTAGAAGTAAGCCTAGAATTTCTGGGAATCACCATGTGGAACAAGGTACCTCAGAGAATAGAAGAGCTGAGAAATAGAGAGAAAGAGAGAGAGAGAGAGACAGAGACAGAGACAGACAGAGACAGACAGAGATTGAGAGGGAGATTTTAGGTCCTAATGAAATTACGTGAGCTCCTAATTTAGCTGTAGACTTTCCATTACACAAACCAATGAATTCCTCTTTTCCTCTTAGCTGATTTAAATTGGTTTCTCCACAGACAGATTCCTGATCGATACAAATGGGTACCATTTTGAGTGCCTGCCATGTTCTAGGCTGTGTGTCCACGAGGCCATTTATCCTCACAGTGACCTATGGGGTGGGCACTACTGACGTCCCATTTTAGACATGAAAAAGCCTGAGCCTCAGAGAGATGAGGTGATACCTGAGGGTTGTGGCTAGTAAGGGTGACACTGAGAAGCAAGTTGTCTCTCTTAGAAACATGCAGCTCCATTTTCTGTGTAAAGAGTGTGTAACAGTGTGGGTTTTGGAGCCAGACTGTCTGGCTTTGGGTCTTTGTCTTAGTGCTTCTTAGAGATGTGCCATTCATAGGACACTTAATGTTTCTGTGCCTCAGTTTTCTCATCTGCACAGTGGAGATTATACATAATTATACTTACTTCAGGGTGGTTGCCAGGATTAAGTGAGCAAATGCTTGTAAAGTCCTTAGAACAATGCCTTAGAACACAATCAACACTCAGCGTGTGTTAGCTGTCTTTATTTTCTATCAACAGGAATGAGCTGGGGTGGCTGCTTTCGGGGTGAGACCTAGGCTATGCTCTGTTAGAAAGGATACCTCAAGAGCCCTGAACATCTAAACTGATTGATTAGAGCTAAAATTCATTATCTTCTGAAGAGGGGAGAAGTCATAAAAATAATGGGTGTTTTAAATAGGTAATACACCGTGTTTCGTTTATTCATTTGTTCTGTGTTTATGGAGTAACTTACCGGTGTCAGATGTTGGGGTGGATACATACATGAAAAGATCAGAATCTTTTCCTTTGGTAAAAGAAGTTAAGGCACAAATAAGACTGATAGAATAGGGAAAGTGTTGTAGACTGTGAGAGAGAAGAACTAAAGCACCGTGGAGGCTTGCTTGGGAGGAGAGAAAATATGAGAAAGGACAAAATGAAAGGGTTCAGGGAACAGATGTTAGATAGGCAGGGTTCCGACACATAGAGTAAGGGGCGTTTCAGGAGGGAGGAAAGTAAGTGCCAAGCTGTAAGGAAATATGGATCATATTGCCTTCTGTGGGGAAGGAGAGTATACCCAGATACCCAATGCCATGACCAGACTCCCAGTTTGAAACAGAGCCCTACTGATGTGCTGAAGGGTTGGGCAGTCACTAGAGTTCACTTGGAGTTGACTACATTTTATGGTCTGGTCATCAGCTCATTAACACATGGGAACAAAGCCCATCCATGCTGGCCTGGCCCAAAATAAAGGAGCAGAAAGCTGGCTCTATGTACCGCCCCTTCTACTGATGTTCCTTTGGCTCATCCAGGGGCCGTCACATTCTGACAGCCTCTGGTGCTCCCATGTGGTGGTCCCACCCTTTTCTTTTCTCTTTCCGCAGAGTCCGAAAGCTGCCTTGGCTTCTTCACTCATGTTGTTTCTTGGCATTATAAACTCCCCCTAGGGACGTCAGATTGGCTCTCTCCATTCATTCTCTATTCTTAATACCTCCCTTTTCTACTACAGAGGGCCCTCCATCCCCTCTTCCTGGACCAGACCATCTTTTCCATTTCCCTGGTGAGGCCAGTAGGCTGTCTGTATTACAACCAAAGTCTCACCAACCATACTTTGAAGGGCTAGATAGGAGAGGAAGCAGCGAGGATTGGGACCCTTGGACGACCAGGGACTCTGTGGTGGTGAGTAGGTTTTGGCTTGTGAAGAGCTCATAGCCTAGAAGAGACACGCATGCCCCAATTAAATATAACAGAGTATGAACAGCACATAAATTGGAATATATCCAAGGTCCAGGGTGGAGCAGGGAAAAACTGATCTGATTGGTGGGAGACAGGTTTCCCATGGAAGATAGTAGTTCAGCTGGATTATTTTTTAATTGTTCTTAACGTTTATTCATTTTTGAGAGACAAAGAGAGACAGAGCATGAGCGGGGAAGGGGCAGAGAGAGGGGGAGACACAGCACCTGAAGCAGGCTCCAGGCTCTGAGCTGTCAGCACAGAGCCCGACACGGGGCTCGAACTCACGAACTGTGAGATCATGACCTGAGCTGAAGTTGGACGGTCAACCAACTAAGCTACCCAGGTGCCCCCAGCTGGATTTTTCCGGATGGATAGTATTTCCCAAAGCTGGAAAAAAAACAGTAGGGACCTTTTGCACTGTCAAATATAGTAGCACTAGTCACCTGAATTGAGATGTACTGCAAGTGTAAATTATACTAGATTTCTAAGACTTAGTACTCCGTCCCCCAAAATAAAACTCTGTAAAGTATCCCCTTAATAACACTTTAAAATTGATTATATGTTGAGATGATAATATCGTGGGTATTTGGGGTCAACTAAAATGTATTATTAACATGGATTTTCCTGGTTTATTTTTTAGAACTGTGAGTATTAGGAAGTTTAAAGTCACATATGTGACTCTCCTATCTGTGCCTTCTTTTCGTTATGTTTCTATTGGACGGTGCTGCTCCGGGCAAAAGAAATACTATGCGCATAGGGAGGCAGGAAAAGCATGAGTGAGTACAGAAAACTGGTGGACTCATTTGGAGTAAGAAGTCTTTAAATCTGAGGGGTGGGGAGAGGTGGGCAACGTGGCTGGAAAGGCAGCCCAGAGCAGACCACGCAAGGAGGCCCACGTGATATCCTGACAATAAGGGGAGCCATTGAGGGGGTCAAATGGAGAGACACAATGGTCAGATTCACGTTCCTCGTCTTCAGGGCCGTCAGCGAGGTGACGGGTCCTGATCCGTAGAAGACACCGAGATGGTGATGGTTCTGGGCAGACGGGCGCATTCCTTTCCCGTGACTTCTGTAACTGACTGCCACAAACTTGGTGGCTTAAAACAAAAGTCTGAGTAAAAATGGGGTAGTTGGTTGGGATGAAGATGAGAGAATATATTTGAACAACAATATTTAGAAGATAATTGACATTAAAGCATAGGATGATGCAATGTCTGAGATTTACTTCACAAAAATCCACAAGTGGCGGGGAGGTGAGTGGGGTATAAAGTAAACACGACTTCTCTGAGTCGAGCAGTTCTGGAAGCTGGTAGGTCATTCACTCTTCTCTGTGCTTCTGTATATGCTTGACATTTTCCAAAATAAAAACATTTCAAGAGAAGGTAGGAACATTCCATTTCCTTATGTTCATTACATCTTAATTACATTTCAGTTTTGGGGTGCCTGGCATTTGATGAGTCCCTTGTTTGCCACAGATCTGTTTGTGTTTGCAGTGGTATGACACTCTCATATCACCTGACAAATAGGCCTAAAGGTTTACTTTGTGTAGAGGCACAGGCCTTTGTGGCAAGATTTTGTCTTAGGATAAATGCCTTTTCATCTCAAGAGGATAGGAGATTCATGTCACCTTGTCCAACCCGGGAGAAATGAAAACCCACAAGTAGCCAGGGTCTTGTTGGAAGGAAACAGGTTGTTTTTCTTAATCATCCCAACGTCACTTACAAGTAGGAATGAGCGACAACGGTCTCTTTCTGACTCCATAAACTGACTGTCACGGGGAAAGATGAGCCTGTTTAACTGAGGGAAAATGCTGAAATAGTTTAATTGTCTTGTCTCCAAAGCAGACGGTTGTTATCAGGGTGGAGGAGGGGGAAGCAAAACCCAATGAAATATTAAACGCAGACAGGAATGTGTGGATGAGCGTGATTCTGTAGTTCAAACCACGTGTTTTTTTGTTTTTTTCAGATCATTTTTAGTTTTGTTGCAAAGAGTGGTATAAAAATGATGTCAGAAGAATGGTTTGCTGGGTTATTTAAAAGCCTGCATACACCATTTACAAGGCATGTTGTTGACAGTTAAAAATGACATATCTATTATTCATGGGGTTCCCCCCCCGCCCCATGACATAGAAGAGGTTGCTTGAACTTGGCGACTGTAAATGAGGGAAGAGGAAAGTGATGGAGTTCGTGATGTAAACCCATGCTTACACGTGTCTCAGGCTATTTCAGAAGCTCAATATTGCAATTTTCCTATGAGGGATGACCAGCTCAGGGATATCCTCGTCTGATATAAACGCCATTTAATGAAGTTTCCTTGTACCTTCCTGTCGTTTATTGCAATTTCTTTGCTATGATACTCATTTTTTTTGGTCTGTCTTCTTCTGACTGTGGTGTTTAGGAGCACATACCCTGGGCTCAGACCCCAGCTATGCCAGCTGCTAGCCTTGAAGCCTGAGTCTAGCTGCCCAGCCCCTCTAGGGACCAGGTTCCCTGTCTTTTTAAAAATGGATATGATGATTTCTAGCTGTTTCAGAAAGTTTTCGAGAGAATTCAAGGGTATAAATGCCTGTGGCAAATGTAGCACAATGTTTGCCCTATCCAACTGATCCATTGATTGAGTGACACTCAGTCAACATTAGGTCCTAGAGAGTTTGAGAATAAAGAGATTTATCGGGCCTTAAAAACAGCAGAGAAAATGAAACCCATGTGCTGAATGTAGCTTGCAGACTCACAGCGGCAGGGAGCTGGGAAGATGTGCAGAACCTCAGGACCCACCCTGCACCTGCCGAATGAGCAGCTGTACTTTGACATGACCCCCAGGTAATTCGTATGCATGTTAAATATGAGAAGAGCTCGACACATTCCTGGTGGAGGATATGGTGAGGGAGGGTTTCCCTGTGGCCTTGGAGCTAGAAACACAGGTGGTAAGGAACCTGTGCTTTCCAAAGAGCTGTCAATAATTGGGGCTGGACACTCTTTTGGACCCTGACTCCACCCCAGCTTTCCAAGGGTTTGCAGAGCTGGCTTTTCCACTAGTCTAAATTAACAGACACCTGAGGACGGAGGTCATTGGGGGGAATTGCCAGAGTCATGAATTGTTGGCCTGAAGTAGAAGGCTTTAAAATTTTTTTCCTCCTGCTTCCCCCAAAGCCAAGTAAGAGAATACCTTCAGGGACATCACTTTTGAAGACTGAAGATGCCTTAAAGAAGTAGAAATTGACATGCCATACCCATTGGAGAGTGGCTGAGTTGGGAACCTTCAGGCCCAGCCTGGGGGATATTGACATGTGGTCCCTGGAATTTGGGAGTATGTCTGAACATGGGGACGAAGGGGCTGATGCTTCTCCCCTAGAGATTTATGAAGTTAGGATATGCCTGGGAAGAGAGATGAGAAAACTACCCCATCCTAGGCCCTTGTGACCCCCAGGGAGTAGTTCCTTGACTCCATGTGAATAAGTGTGGATTTAGAGAAGCAGGCTTTGTGGTGCTGTCCTTCTTAGATGGGATCAGTAGGGGTATGATTATTAGTGTGGCTGAATAGGAATGAAGCTTCCCATCTGTAGGGTCCTCAATGATTGACAGGGTCAGGGTAAAGTTGTCCACCACCCAGAAGACCATGGCTCCTCTGGGAGGACACCACCATACTGGCAAAGATAATCGGTAGCCAACAGAATTCTTAGACAATGACAGAGTGACTGTGCCACTTCCCTTCCACCAGGCAGGTGACCATTTTCCTCCTAGTTCTTAATTCCAGGGAAGAGATAACTTGAAACCAGCATTTGGGTTTCCCTCACTTCAAAGTGCTAGGAAGGGAGGAGAGAAAATGAAAAACAATTTCTAAGAGCTACAAGCCCAGCTGGTGATGAGGAAAGGGGAGAGATTTCAAAGTAGATATGGGTTTGGGGTCTTGAGGTGGGCTGGACTTGTAATAACTGAAAATAACCATGCATGTTTGGAATCTACTCAAAAGTGCCCTAAGAGAATAGAGTTAGAAAACCAACAGACTATAGTCCAAGGCTGTGATTGGAGAAAGAAAATATGATGTTTCTGATTTACATCTCTGAGTTGTACTACGATAAACTCAGAACACAGGTTCCTTAGTCTTTCAGGTATTTGATATCCATAGTTTTTGGCCATGTCATCAATCCTAGGCTTTTGTGATTTGCACTAACTTTCAGTTGTGCCTAAGAAAGAACGTGAAACCCTTGCTTGGAGCTGAGACCAGAGAGTGAGCATTTCCCATTCACCAGCCTGCCCACCTCAGCTGTCCTTTGTCACCCTGACTTGTTTTCATGGACACAGTGACACTCTGCTGTGTTGTTTACTTATAAATACTGACACCAAAAAGAAAACCAATTCAGGTAATAGCAGGGAAATAAAAGTGGAGATGTTGAAGAAAGGAATGATTCAGAGACAGAAAGCAGAAATTTGGGAGAATGTGGGTGAAGGATGTCTGTTTCAATGTGGCTTAAATTTGTGGTATGAACGTGTTGACTAAAAGTTTCATGTCAAGGCAAGAGGAAGGTTTAACAGGTTAGTGCCCCTCCATCTCAGGCATGAGTAGACCTTCCATGCGCTAGACTCGCCCTTCAGTGGTGTGATAATTTGTTCAAATATCCGAAAGGTGGTCAGTGGGTAATGGGATTGGCGTTATCTCAGGATATGGACTCAAAACCAATGGAAGAAAAAACTGGGGCTTTGAAAGTTCTTTGGAACAGTAAGAGCTGCCTCACAAGAGTGGACTTTCTGTCACAAGTCATGAAATTTTTGTGTGTTTAGAGCCCTAAGAGATCTACATTACGATCTACATCTGCTTATCCAGTGTTCCTGATGCTATCCCCACATGTGATAAGTCCCAGATACTGCCAACAGCATTGAGATATAAGGGTGGATCCTTCTGGGGAGTTAACGATGAAATCAATATGTAATAGACCAGAACAGAAATGTGTAAAGTTGTCGTTGCCTTAATCACAATGAAAATAATAGATAAAGTTATTGAGTGTATGTTCTGTGACAGCTGCTTTGCTAGATAAGCCTCTCACTCATCCTTCCATCCATCCATCTGTCGATTCATCCCTCCACCTACACACCTAACCCATTCATCCATTCATTGTCTGTCATGTACGCATCAGTTTTTAAATCCCCAAGGGGACCCTGTGAGGTTTGTATTACCATGTCAATTTTACAGATAGGGAGTGGCTCCCAAGCCCATATCCATATCTAAAGGTAAGATGGGTCTCTAGAACTGGGGACTAGTCACCTCTAAGAGCATAGATAAAGAGAGACAAAGAAACAGAGTCTCAGAGGGCAAAGATGTCCCAGGCATTATTCACAAGGCAAGGAATCTTTTCTACGTGTTCTGGAGCTTTACCGTATCCTGGCCATGCTAGCTAACCCTGGAGTGGGAGAGATCTTCTACCTCAGAAGCTCCTCTTTACTGTTGCTTAAGTGGGCATCAGTTTGGGCCTGTAAATCCATCTTGTTGTACCTTAACTGAAACTACATTAAGAAAATAGAAACTGTAATGTGTGCGTAGGTGAAACCATGAATATGTGTGTTTGTGTGTTTAGGTAAAATATATTGTAATACATGATTATATATTTATCTGATAACATATAATTCCCATATGTACAAATTAAGTACACGGTTATAGATACTGTTTTAGCTCACCAGAGACTGAAGGAAGGCAGGCAAAGCTTTCTCCCCATGCTGGGAACTAATTTTTGTTGAGTCCCTGCTATGTGTCAGTTTTCTCCTGCATGTGACAGAGGCAAAATTTGAACTCAACCCTGGCCACTTTCAAAGTTGGGGCTCCTCCAGGTGAGAGGTATTTCCTTCCCTTTTGTTGAAACACCCAGCAGTTGAGAGATCTTATCTGTAACTTCATCTCAAGTAGATAGACGCTCTCTCTTCAGCTACAACCAGAAACAGCAGCTGGGACTAGAGGCTGAAGGGGGTGGGGAGCCTACTCTGGTGACAGGGGCACTGCTCAGCCGGCCTGGCTCCTCCCGTGGCTCTGAGCTGGCCACGGAGTCACGTGAGTTGAGGTGCCTGCCGTCCCGAGGTGGGTTTAAATCATCAGAGAGAAATCTCCGCTGTGCACGTGCAATTCCACCTCACTCAGTGCCTCGTGGAGGCTCTGGACAGCAGCGTGTGGAGCACTGGCGCATGAGGGCAGTTTGAGTCCATTTCCCCGAGCTGGACCCCAGGATCGGACCAGCCGCAGGTGGAGGTGAGCCATGCTGGATCTCTGGTCAAGGACGTTGGATTCGTGTCTTGACTTTGAGTCAGAGTGGAATCCCGGAGGGAAGAAGAGATTCTCCTGGCAAGTGCTGTCAAGCCTATCTTCCTGTTTTTTGTTTGTTTTGGCTTTTTTTGTTGTTTGTTTTGTTTTCGTGAAGGGCAACTCCTTTTTTTTAAGAACCAAGAACCGTGTCTTCAAAGTAGATGGTTGGGACATGACAACAATTAATTTTGTTTCTCTGGTAGCAGGTTCACATGCCAGAATTGGTTTTTCTTCACTTGGACACCCTTCCTACCTTAAGACGTACCATAAAGTGGTGAACAGTGGTTCCCAAGGGAATGGGAAAACCACGCTTAAGCACCCGCCCCCCACCCAGGGAATGGCGGTAGAGTTGGTGTTGCATCTAAGCTCATCCTGTGTATATTGAAAGTTGAGCCGCCGAGCAAGGTGGAAGACCCGTTTTGCGAGCCCAAGAATGCTTCTTGCTTTGGGTGGGAGTCCCTTTTTCTTTGTGCGTCAGGGCTTCATCCATCACTGCCCTTCCTTGTCCAGCTTCATTAACCTGAGCTTGTGTTCCATCCTGTGGCAGCTTAATAACCTTTATTTGTGGAATCCCTCAAAGAAAGCCTTGGTTATAAATCCCACATCACAGAAATGAAGGCATAAATGCCAATCTGTGTCACTGAATAATATTTATTATTTTAATTAAAGAAAATGGATAGTGACATTTATTAGGTCACAAGTTACTTGTTAATGGCAACGAATGACAAAAAAATTACTGATTTTATGAGCAAATCTTGGAATGTTCCTCAATGATTATTCTGCTACACGCTCACTGTGAGTGGTGCTAACAATGCAGTGGGCACATTTTTGGAAGGCAGGGCTCGTTATGGACGAGTCGCACTTTCCATAGCAGAAAGCATCAGCTTACTGAGAGGGAGAGTCAGAACTGACTGGTGAATTTGGAGTTGTTTTCTTCACCAGCTATCTTTAGGATATAGTTTGGTTTTGTGAGATAACAAAAACGTGTGTGTGTGTGTGTGTGTGTGTGTGTGTGCGCGCGCGGGCGTTGCTTCCAAAGCAGAATAAACATGGTGGCAGGAGCGAGGGATTTGTATTAGAACGTTGCTCTGTCTCTGAGCCACTCCCACTGAGGTAGCCATTCAGATGGGGAAATAAGTAGGAAAGAGTCCCCCAAGGCTGGGGACATACAGGGTGTTGAAACATGCATTATTTCATTTAATTTTCATGCTACTGCCATGAGGAGCATACTTTATATCTCCGTCTGTTTACTTATTCATTTAGTCAACGTACAGTATTGGGATTAGTTGTTTGGGGAATAGTTTAGGGACAAGAAAACAAGCATTGTTTCGTAACTTGTGCATGGTCTACAGCCTGTAAATGGCAGTGCCGGCGTGTGAACCTGTCGTTCGTGACTTCGAAGCCTGTGATCTTATCAGCACTCCACTGCGTCCCTGCAACAGTGACATCTAATGATGGGGCTTTTGACCACTGCGGTGGAAAAGTTAAGCAGACCTGTGGCTCTGAGGAGCCCACTGCTGGTAAACTTCATTTTTGTTTGCCCATTTCCCAGGGCTTGGACTCCTTTATCTTTTGTGTGGCTTCTCTCCTGGGTGCACAGGCTAAAGAACAGTGCTGAAAATTTAAGGCAGGGTCGTTTCTTTAACGGAAATTGTTAGCTTGTTACGATCATAACTGGTTGTAGTCTTCATTTTAATGTGTATTTTATTTGCATCCTATTGATGGGAAATATTAGAATACAAGGGCTCTATTGCTTTTACTTCATTATGCTAGTAATTGTTTTGTTCCTTTAGTCCAATGACACCGAGAATGATTTTGCTCTAAAGACAGATACAGCGTATAGTCCACATTTACAAGGTAGGCTTAAAGATAAAGCCACACAAGGGAAGAGAGAAAAAGAAATAGTTATTGAATGCATACTTTGTGTTAGCCATTATATTACATACTTTACATGCATTAAAGCATTTAATCTTTTAAGATACGAATTACTGTTTTCCGAGTGGGGAAGTTGAGGCTCAAACTCTTTCCACTATGCAACCAAAGGCTATTAGATCAATTGCACACAACTGAAGCCTTTGATGTTGGGGCACTCACCGTCTGGCATCTATAAAATATTTGGGGAGGTAACTTATATGCATCAACATATCTCTGAAGTGTATAGTTCAATGAGTTTTGATAAATGCATGCACCTGTATAACTGAAATCCCAGTCAGGGTGTAAAACATTAACATCACTGCAGAAAGTGCCCTGTGCCCTTTCTAGCCAATCCCCATCACCTACGTGCATCCACTTTCTTGATTTCTTCATCATAGATTAGTTTTTTCTTGTTCTAGGACTTCCTGTTAATGGAATTTTATGGTATATGCTCTTGAACATATGGCTTCTTTCATTCAGTGTATTGTTTTTTAGATTCTTCCAGGTTGTTGTGTATGTCAGTAGGTCATTCTTTTTTTTTTTCTTATTGCTGAGAGCATTACATTACATTGAATATGCCATTGTTTATCTATTAATTCACCTGCTAATGAATATTTGCATTTTTTCCAGTGATGGGCAGTTATGGCTGTGAGCATTGTTTTGCAGGTCTTTGTGTAGATATTTGTTTTCATTTCTCTTGGGTTGGTAGCTAGGATTGGGATTTCTTGGTCATAGGGTAGGGGTATGTTTAATGTAAGAAACTGCCAAAGTGTTTACCAAAGTGGTTGTGCCATTTTGTGTTCTCACCAGCAGTATGTGAGAGTTACGGTTGCTTCATAGTTGCCAAAATCTGCAGCTGTCAAGCTTTTTAATCGGAACCATTCTAGTAGTTGTGTTTGTTTTAATTTGTGTTTCCTTTTTGTTTTAATTTGTATTTCCCTAATGACTAATGCAGTGGGTACTTTTCCTATGTGCTTATTGGGCATTCAAATATTTTCCTTTATAAAATGTCTGCTCAAGTCTTTTGCCAGCTTTCTATTTTCCAATTGAGCTATTTACATGTATTTTGTTTATTTGTAAGAGTTCTTTATATATTTTGGATCTAAGTCTCCTGTCAGATAAATATTTTGCAAATGTTTTCTTTCAGTCTGTAACTTATCTGTATATTTGCTTCTTTTTTTTGTAAACCATTTTATTGAGGTGTGATTGATATATAAAATGTTGCATACATTTTCAATGACTTTTCAGTTTGCTTAAATATAAAACTTACTCTTTTTCCTTTTATAATTATTATTTTCGTTGTTCCATTTACTCCCAGGCTACAAAGACATTTCCCTTCGTCATCTCCTAGTGGTTTTGCAGTTAGATCTATGGGTCATCTTGAACTGATTTTCATATTTGGATTTGAGTAAAGGTTGAGGTTCATTTTTTTACCTTATGGACATTTGATTGTTTTAGCACCATTTGTTGAAAAGCCTCCTTTCTCCATTGAATTGCTTTTATAACTGTATAAAAAATCCTACTACCATATATAAGTCTATTTCTGGACTTGATTCTGTTCCATTGACCTGTATGTGTACTCTGTACCCTTCCTGCACACATCTGTGCCCTTTGCGTTTCTGTGTAAGTTTCAGAATTAGACTGTAAGTTTCCAAACAACGACAACAACAACAGCACCTGCTGAGGTTTTGATTGGTACTGTGTTAGATCTATGGGTGAGTTTGGAAGAGAATGGGTACCACTATGGCACTAAATCTTCAAATCCATGAACATGATCATGATCTGTCTCTCCATTTATTAGGCATTTGCTCAGATTCTCTTAGCAATGTCATAGTTTTCAGGGATGGGAGTCTTTACGAGTCTTGCATGTTTTCTACTTCATCCATGTTGTCATTTTACCTGTAAGTATTTCTGATGCTGTTGTAAATGGTGTAATTTAAAATTTTCATTTTCTAATTCTTCATTGCTAGAACATTGGGTATGGATTTTTGTATATTCACTTACTAGTTCTAAAACTTGTTTCATAGATTACTTAAGATTTTCTATATACATAATTATGGTAATCTGCAAATAAAAACATTTTTACTTCTTTCTTTCAAATCTGTATATCTTTTAATATTCCTGCATTATTGCTCTGGCTAGGACTTCCTGTGAAATACAAGTAGTGAGAGCAGAAATCCTTGTCTATTCCTTATCTGAGGGGAAAATGTCACTTTTCAGTATTATATATATGATGTTATCTGTAAGTTTTTTTAAATAGATGATTTTT
Source organism: Acinonyx jubatus (assembly GCF_027475565.1). Lineage (NCBI taxonomy): Eukaryota > Metazoa > Chordata > Mammalia > Carnivora > Felidae > Acinonyx > Acinonyx jubatus. The sequence goes on from NC_069396.1 coordinate 7,785,932, forward strand.
ATCAAGTTGAGGAATTTCTCTTTGTTCATAGTTACTGAGAGGTTTTTTTTTTTAAATCATGAATGAGAGTTGGACTTTGTCACATTCTTTTTTGTATCCATTGTGATAACTAGCCATAGCCTATTTTTTGTTACACTGCTGATAATGGTCAGTTACGTTCATGGGCTTTCTTTCTTTTTTTTTTTCTTATATTTATTTATTTTTGAGAGAGAGTTAGAGCATGAGCAGGGAAGGGGAAAAGAGATAAGGAGACACAGAATCTGAAGCAGGCTCTAGGCTCTGAGCTGTCCACACAGAGCCCAACGCGGGGCTTAAACTCATGAACTATGAGATCATGACCTGAGCTGAATGAAGTCAGTTGCTCAACTGACTAAGCCACCCTGGCGCCCCACATTCATGGGCTTTCTAATGTTAAACCAATCTTACATATTTGTGATAGAGACTATTTAGTCATAATGTATTATCTTTTAGTAAATTGCTGGATTTACTTTGTAAATATTTTCACTGGGATTTTTATATCTCGTTCAATGAGGTAGGTTGGGCTGAAATTTTCTTTTTTTCCTTCTTGCCTTTTTCTGGTTTTTGTATCAGGGTTATATTGACCTCATAAAATGAGTTGGGAAATAGCTCCCCTGCTGTATTTCCTGAAAGAGTTTGTGTAAGACTGATTCATTATTGAATCCATGAAGCCTGGAATTTTCTTTGTGGAGATGTTTTAAATTATGAATTCTTTTTTTTTTCAACAGATAGCACACTATTCAGGTTTTCTATTACTTTTTGTGAAGCTCTGGTAATTTGTGTCTTTCAAGAAATTTGTCCATTTCATCTCTGTTGTTAAATATATTACATATGTTTGTTCATAATAGCCCTTTACTGTCATTTTAATGTCTGTAGTTATATCCTCACTTTCATTATTCTTGTTGGTAATTTATAATTTTCTTTCTTTTTTCTTGATCAGAGTTGCTAGTAGTGCTTGATTTTATGGAACTTTTAAAAGACTCAACTTTTGGGTTGTTGATTTTTCACTCTTGATTTTTATTTCAGTAATTTCCTATCTTTATTATTTCCTCCTTTTAGTTACCTGATTTAAATTTGCTCTCCTTTTCTACTGTCTTTCTAGCAATGGATCACTGATTTTAGACCATTTTATTTTCTAATGTAAACTATAGCTATAAATTTCCCCATGAACACTGCTTTGGGTGCAACATACACATTTTGAAACATTGTATTTTTCATTATCATTTGGGTAGAAATATTTCCTAGTTTTCTTAATATTTTTTTTATCTTTGACTATGGGTTATTTAGAAGCATATTATATGTTTTGAAGCTCGGGGCCAGGAGCCTGCTTTGGATTCTGTGTCTCCCTCTCTCTCTGTTCCCCACTCCCGCCCGCATTCATGCTCTCTCTCTTTTTCTCTAAAAAATAAGTAAAACATTAAAAATTTGTAAAAAGCATTTGGGTATTTTATATACATATTTTCTTATTTAATTTCTTATTTTATTGTTTTACATTATCTTCTATCAGTGTTCTGTAAACTCATAATATCTTAACACTTTTCAATAATGCTGCACTAAACAGCTTTGTGTGTGTATGTGTGCATTCTTGTCCTGCTTGTTTGCTTAAGACATATTATCAGGAGTGAAATTACAGACTTGAAGGGTATGCAGTGTTTTAAAAAGTCTTTTTTTATTTTTGTCAAGCTTTCTTTCACGTATCTGATACTCTTGCCTCATCTTACTGATCTGGATTCAATTTTCTTTTGAAGTCATAGACTCAACTACGAACAACAGTACTCTTACTTCCCTGGAATCTTCCTATAGAAATTACCTTTGCATGGAATATAAAGTCCACAAGGCCCTACTGAAGTTGTACAATATGGCTTTTCTGAGGAATGTCCTGTTTTGTAAACCTCACAGATTCCCCAAGAGGTAAATAGCCTTTCTCGTTTCCTGTCTCCAAATACACTTTCATTTTCAAACTTTAGGGCTATAGGAGTAATCGCCACCCAGAAGTTCTGGCCATATCCTTAGTGTTTTTCTCCTCCTCCTCGTCCTCCTCCTCCTCCTCCTCCTCCTCCTCCTCCTTCTCCCCCTTCTCCCTCTTCTCCCTATTCTCCCCTTCACTTTCTCCTTCTTCTTCTTTTTTTAAAGGAAGCATTTGTCTTTGTAAAATTTCTGATCCCCATAAAGGAGCCGTAGAGATCATTTTCTTGGCACACCTGATTTCTTGGTATCTACCTGGGATTTTGGAGCAATCAAGAGGCTCACAACAAGCTCACAGGCTCTATAATATTTCCTTTCTCTTTGAGCATCTTGCTTAGAAGGATAAACCCACCAAGTGTCCTGAAATCAGGATCTAGGGTGCTTTAGTATCTGTGTCTTCACAGCTTAGTGAAATCACTAGACCTCTGAGAACACATAGCCTTCCCCAAGTTCTAATCTGTTTCTGATAGTCAATATATCTGTAGTAAACATATGAATTCACTCCGATTCTAGGGCTAATAATGAGTCTGTGATGCAGGTGTACATTGTATTGGGATTTATAGTAATGACAAACAAGTCTCTAAAGTGTATTCCTAGTTTACATGGGCTTCTTCAGCTTATGGGTGCAAACAGAGGCTCACTAGCCATAATAACTCATACATAGTAATAGCCTCCCAATTCAGGTAAGCACTTAGCCTTTGAGTACATGTGGCTCACATGTACTACTTTGTCTGGTTGAGTGTCACTGCGGTTTTTACTGGATACGGCTGAACCACCTGCCACTGAGAGCAGTCCAGAGTAAGGACAATGAAACGTGTCCTCTCACTGGAAGGAGTTAGCAGATACTGCCATGTTAATTTTCCAACAAGTGGGGAAAAAAGGAAAAGCTATAGTATTAGTCTGGGATTAGTCAGAAAAACAGAGCCACCACATATATAATGGGAAAAAGAAGTGTGTTATATGAATGTGGGAGAAGTCCAGGTTTGATGGTTTGGAAGCTAGAAGATCAGAGACACATTCACTAATGACCCAGGCTTGACACAATGGGGCGGATGGGGAAGTCATAGCCTCCAGGGAAAGGGGAGGAACCACTGCATCTAGCACCTTCCTACTCAGTGGGAGCTCAGAGAGGTCTGTGAAGCTGCCACGTCTGGCTGCTAGAGAGTTCCTAAAACAATGTCTCCTACTTCCCTGCCACCTTCCAAATGTCATGTGAATTCCTGCAATTGGCAGATCCTAACCTGAATCCATATGGGGAAGGAGATCTAGAAATGGACTTACCAGCCTTATAAGGGATGGCAGGGTCAGCCTGACAACAGATGTTCTAGCCCCGGGACTCTCTTCCTTTCCGCCCTCATAGCATCTAATACATGCTTGGCACCGCGTGGCAGTTCTGTGAGTACTGCCCTTGTCTCCATTTCCACACTCTGATGTTCTCTGGAGACCTTGCACTATGCTGTGGTAGGAAATTAGGAACTCAGCCCCAACCCTCAGCGCACCCAAGACCGTCAGAGTCTGTGATCTGACGTGCTGGAATGGTGTTTCCACCATAAATATGGTCCCTGTATGGAGCCTCAAGTGCTGTAGTCATGTTGCCTCTCTTTCCAGAAGGAGAGATTCAGTTGGCTTCACATGTGTCCTTTTAAAATGCAGATACCCTCAATACCGAGATGTGGTCTATGATGTTAGTGTAAATTCATCTCACGGACATTGCCTGGGGACATGAAAGGGCTCTGGTGAGAAGAGTTAGTGTTAGCAAGGATATGACAAATCTAAAGAATGGCTCACTGGGTATTTTTTCAAAGGGTTACCATTTAAGTAAAAGGTTCTCAGACAGGAAGAAGCATCAGATAACCGGAGCATCACATTGGAGGTTCATGGGCAGCTAAAGGGTAGTACACACGTGCCTGGAACCTAGAGGTAAAGGGGAGAAAGCTCCAGGGAGAGAGGATGAAAGAAAGTGAATATATCATTGATGAGTGACATTTTTCTTGAAAACTTGTCCCAGGTTATTCATTCATGTTTAAAAAGAGTCTACAAACTTAGAAGAATGAACGTCAAAGTCTTAGATCTGGTATCTTGAGCTGAACTAAGGAGGTAGACAAATTGTTGGCAGATGACAGAATTTGGGTAGAAATTTGGGTAGTGGGAATCCAAGCTAAGGGTTGGGTGATTCAGACACTGTTTGGTTAGGAAAGCCATCTACCACCCAAGCCCTGGGAAGTAGCATAACTCAATCCCAAGCTCCATGGAAGGGGGACTAGAGTGGCAGACATGTTTCCTACCTCTTTGTCTTTCAAAATGACCCAAAAGGCTTGGAGTGGCCTTACAAAGCTGAGCTGCAGCTAAATGGTTATGACTCCTAAGCAGCCTGGGGCAGCTTGTCATGTGGAGGACATGTGAAGGACTGGAGAACCTTTTTCCTCCCTTCAAGGATGTCCCCAGTTAGCCTCACCTATTTTGTCTCTCAGGTGCTTTGATCAGAACCTTTCACTGTTAGTTGCCTTAAACATTTCAAGTCTTAACTCTGTACATACATTCAAAATCTCTTGGACTTACTTGTACCTATCTAAACAGCTCAGGCCAAGTTCTTGTTTTTAGCACACGAGGAACTTTGACAGTCAACACAAAGAGTGAGAAGAGAGGAATTTTGCATGCATTTTATTCCTGCTGTTGGGATTGGTGTCATCTCCATTTTATTGACTTCCTGTCTCCTGGCACTTCCTGTCTCCTGTCTTCCTTTGATCATCATCAAAATGATCTTAATAATCGTTAGCACCTGATGATGGTTGGTAGCTATTGAGGACTTACTGTGTGTCCAGGGGTCTTCTAAGTGCTTAATATGTAATACCAAATTTAATTCTTGAAAGAGCCCTAAGGGTTTGCAACTATTGTTAATGGGTGAAGTTACTTGCCCAGGGTCACACCTTAGAGGCAAATTGGTTGGAATTTCGTGGGGAAGAGTGAATGTTTTACTCGTGGGGAAGGTCTTGTTTTACTCCTGGTATGTTGTGTGACATCTGAAGTTGCTAAACTCAGAAACTAAATGACCCTAACAACCATGGGAAAGAGAAAAGTTAACAATCTCCTTGTATTTCTGTTGCTTGAAGCTATAGGTACTAACCTTGTTCTTTTGACTCATATTTCATTTTTTGATCCTTAAAATAAAAACATGCAAAATCACCCTTGTTATTAATCTTTACAATATTCCTTTGATTTTACTCTGACTTTATTTCCAACAACGTAGATGTTTCTATGCACACTCGGGTGCATGTATGCTTCTAAGGGTGGTACTATAAATCATTTATTAAATCCTACTTCCCCTTCACACCCAACTCTAAGATCTTCAACAGAAACTTGGTTTTCAGGGGCTTCCAGAACAGTGTGGGCTAGATTAAAGACCTGTTTGACAGATCTGCAGCTCCCTTACTGATGGGATTTTAGACTTAAAGGGCAGGTTGGGGATGAAGAGAGGTACGGGGGAGAGCGGAGCCCCCGGAGAAAGCTTTATGCAACAACCTGGAGACAAAGAGAAGGAGAAGCCAATGGCAAGTACTCTTTGATTTTCACTGGAGCCCCGATGTCTGGAAATGAGGAGACGCTCAGACTTGGGCTGAAGGTAGTGAGGGACCCTGGAATACTAGAAAGAGAAGGGGCTAAGGTTATGTGGTTCCTTTGTGTCTGGAGAAATGTGTTTTGGGGAATATGATGAGAGGCTGGACAGGGTAACAGATTTCCCATTTAAAGCACCTGTAGCACCTCAGTGGGACCAGTGTTGGGGGACTGGAACAGGATAAAGCATTCCTTTGTCTCTCTCTCAGCTCAGGTCCCTTCTCCAGACCGGAAAACCGGCTTGCTGTCCTTGGGCACGTCCTGTTCTGTGTTTGCAGCTAAAGTATGAAGAAAGTGCAGGGCCAGCTAGCCCAGCAGGTTCCGAGAAAGCTTATCCTATTGAGATGCAGTGTTGAAGATTCCAACCATTCACACGTTCACATTTGCTGCATACATTGTGGACCACTTTTTCCTAGTGATTTTCTCCTTTTTAGTGGCTTGGTTCCAAATTGTCTTCTTATCAGGAAGAGTTTGTGGCTTTTGCTCAGTCACACTATGCTGTGGACTAAACGTGTCACCCTCAAAATCCACATGTTGAAGCCCTAACCTCTAGTGGTACTTGGAGATGGAAGTAGAGATGTCATGATGGGACTAGTGCCCTGATGAAAAGGGACAGGAGAGAGCTTGCTTCCTCTTTCTCTCTCTCGGCCACGTGAGGATACAATGAAACGACAGGCATCTGCAAAGTACAGAGTAGATCCTCACCAGGACACAACTAGGCTGGCATCTTGATCTTGAACTTCTCCACCTCCAGAACTATGAAAAATAAATGTCTGTTATCTAAGCCACCCCATTAGTGGTAATTCATTATGGCAACTTGAACTGACTAAGGCACGTCACTATGACTGACAGCTTTAAAATCTTTGCGGGAAGAAAAAAGTCTTTTAAATTAATCACGAGTCATTTGAGAAGAGCATATTATCATGGAAATAGTACAGGCTTTGAGGTCATACAGAGTTGGGATCGTATCCCGGTTCGCACTTAGGAATTAGGTGACTTTAGACAAGTAGCTTAATTTCTTTGAATATCAGTTTCCTAATCAGAAACTCTGGGGCTATGGCTTCTGAAAGCTTCAGAACGATAAAATATGTAAACTTCTTACATACTTGGTATATGATAAGACCTCAGTCTGAAGTAGCTGTCCTTTATGCCCATGAGAATGAGCAGCATATTTTGCCTGAAAGCGCCAAGTGCCCCAAGTGCCGGGGAGGGTGTGGGCCAACTGGAACGCTCACTCCCCACTGGTACAAACGTGCGTCGGCACAGCCACTTTGGAACACGGTTCGGCGCTCTCTACTAAAGCTGAACATCTGCACACATTGTGGCCGGCAACTCCAGCCCAGGTACGTACCCCCAGAAACGCACACATGTGTGGCCCAAAGGACACATACAGGAATGATCCCAGAAACACTATTCACATCCGTCAGAATTCCCAAACAAACTCAAATGTCTGTCAATAGTAGATCCAGTTATGAAAAAAGTTAGCTATTACTGTATGCAGCAATTTGGAGGGATCCTTATGAGTGTAACATTAAGTGATAGAAGCCAGATGTAAAGGAGTACGTATGGTGTGATTCCATTTATGTGAAGTTCAAAGGCCAGCAAACAGAGTCTGTGTGGTACAAGTGAGGAGAGTGATTACTTTTGAGGAGGAAGCTGCCAATGACTAGGGAATAACAAGAGGTCTCAGGGCGCTGGCCACGTGCTCTATGTTCTTTTCTTTTTAATTTCTTTTAATGTTTATTATTTAGCTTTGAGAGAGAGAGAGAGAGAGAGAGAGAGAGAGAGAGAGAGAGAGAGAGTGTTAGAGAAGGAGACACAGAATCCGAAGCAGTCTCCAGGCTCCAAGCCATCAGCACAGAGTCTGATGCGGGGCCCGAACTCACCAACCGTGAGCTGAAGTCAGACGCCTAGCCGACTGAGCCGCCCAGACACCCCACACTGTCTACGTTCTTAATCATTTCTTGATCTAGTTACAAGAGTGTAGTCACTTTGTAAAAATTCCTTGAGCTACATTTGTGATTTGTGTACTTTTCTGTGTATCTCTTACAGGACAGTTAATATAAGTTTTCATTTCTCTTTATTCTTATTTGCTGTCTCTAGAGGTCTTTGCTTTTTCTCTTGTCTTCGTGCCTCTTGCTCCAGCCAGAGCCTCATGCTGTGAAGGCGAGTCCCAGTGCTCTAGACTCCATCGTTGTCAGCTTTCCGCCCACCCCCGCCCTGAGTAATCACAGAGACAGCACTGTAAAATCGGACTTGACTCTCCTGTACCACAAATTCTTCCCTCAGCAGGGAGGAGACAGCAACCCTGCCCCTCAGGCGCGATGCCCGGCCAGCCCCTCAGAACTCTCGGTTGATTAAACTCTACATCTTGCAGAGCTTGCAAAGTCTAGGATGTTGTTTAGATGTAAGCTAGTGGAGGGGGGCCCTGGTGGCAATGATCCCATTCAGAACCGAAGAATTAAGGGGCTTGTTCACCATGTGCTTGGACACAAGTTTATCCGTAGGTCCTGATAGAAACTAAACTGAAGGCTAGAGAGAGACCTTGTTTTTAAGAAGGGGATTGGTTAGCTTTAGAGAAAAGAAAGCCGTCTGAAGCACTAAGCGAAGTTGGTAGAAATTTCTATGACCTTGATCTCCTCCATTCCCTCAGGGACCCATGTCTTCTATGCAGAAGCGTTCGGGCCCCTCATATGTACCACACTTGGTGCGATGCTTATGCAAATGTCATCTCAAATAGCATCAGTCCATCTAGATAGTGTTAGTCTATCCTCCAGAGAGGAAGGATGAGGAAACTGAGTCTTGGGGAGCTTAAATAAGTTTCCCATGGACACAGGACTATTAAAGTAACTCAGGAGTAGCTGATTTGCAGATGTACCTGTTGGATGGCCAGGGCTGACAGTCACCAAGCAGACAAGTATGATGAATTCTATACTCAAAGACCTGATAAAATGGATGCCAGGATTGTCTCTGCAGAAGGTCAGGGATAAACCCAGCAGCGGTGAGGAGGTCAAAATCAGCAAGGGTTGAACAAGCTAAGGGAAGTCAGCATTGGCATCTGTATCCTCACTGTTCATAATTTCTGGAAGTGTCGTTCTGTCATACTGTGGTTTCATGACTCAGGTCCCTGTCTTGTGTTCCTGGCTGGGTTGCAAGCTCCCCAGGGTGAGCATGTGTTCTTGGTGGCATCTAGAGCAGGACTGCACGTGACGATCCCCACCCCCCTCCCCCGCCCGTGAGCATTTGGCAGTCAGGTTTGGCCCTTACCACATTGCATTGGTCACAGGAAAATGCCATGTACTTGACCCTTGGTCATTCCCTATGACCTCTGATGTGCCCAAGAGGTGTACCCTTTAGCGCATGGTGGGTTTTCTTTTGCCAGACTGGTGGGTAACTGACATTGCCACTCTATCCGTTCATTGTCTCAGTCACTGCCTATCAGCTAACTCATTCCTTGAAAATCTGTTGATTAAAGGTAAACCACAAGAGTGGCCCAAGTGACGAAGTTGCAGTGCCACATCTTAGGGCTCCTTGCCAACTCCTTGGGCAGTTCTGCTTGCCCAATTAAACACCTCGCATCACGTTGACTACATTTGCTGAGGCCCCTCTCTCTATTCACCTGTTATTGAGCATTAAAGGCAAACTCAATTTTATGCAGATAAATAGAGTTTAGTGGTAATGTGCCATATGACCTTTGAAGTGACAAGATGACATTAATTTTTAGGGATTCTACCTTCTCAGGCTGTCACTGTTGAGCATGTAACTTGATGAGAAGTGGAGGTCTCTGCATTTTGAGGACGTACTTACAGTTTAACATGCTGTTTCAAATGTAAGGAGGCTCTCTCTTTAATTTTTTTTCACCAGCTTGACAGTTTTTCAAACATATTCACTGTCAGCCCTAACAACCTGTCAACAAATGCCATTATGTGAAAATTGCCAAGATTCACTTGAGGACTGTGAAAAGTGACAGACATGCCACACGGATAAGTTTCTCAAAAACCCAGGGCTGAAACTTTTGAAAGACACTCTGGCCCTTCCAAGGAAAAAATGAACAGTCAGATCTCCAGGAAAGAAAAAAACCCATACACTTGTCATATCAGATATCTGTTTCTTTCTGGGGCAAATTGAGGTGTATGTGAAAGAATAAAACATACAGAGGACAATAGCTGCAGAAATCCGAAGCTGGGCTGTGTCTCCACTGTTATCTGTGAATCTGAGAAAGGAACAGAAAACCATTTTTTCCCCCTTTCCACTGGGGAATTGAAGGGGAGGCTTCCTTCATTTTTAGGTTGAATGTTTCTGGGAATAGAAGTGGGGAAGAAAGTGGCTTAGATAAAGCAAAGTGGAGCCAACCACAATTCTCAGACACAGAAAAATGACAACTTGTCCTAATATTGGGACGGGACATATCTTGGCGGGAAAGTGCAGGGGGCGGATATAGGGTGGTGTAGTATAAAGAGCCTTGAATTTGAAATAAGGGGGCCTGGATTTGAATCCCAAGTCTGCTCTTTTATGGCCTTGAGCATTTTAATTTAATTTCTCCTGCCTCAGGTTCCTAGTCAGTGCACTGGGAATGATAATACCCACCCCAAAGTGTTATAGGGAGGATTAAATGAAATAACGTATGAACGGGGCTTTGCTCAAAAAAAAAAAAAAAAAAAGTGGAGTTGGAGTCTGAAACTCAAACTGACTTTGCAAGAGGATGTCTCTGACCCAAAGGGTCACATATTTCATTTTAGGTGTTAACCGGGCTCTTCGTTTGTAACGGAGGCTTCTGTTGACTCATGTTCAACTCAAGGGAAATGTTTTGTGTATTGGATGACATTTCAAACCAAAGGCAACCCTCCCATGAACACTGGTGGTGAGAGAGGGAGTCGGGTGGCAGAGAGGGAGGGGAGCTGACCTGGACTGCAGGCATACAGACCCTTCTGTCCTATCAGATGATGTCTGTCCGTGCTTTGATTTATCCACAGGGCTAAGACTGCTGGTTTTCATTGTTGTTGCTTGGACATTTTTATCCCTTTTATTTTAAACTCCAGGGCGTACTCTATGCTTCTGTCTTCCACCTGCCTCTCCGGAGATGGAATTCCGGAGATGGAATTCTCCCTTACACAGGAATTCACGTAGGAGACCCATAAAGGAGGGCCCAAGATGACAAAAACCCTATGTCCTCTATAAGGAAAGGGAAGGTTTGTCTTCAAGTTCTGGGTGTTTTGTCCTAAGGAAGCTTAGAAAGGGGATATTTAAACAGAATTAGGTAATGCTTCCCAGGGACCCAGACAAAGAGGTAGAGTCTGGGGTCAGTGGGCATTTCAATGCTGAGTGTACCTGTGTCTTTTCCTTGGGGTCTTCCTATATATCACATTCAAAGCCATCTCCCCACTTTTAGATATATCTGGGTGCCCTTTGAAATTTTAGGAAAGCTTATATTTTCCTGTTATGATTAGGGTATCTTCACAGAGTTGGAACTTACTTCCTTTCCTGTGTTTGCTATTTGGAACTTATGTGTTGACACTGTGCTCGTACTTCAGAGGAATGTCTTTGATGCTACTCAGGAGACATTGATCCAGTCAGTGGTCTCAAATGCTGATCGGCTGGCACTTGTCAAGGACCCTCATTATCCCATATGAAAGTCCAAAGGACGAAAGCCCTCTGACCTGACTGGGTGTAAAGTCCACATTTGCTGGTTCATAACCCCCTTCTTATGATCTACACTACTTATGATTGAATGTGGAGGTTGTAGTGATGGTCCAGTGACACAGTTGAGAAGGGCTGGGATGACATGAATATATGGTCATGGATTTTTGCCTGTGTAAAGGTTTGTAGAAATCTTGACCTTGACCCTTGTGTATCAGATATGACACATGCTGTCCTGTTTAATACAGCTCAGTCTCTCTGAGCCTCTGTTTCTGGCAGCTGTGAAATAGGGACAATGTCTGTGTTTCAGAGCCCTTGGGGGAACAAGCCGAGACCTGGTGTGAGAGGACAAAGTAGCCACTCTGTGACTACCTGTGGGTCTAATTTAGGTGTAGTCATGGTGGTCCTGGCAATTTGTGATGATAATGCTCTTGGCAGCCGTTTGACCAGAGAAAAAGGTTAGCATCTAAGACATTCTCTCTTCTGTTAAAGTCATAAAGTTGCTGTTAGTTGTGATGGTGATGATAATGAAAGTGGTAACGATAGCCCTCACTTACTTACAGAGTATTCACTTGGTGCAATGCATTCTGCTTGTGTACTATATCATTTCGCCTCCCGGATAATCTATCATAACCAGGTTAATTTTACACATCTGTTATGCCCTTTCTAATGAGGAATAAACTGAGGTCTAATCAGGGTTAATACCTTTCTCAAGGCTTTACAGCTACCAAATGGAAGACCTAGTCCCACTTTTGTTGGAGGCTGAGGCTGAGGCTAGAGATCAGTTCTCAGAGATCCGTGATTTTCCCAAAGTCTAGTACTCAGATTCCTGGAGTCCTTTATGTAGCTGTGGAGTTTTTCCAATCGAAACTTCCCCTGTTGTTCTCTTTGCCATTGTGCCCTTGGGAGCAGAGCCTTCACCTTGATTTTGGCGGTAACTTCCATTAACTCTAATGGGTGTCTAGCACATCTCCCCCAGCATGTTGAGATGAGATTATTTCCCATCCAATTGTTTTAATGTTGTGGGTGTTGAGTGAGTCTACAAACATTTAACCTTTGGTTTCATTATAAGGCTCAGAGCAGACAGGGTGTGAGGAGGAGATAAAGCAGGACACAGATGCCAAGCAAAGATGTATTGGAGATGGCTTTATGAGAGTACAGCGTATGGAATAATAGAAAAATAATCACAAGTGCATTTGAGAAGTGGATGGATCTTTCTTTCTTAACTTTGAACATTAGATGAACATTACCAGAATGCAGAATAGAAGATGCCGAGGGAAGAAAACAGGTGTGTTATATAAAATTGCAACAGAATGGCCGTGTTTATTTTTTAATTATTTAAAAAAATGTAATAATATCCCAGAATGTGTAGGGCACCTCAGGGTTTAGTATACACAATTCTTTTCTTTTCTTTTCTTTTTTTAATTTTCTGGTCCTTATTATAATCGTGTGTGGTTTGAAGTTTCAAGGGTATGGCATTTGGATGCCTTTGCTTTGAGTTCCACTAACAACACTTACAGGTTTGTGACCTAGAGAAAGATACTTCATCCTTCTGATAAGACTGACACATTCATACCTCATGAGAGTTTGTGTGTGTGTGTGTGTGTGTGTGTGTGTGTGTGTGTATGGTATAAATATACCATATATATGGTATATTATATTTTTATATATATATATATGTAAATCATTATGAGAATAGTAAGGATGTGAATATACGATAGCACCTATATGTGTATTTATCTCCATGTATATAGCCATATCCTATACAGGGTTTGACACTTACAAGGTGCTCATTAGATGCTTTTATGATAGAGCTATTATTCCTTTCATTCCCATCCTCCATTTAATAGATAAGTAAGCAAAGGCTCACAGAGGAGACTTGAACCACCCATACTTACACAGCTCATTCGTGGCAAGGCAAGAACATGACGATAGAGTCTCTGGATTCCGTCAGTGTCCATTCTTACTGGTTTTATAGGTGAAATAAATAGTTTGAGAAATAGGATGTTTCTAAATCCACCACTAAAGTCTCCAGAAAGATCATCCCGCACCATTCTCCCCTGGATCAAGCTGTTTCTAAGAACGTTTCCATATACAGCCACGTAAGGCGTCCCTCTGTCCCTGTCCCCTGGCTCGTGGTGAAGCCTGCACTTCCAGCCCTTGTGTTTGGGAAGCCTCATGACTGCTCTGCCCCCACTGGGAATCACGCTCCGGAGGTGCCCTTCAGTCACCAAGTCCTGAAGCCAGGATGGCTGATTTCTGTGTTCTTACAGAGACCAAGTTTTCTCAACTCTTTCATTTAACTAGAATGCTTTTTACAACCCCCATTTCTTTCCAGGATCTAAGAATGGGTCCCCAAGTAACTGTGAGTTGCTATAAGTAGCTGTTCTCTCAACTCCCTTTCCTCAACTTTGGTCTCAGACTACATTTATGACTTTTGGGTGAATCCCTCCCCAGTCTGATACATTTTCTAGGCTTATGTGTGCTCTTGGACCTGTGATCAGCATCAATGGGTCGAATTGACTTCAGTCTGAAGAGACCCTTTAGGCTTTCAAAGAAACGGATTCCTTTCCCAAAGCCCCGGTCATGCACCCTGCCTGGTATATCTGATGTTTCCACGAAGCACTTTGCTCCTTGTTGTAGAATCTTCCACTAGCTATATTTGTCAGACTTCTGCATTAGAATGCAGATGCTGTGAGAGAAGAAGCTATTGTATATTTATACTGTACATAATATAACACAATTATTATGTGGATATATGTATTTCTAAAAATATTTAATATTTTACTGCCACCTTGAAGTTCTCCTTAGGTTTTGATCAGTGCTTGGTGCTTAGCAAATGTCACTCTTTTTGAGTTTAAAAATTTCAAAACTGAGGGTAAATCAGAAAGAATACAAGTAAGTTATTAGAGAGAATGGTCATGAAATCTGCTTTCCTTACATTGGGAGTATAATATAGAAATTAGAATACATCCACTGTTTCTCATTTACTCTTATCTGCTTTCAGAGGGCATTTGGTTCTCTTCCCAGTTTGGGGTAAGTGCAATGGGGTCCACCTAATTAGGGGCTCAAGGTGGGTATTATTCTGCTGTCTGTGGCTGTTTATGAGGCTCACTTTGGACCCCGGCAGCCTATGGAAGGATCATGGTAATGCTTGTAAACCCTTTGGAGCTGGTATCTGAGCATGTTATAAAAAGGTGTATCTATCATGCGTTCTGATGGACGCATGAGTGTTCTTATTAGTGATCTGATTCAGGGAGGGCAAGTTTAACTTTGTCAGACAGAGATTAAACCACCCTGCTCAATGTGCCTCTCACTGATGACCCCTCTTTTCTCAACACAGCAAAACTCATGATACATAGCATTATGACCCCAAATATTTGGAACTTCTTTTCCTGAGACAGGTAGCTGAGACAGATATTTCCTGGTTCTGATGAGCTCAGAAGACATTTGCTATCATGTCAATCTAATCTTGCTACTTTCTGGTGTAGGAGCTTTCGATATTGTTCTGCCTGTGAGCTAAAGATTATCGTTATTTAACAAGGACTGCAAACCCTGATCAGACACTCAAAGCTCCTAGACTGTCCTCTGTGTATTTCTTCTGTGCCACATTTTTAGGTGTCTGTTTTAAGGGGATCCGGATTTGTTTTAATCATATATGGTAAGCAAAGACTTGAAATTGACTGTCATGAGGGGGAGGTATACACTCACATACCCCTAGACACAGAAGGCATGCGTACCATGCACAAGGGCCATACGGGGAAGCCCCAGGGTCAGCCAGGAGTCAGGCAGAGCAGGGAGAAAATGCAAGAAGGAGACTGTTGTGGTTTCGGAGTGAAAGGAAAAGTCGAGGCAGGGTTAAAAGCCCTAGGATTGGCTCATTTGAATGATTCCAGTGGACTCTGGGCTGTGGGGTCTGTCTAGCTGTCTGGCACTGGGCCCTGGGATGATTAGGGCAGGGTTATGGTGGCCCCAAATGTGACAGCCTGATCCACTGTCATGGAGCTGCATGAAAGAGGATGGAACTGCTTTAAAAATAAGAATGATCGTGTCAAGGACCTAGTGAAGAGATATACTCAGAGATGTTTACTGAGTATAAAGGGCATGGACAGCAGTGTGCTAGGCTGTGAGGACTCACTGGGCAACCAACGGCATGAGTTTGGCCTCTCAGCGCTTACAGTTGGCGGACGACCAGACTCTGCCATGCATGGAGAGATCAGAGGGCAGGATAGCATGGGATCATGGTATGAGGGTCAGTTCCCCTCTTCCTGGGCCTCTCAGCTAATAGAAAGCAGACTTGAGATCTTGAGTTCCCTTAAGAGGGCTATTTTTCTAGAACCTTCCTTTCCCAGTTACCTGTAGGGAGAGGAGCATAACCTTTCCCCTTTACGTGTTAGAGAGCTCAGCACACGATGGGAAATATCTGCCTTGTACAGAGTGGTTGCTGAATAAAGTTTGAAAGGATGAGTGCATGGATAAATGGACAATGTTATTGGTTTTGGAATTTGCTCCTTGTGCTACATGGACTCCCTACCTCTTTAGTCTCCTCTTCCCGCTAGTTCATAACCTAACATTTGTAAGGCGCCCAGCTCAGTTGAAGCCTCGGGGAGGGAGTCAGTGAATGGTAGTTTCCCTTCTCCTTTGAGTTTTCTGCTTCCTGGAAGCCCTGGTGCTTCCTCTCACTCTGGAGTTGGTGGGCAGGGAAGCGCAGCCTTTGGGTTCCAGCTTGCGGGGCTCCCTGGTCACCCCAAAGGGCCGTGGTACCCATGCCACGGTTCTGTCAGCGCTTTAAGGCCAAAGGCATTCTGGGAAACTGAGCAGCGCTGGTGTGAGTGAAGAGGTACAAAGGTAAATTTGAAGGAAGTCTGGTTCTTTTCTTTTTTTTTTTTTAATTTTTTTTTTCAACGTTTTTATTTTATTTTTGGGACAGAGAGAGACAGAGCATGGACGGGGGAGGGGCAGAGAGAGAGGGAGACACAGAATCGGAAACAGGCTCCGGGCTCCGAGCCATCAGCCCAGAGCCCGACGCGGGGCTCAAACTCACAGACCGCGAGATCGTGACCTGGCTGAAGTCGGACGCTTAACCGACTGCGCCACCCAGGCGCCCCGGTTCTTTTCTTTTTTAAGTAGGTATCCCAGACCTAGGAACTTCCTTCATGTGATGACACATAAAGCCGTGGTGAAATATCTTCAGCAAGACCAAGCACGTTGACAGTTGGTCCTTGGACTCTCTACTTTCATATGGGCCTACACCACAAATTTCATAAATTAGTTGGGTTTTTACTCGCCTTTACATGTGGACATCTTCAAGGGCAACACCATTTCCTCTCCTGGAGTTGGATTCCCTCCAGTTCAGATCGAAAGAACATCTGTGAAACAATATCATTAACCAATTATGCCTTCATACCTTTTGGTGTTGGTTGTATTCATTCTTATGGATAAGGAAATATAAATTGAGAGAGGGTAGGTGATTTTCTTGAGGCTACACGGCCAGAGTTCAAATCCCATTTTGCTCATTCTAAATTCTGATTCACTTCCCTGTTGAGCCAAGTATGGCTACATATTTTCTGTCTTGCTGTTGACTTTTATCTGTCTTGTTATTGGCTGTAAGGTAATTCTCTCAATCAGTCATCAAAAGAATTCTTGAAGGGATTTGGAACCTGTAGTATTTCTGATGCAGAGCAGGACTTGGAGAGAAGAAATATGTAGTCATCCCTTTGAGATCTCATTATCCATTCATGACCTGGCAATTGACCCAGCACCTACCCTGTCTCCTCCATGTCCTGGGACCAAGGGACATAATACTAAATACGGCTCTATGGCCCCATCTCAGGGAGCTGATTTTCTCTAAGAGGGAGACGTGTGATAAATAAGTAAACAAATGAATGAACAAAGTAGGTACTTATGGTCCAGTGCTAAGGGCTTTGATGAAATAGGGAGCCGAGGAAGGATTTCTGTGTAGCTGAGAACTCTGTTAAATGGGGTGGATAGAGAGAAGTGACGTTTAAGCCAAGACCTGGACGAATGATTAACAGGTATGGACTGATGTGGGGAAAGCATTTCAGCTAGAGGGAAGAGCACTAGAAAGGCCCAGAGGTTAGAGGACTTTTGTCTTGAGGCGTTTTGTTCTGTGAGTCAGACCTGGCAAAGGAGTACGGACAGACGTTGCATTCCGCCTGAGGGAGGCTGCTGGGCAGAGAGTCTCCTAGTGACCAGCACAACTTCTACAAGGGCAGCTCAGTGCTAACCATGAGATTTATGCACCTGCAAGGGTGGTGAGGCTGGCAAATGCCGAGAATGCTGCCTGTGTCTGGAAGCACTGAAAGCTGAGGTCAGCCCCGGAGCGCAGAAGCCTCTCTCCGTCTGCCTGGGGTGGTGGCAGACAGCACGAGTCCGTCATCTCTGCTGCACCGCCAGCAGTAAATCGCAGCTGGTTATTGCTAAATTCTGGGATTTGCTTCTTGGAGAAAAATAATTAACACTGGCAGGAGTTTGATTGCATTAATTCACAGAAAGAAACACCCAAATGATAAATCCATAGTGGGAGAACTGCCCATATGTTACAGATTGGCTTAACATGGTTGAGGCATTAAATAAAAGAAGTCTGGGAAACAAAAACCTTTATCAGCTTTATTAGCATTGAACTCTGTGGCCTCCACTGGGGCTGACACACTTAATTAAAGATGCTCTGGTCTAATTAGGTTGCACATCAAATATACAAATACGAGCTTTTAAAAAGCCCAGCGACTGGAATTTGGATTCCCTCTGCTGTGCATATTTATTTCAACCCAACACCAGAACCTTCTCCAGTGAGATATGGACACTGTTAGGCAGTTCTGCCTAACGTCTGGAAGGAGTAGGCATGATGCTCTTTGGGCCACACATCTTTGCATCCAGAGGACCCTGGAGAAGGCGTACTTTGTCTTTCTTCTTTTCTCTTAAGAAGAAGGATGCATTTTGAAGAATTCATCCAGAAAGCCATTTTGGCTATAGTTTTAATGGAACATTTTTGGGGGCTATTTATTTAGATCACCAGTTGCCGCCACCATCACCGTCGTCGTCGTCATCATCATCATCATCATCATCATCTTCATCATCATCACAATCATTATCCTTCACTGAGATACTGATATATGTTGGCTGCTATTTTATATTGGCTGGTCCACTTGTACTACGATGGCTTTGGGAAAATTCCTTAACATCACTGGTCTCAGTTATCTGTTGTTGCGTAACTAATTACCCCCAAGATCTATGGCCCAAAACAACTAACATTAGTTATTTCACACTTTCTGTGGGTCATGGATCTGAGCATGGATTAGCCGGGTCCTCTGTCTCAGCCATCAGCCAGGCCCGTGGTCTCATCTGAGGCCCCGACTGGGGAGAGATCCACTCGCAAATTCACTCACGCGGTTGTCGGCAGGATCCATTTCCTCACTGGCTGTTGGCCGACGGCCTCCCTTGGTTCCTTGCCACATGAGACCCTGCGGGGCCCTCAGAGCGAGTGAGATGGACATCCAAGACACAAACCTTAGTGTTTTTATAAACTGATCTCAGAAGTGGTATTAAGTCCAGCCCACGGCCGGGGGGGAGGATAATACAGGAGTGTGACTACTAGGAGTTAGGGTCACAGCTGCTATCTTAGAGGCTGTCTGCCGCATCACTCTTCTGATTTTTCAGCTGTCAAATGAGGCAGCATTAGTGTCTACCTTGGGGGCTGTTGTTCAGAGTAAACCTAAGGGTTTTGAACAGTAGCTGGTACATAGTAAATGATGGCTATTGCTGAGGTCTGCCAATGCTTCCAGTAACACTGTGGGTTAAATAGAAACATTCCAATTCTAGAGAACGAAGAAGCGGAAACTTAAAAAGGTAACATGCCCGTGATCATGAGTACTCTCTTGTACTCTGCCTTGAAAGTTCTCCACCTGCCTGAGCTCTCTTCTCTCTCCTCAACTCGGTGATAACTGCCATGGTTTGTCACAGTTTCCCCATCGTAGGCTGGCGTCGAGAAAGTGCCTTCAGGTAGAAGCCTGGGGTAACTACAGTGCTTCTCTCATCATTTATTTCTTGCCTCTCAAAGGGTTTTAAGTCCTGTGACGCTTGTTGTTTGCCTGAAAACAGCCATTTCATGTATCCTGTTTCATTTTCTTGTTGTTGATGGCTGTGTACAAAATGGAAATTACCCTCATCAATTCAGTTTTTAAAAATTATGTGTAGTTTTACATTTTGTATATTAACCTCATTTAATATAAGGAAGGAAATGAGACTGTCCAAGTAAATCTGGGGCATATCCATTGAGGACACCAGAAAAGGTTGACATGTGGGGCTTTTTAAGCTCTTCCCTGCTCGTCTTCAGATTTGTCTGGGCTTATGACCACCTCTCTCCCCTCAAATACTTGCTTCCTAGTTATGAAACACAAAATGTTGGAATCTTGTTATCAGGAAGAACAGTTGCTGTGGGCATCCCATCTCAGGGTAGAGAACAAAGTATTATATATGTATATGTATGTATATTTAATATGTATATTTAATATATGTATATATGTATGTATATATACATATATTAAACCCTTCTTGTATACATATACATACATATATACATACATATATATACATACACATATGTATATAACATATATATATGCATATATATATGCATATATATATATATATTTTTTTTTTTTTTTTTTTTTTCCCCAGGAGAGTGTTTCTTTGGACTTGAGTAACACATGGATTCCACCAAAAATGCTGTTTGGCTCAAGTTTTAAGTTCTGTTCATCACTACTTGTTTTAGTTTACCTTTTGCAGGACATGACAGACATCTGTCTGGCGTTCCAGGAGAACCTGGTAGTGAATGCATTTGCCTTGATGCACAGGGGGCAGAAAGAAAGCCGAGGGTTGGCGTCCAGAACTGTGCTCTGTGTTAGTCACCCTAAAGGATGTGCCGTCCCTTGCGTGGGAGTCGCTGAGTGGGACATTAGCAATGGATGCTTCCACAGCCACCCAACTCCTGTACGCCAGGTTCTAGTGCTAGGTCCTGGCCAAACTGGGGGGCCAAGAAGGTCTTTGTCTCCTTTCTTTTCTTTCTGCGGCAATATTGCACCCTGTTAACTCACAGGAAACTCACTCACCTTCGAGTCCTCTAAAGATGCTTCCCTGGACTTGTCTGTTCAGGCCCATCTGACCTCACCCCGCCCACATTCAAAACTGTACTGTCCAGTGTGTTATTCTCGCAGGGCCCCGAGAGCTGGTGGCTGTCAATATGTGATTTTCAGTGCACTTGTCTGTTTCATGTCTGTGTCCTCTGTTAGGTCCTCTGGACATGTGGGTCAGGGCTCGTCAACGAAGCCCCCTGCCCATCACAGGACCCCATACCCAGTGGGCAGCTGGGATCCAGCTGCATTTGAATAAAGGAAGGATAGGATAAACTCAGCCGCACTTCAGTCTTACATGAACGCCTACCTCAGGCTTAGAAGGCCTGGTCCAATCTCAGCTCATTAGCTCGGGGGAGTTTACAAGTGGCTTTGTTTCTCCGAAGGTGTTCAACAGGGAAGTAGATCTGCCTCAGCAGTTGTGGTGGATCTTGCTGCTGCTGCTGCCGTGAGTTTAGACGCAACACAGTGTCCGGCTGGAGGGCTGGCTGTTGGTATTTGGCTTACGCTTAGCGGAATCTGGAGACCTTTTCGTTCTGAAGTGCCCCACGCTGTCCTCTTAAAAAATTAACCATGATGTCGTGTCCTCCAGAGTAGGTGTGTGTTCTGGCTCAGTCACTTACCAGCTTCATGCCTTGGTTAGTTACTTCTTTGAGCCTTGGTTCCTTTATCTGTGAAATGGGCTGATATCGTCTCCTACCTCATGGGGTTATGGTGGGAATGAGTTAGTTGAGAGAGTTGTCGAGAATTAATAGAGTACTTTGGTGTCTAGTCAGTCCTCACTGAATGGTCTACACCATAACAGATAATCTCAAATGCATCAGTCCCCATAGAGAGCTACGTGGGGATTCGACAGTAGAGACCGTGATGTTGGAATGGTTTACAACACAGGAATGCCGCATAGATTTCCTACTGCTTTCCAAATCTTATTGCACAGTAGTGGCTGCCGGGAGATTTGTGTTGAGACGGATTTTGAGGTTGCCTGCAGGCTCACAGGAAAGGGTGCCGTGATGGATTAGTAATGGCTGCCCTGTTAACAGTGGCCGTTCACATGTCACACGCTGATAATCTCTGAGTTTTCCTGGTGGAATTTTCCTGGTTGTCCAGTGTGGAGTAAAGGAGGAGGGATTCAGGACTTAAACAGGGAAAGACTAAGCAGGGAGGTTGGGGCATGTCTTCTCTAGAGAGATGCTGTGTCCCGGCCCATCCTGACTGCATGTCTCCAAGATACTCACCAGGGTTGCCAAGTTCCTTCCCAACCAGAGAGAGGGTCCTAGCCAGTCTGTGTGTTGAATGGTCCCCTCTTGGTTGCCCTGTGTTTGCCTCTCATGTGGACTCCTGTTTGCTCAGAGTTTCAAGGCTCATGAGGCAGGCCACGTTTGGCTTTCCCTAAAGGGCGACTGGGTGCTTTTGGACAATGGTCAGCAACTTTTGCTTTGATACTCCTCACTGTGGCCCCGAGCCTCACTCTTCGCTGATTCTTATCTAATTGAAGGATTTTTTTTCTCTCTTGGAGGTGGTTAGGTGGTTGCCCCTTACCCCAGCCCTGCTGGTGACCTGAAGTTATTAAACTGAATGAAATGGTGACGGGGAATGTGAACAAACAGCTGGAGGCATTCTGTGAAAAGGACCCTGGAGTAGAGCGATTTCCGAAGCCTTGTCCCAGTGAGGGGAAGTGACATAATGCATGCAGACGTGCTTGGGAAATTTAAATTACCTTCAAAATTCCTACTATTTTTTTTTCTAGGGATTTAAAGAAAATGACTTTTCCTCCTGGTGCTTCTTTGTAGAACAAGCTTCTAACTTTCAGATCTTACCTAAATGTCACCACTTCAGAGATTTCTTTCCCCACCACCCTATCAAAAGTAGCCTCACACCCCATCCTCCCCCACCACTCCACCTGATTTTCCTCTCGTAGCAACTATCCAGAGCCGAAGTAACAGGCTGCAGATGTGACTAGTGTCTCATTGCCTGCTTCTTTTGTTTCCCCGACTCCAAGATCCATGTCTGTCTAGTTCACCAGTCTGTCCTCAATTATCTAGGAGATGCCTGACACATAGTAAGTGCTCAATAAATATCTGTCGAATGAATATTTGGGGGACAAAACATGATACCGGAACAGGATTAGTGGGATTACAATAAATGCAGACATGGGTTTGTGTCCTGGTTTCATCTCTTATTAGCTGTGTGATATTAGGAAAGTTCTGTAACTTCATGTTTCTAAAAAGAGGAAAACCAAAGAGGACGGTATGAATATAAATCACTGCATGCAGTGACTGTGACAGGTTAGCCCTTTACACACATAAGCTATTATTGTTAAAATGAGTGACTCTTAATTCATTCCCTGGCTCATTCATTCAATGGTAATTTATTTAATAACGTGCCAGAGGGATTTTCCTTAGGAGAGAATCATGAGGCCCACAGATAGGCTAGCTTTTGTTCCTTTTTTGCTACTCGTCTTTGACCCATTCCGGGCCCAGCCCACCTAGCTCAGAAGCAGCTCTAGCCTTTCCTGCCAGTGCATGATGGTCTCTTAAGTCCGTCTGCCCCAAATAAGAGCTACTGGATTAGAAAGAAAAGTGGTTCCCAATATAAGACAAACAGTACTGAGAGGACAGGACTATGTTAACTATAAATATGGGCTCCAAGTGCAGGTACATAAATAAACAAAGGGATACAAGTGACTTGAAAGATGTTAAGATTTCGACCTAGGTCCAGGGCTCATTTAATGAGTACCTACTGTACGCGAGGTACTGTGTGCTTAGATGTTCTCATTTTTGTTTCAAATTTTCATCCTGATACCCTCTCCCGTCTTCTTCTGAAATCAAGTGGGTGTCTTCTCTGCAGATCCAAATCCTGCTCGCCTTTTGACCCCCAGGTCACCTCCCTTGTCCTCCCCAATGCAGACAACTTCTCCTTTCTTTGAATTCCCCTTAGCATTTTATTTTCACCTTTCTTGTGATAATTTATGGGACTTAACCTCTCAGCTCCCTGCCGACATTGAACAGAGAGATGGACAGGAGGTGTGCTGGTGGCTGTGTTAAATCTGGAAAGGGGGTGTCACAAGGGAGAGGTTTCTATGATTCCAACCATTCTGTCCTCCATCCTCAATTTTATGGACTTATCAGGGGTTTGCGGGGATGTCTTAGGTTGACCAGATTCACAAGAGACTATTATTTACATGAGAGACCATATGTTTTATTTATTGTGGCGTTCCATTGCCACAAGGACAGGAATACTTGCCCTAGGTGTCTAGAGCTATCCCTGGGGGCTCCTCATCCCTGGGCCAGGCCACTATGTTCAGATACCCCTGTTCAATAAATGTACTGTTAGTCCTCTAACTGCTTCAGCCTGTCATTGAGGACTCATTTTTGACACCCGTCTCTTCCTTGCTCCACACATCTGAATGATGGCAGAGCCCACACACTCAGACTCCTAGATGTCTCTAGAGTTGGCTCACTTCCTTCAATCCTCACCTGCACTCTCCAGCTTTAGACTCCTGTCACCTCCACGACTGCATCACCTTCTAACTCTCCTCCTCCTTCACCCTCATGGGCCCTCCACACCACCCTGAACCCCAGTCTGGGGAATAAGTGCAATCATGAACTTCTGTTAAGTCTTTGAAATGAACTGTTGCTCCGTCTGTCTCAAAGATTAATGTCCCCAGCAGATGAGTCAAACATTCAACTTGTGTTCTCCTCTTGCCTTTCTTGCTGATAAAGGATCCAGGCCCTTCCAGTTTGGAGTCTCTTTCTCTCCCAGGGATGCTTTTCTATCTTTTCTTCTTGGCCACCACATGTATAAACAATGCATAATGGCCCTCGGAACCTAAAACGCTCTCTTAAGACACAGCTTTCTACCTTGTCTGTGTCTCTAATGTAGCAGGAAGAAATTCGTGTCCAAGACAGCTCATTCTTAATGCCTTTGGGCTGAATCCTGGCCGAGAAAGGAGAATAGGAGGCTCTTCCTAGGTCTCTGGTTTCAGATGTATAGGAGAATGTACTTTAGCAGAAACATGCTAAAATTAAAATACAATACAATACAATACAATACAATACAATACAATACAATACAGATGATTATTGTCTAGCAAGGATGCTAGGCAAAGACACCATGGGGAGATGCCTTCTCCAAGAGCCATATTCCCTGCCAGAGCCCACGTCTAAGGGGGCTTAACCCCTCCCCTAGAATAAAGAGAACTAAAAAAAAAAAAAAATTAAAAAAAAAGACTAAAGAGAGCTAAACCTAGAAATGCACCTCCAATTACATGAAATTGTAATTTCTGGAAGATCACTGATGCTCTTCTGGACAAGTGACAGATTCTTCTCTAAATCTACGATTACCTTACCACCTGGACCAAACTTTTACCATTCTGATATTCTCCCTTCCAGATACCATCGCCACCCCCCAATCCTGTGAAATTATTATTACCCCATTTTAAAGTGAGGAACTTAAGATAAAAAAGATTAAGACATGTTCATAATTATTTCCCAGTTAGTATCAGAGCCAAGGTTTGAACCAATGCCTCTGTATCTATAATGCACTGTTTCTATCTATTTGGGCACCATTCCAAATATAAAGAAAATAAAACAATTAATCGTTTAAAACAACTTTTAAACGTGACCTTTAAGAACTTTCCTAATTTCTTCACTATGGGATGTTTGCAGAGAATATTTTCGACACTTTGGAGGAATTCAGAGACTGTGTAGGAGACATTGACTCCATTCATCCACCAACACAAAGTGCCAGAATCTGTTTCTGGGGAGAGAAAAGAGAAGAGGAGAAGAATTCAAAGGAGGGGCAGCTGCTGAAAGAACTTACAATTTTTTAAAGCAATAAAACAATACATGCTCATTTTCCACATTCTAGATAAAACAGAAAGGTTATAAAAAACAACCAAGTCCATAGTTAATGCCATGCCAAATGTAATGGGCATCTATTATTTATCTATTTAACCTCTACTGCCTTAGGAAACTGTCTTTATTTTTTCTGGTCATCTCTTTTCCTGCTCTAACTTTATAGTTTCCATGGAAACTTCCATTGTGTTTCATGCTTCTTGTACCCCTTGCGCTGCCGCCTACAGGCCATGGATGATTGGTCTGAGAGCAGCGTCTGAGCTACATCAGTTAACCACAGCCCTTCCCTTGGACTTTTAAACGTGAGGCCGGAAGGAGCATCTTTGTTCTTCCAGTAGTGGAGAGTGTGAGATGAAGAAAATATATGTAAAAAAATCCTCAATACTCAGATTTCTACAAGTTGGTAAAAATCCATTTCCAGTGATTAGGAATAATAATCATCATCATAATAGCAGCCTGGGTTTAATGCCTTTTTAACTCTTTACCGGCTGTGTGGCTTGGGCAAGTTATTTCATCTTTCTTAGCCTTGGTTTCCCCATCCATCAAGTGGTACTGTTCTGAGGATTAAATTAGTTACTAAAGGTAATGTGCTTAGACCGTTGCTGTGTACACAGTAGGCACTCTATAAGTGCCCATTGCTGCTGACGTAACAGTACCGGCTGTAGGACCAGTACTGGTGTGGTAAGAATGGCACCGTTACAGGCAGAAAGATGCAGACATCAGAGCAGGTGAGAGAGTCCGGGTGGCATTCGCACTTCTTGGTTCAAGTTGGTTTCTAAGATTGGCTGAAATTGTGTTCTTCTCAGGGTTGGTCTCTCACACTGCCGTGAGATTCTCTGAGTCAAAATATTCCGTTTGTATCTAACCTGGGCGACCTGAGTTTCTTCGATTTACCACCAAGAGTCCAATAACTAAATTTCTTGGCACTTACCATGTTTAATATAAATGAGCTAATTATGAAAGTAATATAACAAATACCCCTGTCCATTAGCTAGAAATAATAAAATGTAACATTTTGCTGTTTTTGCTTCAGGTTTTTGTATTTATAATTATTATTATGGTATAAAATGTGACCTATCAGTGAAGTCTCTTATCTGTCCCCGGCAGCCACGTTTCCCTTCTCTGCTTCCCAGAGAATTTGTCTTGGCACATATCCTTCACTTCCATAATTTTTATACATTTACTACATCAGTACATATCAAGAGATAATATATGCTATGAAAATGCATTAGTGGTATATTATGCAGTACTTATCCCTCAGCAACATGCTTTTAAAATTCAACATACTTATAAATCAAGTCCTTTCATTTAAGTGTTGAATTTTTCATTATTTGACTATAACATAATTTATCTGTTTCTCTCCTGATGAACACTTAAGTGTTTTCTCTTATTTATGTATTTGCTTATTTTGTTCTCACAAACCATTAACATGTTTGTTAATTTTTGTGTGTGTGTGAGAGACAGGGAGAGAGAGAGAGAGAGAGAGAGAGAGAGAGAGAGAGAGCATTTCTCTGAAGTACACACCTCAGAGAAGTAGGTTGCCGTTTGCCAAGGTTTGGGTGTTTTTAATCTTACTAGATGCTGTCATGTTGCCAAAATACACATTTACCATTAGTGTACTCATGATCCCTCCCACATCTGATATTGTGATTAATTATATGTGCCAGGTTTTTGGGTAAAAAATGGTATTTTCCTGTTGTTTAACTACATCTCCTTGATAAATGCAAATGTGTGGAACCTCTCATGTATTTTTTTATCATGTTTCCTTTCTTATGAACTAAATGCTTGTAGCTTTTGCTGTTTTTTTTCTACTGAGTTATGTACCTTTTCCTTATTGAATATTACGTGTTCTTTATATATTATGATACTAACCAATTGTCAGTTAAGGACAATTGGCCTTTTACATTTTAATGGTATCGGTAGTTATATAGAAACTGATAATTTACTTTTAGTCAGAATTCACCATCTGTTTCTTTATAATTGGTGCTTTTTGATGTCTCATTTAAGAAATGATTTGCTACCAGTAAGTATAAATATTTTATTTTACACATCTTTTTTGTTAAAGTTTTGATTTTTGTCTTTAGGTTTTGCACATTGATTTTAGCTAGAATTAATTTTTCTGTTGTATAAAGTAAGGATCTCATTTTATTTCTTCCCTAAATGAATATCATTTGTGGCACATTTAAATGAATAGTCCATCATTTCCTTACCAGTTGCTAATGTCAACCCTTGTTGTATCAAGTATCCATGTACATGTGACTCTTTCTTGGTTCTCCACCCCATCCTATCCCATGTCCGTTTCATTCCATCCCATCAGATTGTATCTCATCCTATCCCGTCCTATCCCATCCCATTCTACCCCATCTCCATTTCATCCTATCCCATCCAAACCATCCCATCCCAAACCATTCCTTCCCATCCCATCCCATCTTAAATCATTCCATCTCATCTCATGCTATGTTATGTGTAATTGCTATGATTTAACTATCGTGTCTTATGGGAACATACCTGTGGTGGTTTTAAAAATTGTCTGAATATTCTTTGACACTTGTCCCAAAGGTCTGATTCCCCACTTCTTGGTTCTGCAAAGGCTTTGCTATTTCAAACAGATAGGATATAGTGGCAGTGATGTGTGACTTTTAAGGCTAGATCAGGACTGAGCCACCATATTGTGAGGAAGCCAAGCGGCCACGTTTAGGGGCCAAGTACAGGTGTTGCAGCCACCAGCCCAGCAGCCTAGGTCCCAGCCATCAGCCCTCATAAACGGCAATACAGGTGAGTTAATGAGCTTTTAGATGACAGCAGCCCTCAGCAGTGCTTTCGGCTTCTGCTGCTGCCTCCTGGGGCAGAGAGGTGAGGTTTCCACCGACATCTGCCCAAACTGTAGATTTGTGAGCAAAATGAATTGTTGTTTCAAACAACTTAGATTGAGGCAGTTTATTACACAACAATATATATTGGAACAATTTCCTCTTCTCATTCTTCACAGTTGTCTTTGCAGTTCTTGGATCCTTCTCCTTCAATATGAATTTTAGGATCTGTTTGTCAACTCCATGAAAAACCCTGTTGGGATTTTAATTGTAACTGTATTGAATTTATAGATTAATTTGGCGAGACTTGGATTTTTAGTGGCATTAATTTTTCTCATTTATAAATGCAGTATATATCTCCATTTATAAATGTTTATATCTTTCTGTGATTGTTATTGTATTTCCTCCACAAGTCATATACATTTTTATAGCTTTATTTCTTTGTAATAATTAAACACCTTGAATTGTTTTCTAATTTCTGAGTACTAATTTCTAGTACTTGCTAAATTGGTTAGTGCTGGTTTATAGGAATGTTACTTATTTATTTTTATTTTGGAATCTTATCCAGAAATCTTGCTTGTGGATAATTTTATCCTTTTCACTGCAGTAGTTTTGTTTTACTGGGTAAGCCATAGGATGATGTGTAATTTGTATATAAAATCATTTTTTTCTTTTTATTCCTAATTTTTAACTCTTATTTCCATCTCTTGGACTACCTCAGGAACTAAGACCTCCAGAACAAAGGAATAAAAGTGATCATAGGACGTATTTGTCCATTTCCTGACTTTAAAAACAATGTTTCTAATATTTCACAATTAAGTATGCATTTTATAGTAGGTTTTTATTTTTTTATTTATTTTTCTAATATATTAGGTTTTTAGAAATCACTTTGTATCAGATTAAAAATGTTTCCTTTTCTTCCTCGTTTCCTAAGATTATGTCATGAGTATTTAAATTTCATAAAATGTTTTACCCATATCACTTGAAATGATTATTTTCTACTCTTGAACTGCCCTTGTATTTCTAGGGTAAAAATCTGCTTGATCGTGGCATCTTTTTCTGTCATACAGGGTCACACAAGCCATCAGAGGATTAGAAATCTATTTACAATATCTGAGATTGCTGGGATATCAATAACATGTGATGATCCAGTCACTGATGGCTTCCTGATTCTTTTTGATTCTCCCTTTAAAATCTTCATCTCATAGGAGGTGTTGAGCACTTCCGTCAGGAGGTACGTTATGTCTGCTTGTATCTCTTTTTGGGTGTTAAAATTTGTTGGTGGATTCAGATATGGTCAACTCACTCCATCCCTTTATAAAACTTCCCACCGGTTTCCCACCTGAAAGCTTAATTGCCCTTGATGATGATTGTCTAGATCCATCAAAGGTTTATCAAATGTTGCAGAGTGGTGATGTCCTCCTGTGTCTGTCTCTGTTGCATTGTTTAACCTGGAATTCTTCAGAAAAGGAGAACTTTTATTTTCCCCTCCCTCTCTTATTCTTTTAAAGTTGCCATGAGGGAGGGGCGCCTGGGTGGCTCAGTCAGTTGAGCGTCCGACTTCAGCTCAGGTCACGATCTTGAGGTCCGTGAGTTCGAGCCCCGCGTCAGGCTCTGGGCTGATGGCTCAGAGCCTGGAGCCTGCTTCCGATTCTTTGTCTCCCTCTTTCTCTGCCCCTCCCCCGTTCATGCTCTGTCTCTCTCTCTCTCAAAAATAAATAAATGTTAAAAAAAAAATTAAAAAAAAAATAAAGTTGCCGTGAGGGAGAACTCATATTGGAGAGGGGGGGTAAATACTTGATTTCTACCCTCTTTATTTTTCAGTTTTCAAAATAATGAGTTAGTTTCCCAGCATCCTCCAGCAGTGACTGTCTTAGTTCATTCAGGCTGTTTTAACAAAATACTGTAGACCGGGTGGCTTATAAACAAGAGAAATTTATCTCTCAGTTTGGGAGGCTAGAAATCCAAGATCAGGGTGAAAGCATGGTCAGTTGAAGGCCATCCTCCGGGTTTCAGATTTCTTGTGTCCTCACATGGTAAAGAGGTTAGTGGTCTCTGTAGGATCTATTACGTGAGAATACCAATTTCACCCAGGAGGGTGTTTGTCCACATGACGTAAGTACCTCTTAAAGGCTCAACTTCAAAGCGGTCACACTGAGCATTCTTATTTCAACATACGGATTTAGAGAGTGGATACAAACATTCAAACCATAGCAATGACAAACTTTTAAAAAGAATATAATTATAAACACACGAATTTTAACAGATTGATACGTTTAAATCAATGGCAGCTACTGTTCTTTTTATGCTCAAGTTGCCCCATCTTTGGCCAATGGAATTTCTTTCAAGTTGGCTTCTGTGTCCTTTGATGTGATCCCAGAAGTCTTGGTGACTCGTGCTTTCCTATTTGTCTCTGGCTCATCTTGTTCATTTCCTGTGCTTAGATTTGCAATCAGCCATTTCTGCAAGGAACAAGTGCTTTCTACCAGTGAGAAAAGGTGTTTTGAGACCAGATCTGGACTCTGGGCTCTTTGTATTTGGTTGGTCATTATACACAGGCCTTTTCTGAAGACAGCTCTAAGAAAAACATATTTTTATGAACAGATATGTTGAGTTGATACTGACAGTTCAAATGCCCAAAGCAAATATTTCTTTGCAGTTCTTTCTGACCTTAGGATTGAGTCTCATGGTCAAATTATTGTATTTTCAAGTCACTTCAAATAATGTCTTTTGATTATGTCATGGATACTTAGGTTCTTTGTTTCATTCAGTTTCCAATTTTGAGGTATTTTTTCTTATTCTCATTTAATTGTTTTAATACAACTTGGTAAAACATTTACATAGCTTTAGAGGCACGTCTGAAAAACAAGATATATTCAGAGAAGTCTAACTTTTACCCTGACTATCCATTCTGTTCTTTCACTTGTCCGTACATGGCACTTTGAAAAAAATACAGGTACTTCTCTGTGCCTGCATTTTTAAAATTATAAGCAGCTTCACTCATGCACACATTTCCTTTCTTAAATAAGAGGAAATGTACCCTGCAGGCTTATCTGCTCCTTGCATTTTTGAAATTAACAGTATTTTCTAATGACCACTGAAGAACCGTATATAGATCTCTTTTATTCCTTTTTATAATTGCATGGTGATTTATCCAACTAGCTACTTACTGATGGTCATTTGTATTGTTTGTAGTTTTTTGCTATTACGGGCAGAGCTTCAGTGATGAATTTGCTCAAATCATCTTATTTTTTGCCAGCACATCTTTGGGGTTTCTGACTAAAAGGGTAAATGCATGTGTAACTGTGCTAGACATTTACAAAGTCTTTGATACAGGGGTTGTACCATCTGAAAATGCTGCCACAAGTATTAAAGCTCGTTTTTCCCTCACCAACACAGTGTGTGTGTGTGTGTGTGTGCGCGCACGCATGTGAGCGTGTGTATGTATGTATGCAGTCCACCTTCATAGGCATGAAATTCTATTTAGCTGTGAACATAATAGGTGTGAAATTCTATTTAGCTATAGTTTTACTTTTCATTTTTCTTTTATTAGCAAGAGTGAGCACTTTTTCACACATTTAAGAGTTATTATATTTCTTTTCCTGTGACTCCTGTATCTCCTGTTTTATTTATTTATTTTTTTTCCTACAGGATTGTTGGGTTTTCTTTCTTCATTTATAGAAGCTTTCAATATATTTGGGATGTTAACTTTATTGTGATGTAGGCTGAAAATATTTTTTCCTCTTTGTCATTTGCTTTCTGCTTTGCTTTTTTTTTTTTTTGCCACGTATTGAAAAAAAATATTTTGCCATCTGTTCTTAAAATTGTTCCCCTCATCATTTCCTTATTCCCTCATTCCACCCTTCTGACCTCAACAGTTACTGGTAAAGGGCTATATTTAAAATGCTAAGTTCTAGAAAAGGCAAAGAAAAGCCAATTCTTCCAGGGAGCTGTGG
Source organism: Acinonyx jubatus (assembly GCF_027475565.1). Taxonomy (NCBI): domain Eukaryota; kingdom Metazoa; phylum Chordata; class Mammalia; order Carnivora; family Felidae; genus Acinonyx; species Acinonyx jubatus. The sequence goes on from NC_069396.1 coordinate 7,817,935, forward strand.
TTGCCTTCAGGAGAGGGGCTCTTTGTGATTAAGATCTGCAGGTCCTGGAGGAAATGTACTTTCTCGTGAATATGTGGGAGGGAGCTCTGGAGTATCCACGTCACAAGTATTATCTCAGTGTGGAAAGAACAGTGGCTTGAAGCCCCAAGTATGGTTTTGAATCCAGTTTTGTCACTTGTAGGCTGACTTACCTTGCTCAAGACTGTTTCACATCCCTCACAGGTGACAGTATCAGTTAAAGTAATAGCAGATATAACAGCACCTTGCACGTAGTTAGCTCGGTCTGTTTGACTTGACCGTTGAAAGTGTCGTCAAGGTGTGTGGCAGCTCAGTTGGTTTAGTGTCCGACTCTTGATCTCGGCTCAGGTCATGATCTCATGGTTCATGGGATCAGGTCCCGTGTTGAGCACTATGCTGATGGCACAGAGCCTGCTTGGGATTCTCTCTCTCCCTGTCTCTCTGCCCCTCCCCCATGTTCTCTCTTTCTCAAAATAAATAAGCTTAAACAACAAAGCGGATAAGCCCTTTTTCTGCGAGATGGGTGTGAGAATTTTAGCTTTTCCTTTCCCGAGCGTTGTTTTTTCTATTCTTTGACGGCAACTGATTTATTTCTCCTTCTACGCCTGTGGTTCTTTCCAGGAAGCAAATTACTAGTTTCCTTATTTGAAGCCTTTTACTTTCCGTCAGTTCTCAGACTCCCATGGAACTTTGCGCACTAGCTTCCAGGCCTTGCTATTTCTTATATGAGTTACAGGTACCTTATGTAGGTCGGGAATGCCTGCCTGCCTGCCTTCCTTGGAGGCCACTGCCAAGAGATCTGATAGTCCCATCGTCTAAGGTTTTCCTCCACATCTTAGATATTGTGCTTGAGATTGTCTGTCCCATTTTTGCCTTCAGTTTCAGTATAGGGACACATAAGTAATAAAAATATTAGAAAGCAAATATTTGGGGGGATATTTTTACAACGAGTGACCAAGTCCACACGTCCCGTGTATATGTGGTCAGCCCTATTAGCTCTACGTCCGAAATAGGTCCCCCAGCTGGCCACTTTGCCCCGTTGGCATGCCACCTCCTCTGCCCGAGCCTCTGTCTCCCATCTGGATTCCTGAAAGACCTTCTCAACCCTGTTCTCCTCTTGCTCACCCGCAACCCAGTCCTCTCCGGAAGCTCACACAAATATATCTCTACCTGATTGCAAACAACCGAATGCCTTCTCATCACCCTTAGAAAGAAATCCAAACTCCTTATCACATCTGTGAGGACTTGTATGATCTCATCTCTCCTCTGACCCCACGGGCTTCTAATCTCCAACTTTGGTGTCTTCTATCATCCTGTCCTTTTTCCTCATCCCTCAAACCAGCCAAGTTCGATCCTCCTTTAGGGCCTTTGCGCTATCCATTCTCTCTGTATGTTCTTCGTGGAATTTACTCCTTTTTTTTTTTTTTTTTGGTTAATTGAAGTGTAGTTGACATGCCATATTAGTTACAGGTGTACAACATAGTGATCTCACGTTTGTAAACATTATGAAATGATGACCACAGTAAGTCTAGTTACCATCTGTCACCATACAAAATTATTACGATGTAATCACCTATATTCCTTATGCTGTATTTTACATCACTGTGACTTACCTATTTTATAACTGGAAGTTTGTACCTCTTAATCCCCTTTACCTAGTTTGTCCATCCCCCCTACACCCCTTTACCTGCTGGCAAACACCAGTTTGTTTGTGGTACCTTATTTCTGTTTTATTTTGTTTATTCATTTGTTTTTTAGATTCTACTTATAAATGAGATCATACAGTATTTGTCTTTCTCCGTCTGACTTGATTTCACTTAGCGTAACACCCTCTAGGCTCATCCAGGTTGTTGCAAATGGCAAGATTTTCTTCTTTTTTATGGTTGAATAATATTTCAGTGTGTGTGTGTGTGTATGTGCATACATGTGTGTATATGTGTGTGTATATGTGTGTGCATGCATGTGTGTGTATATGTGTGTGTGCGTGTGTGTATGTGCGTGTGTATATGCCTATGTGTGTGTGTATGTGTGTGTGTATGTGTGTGCGTGTCCCACATCTTCATCGATTCGTCTATCAATGACACTTGGGCCGCTCCCTTATCATGGTTATTGTAAATAATGGTGCAGTGAACATAGGGGTGCATATATATTTTCAAATTAGCGCTTTCATTTTCTTTTGTTACGTTAAATACCAGAGGTAGAATTTCTGGATCGCATAGTAGTTCAGTTTTGAATTTTTTTGAGGAAACTCCATACTGTTTTCCACAGTGGCTGCTCCAGTTTCCATTCCGGCCAACAGTGCATGAGGGTTCCTTTTTCCTACATCCTCGCCAACACTTGTTTTTCTTGTCTTTTTAATAATAACCATTCTGACAGGTGTGAGGTGGTATCTCATTGTGTTTTTGATTTGCATTTCAAATGATGAGGAGGAGGGATGTCGAACATCTTTTCGTGTGTCTGCTGGCCATCTGGATGTCTCTTTCGGAAATGTGTCTATTGAGGGTTGCTGTCCATTTTTCACTAGATTGTTTTTCTGGTGTTGAGTTTTAGGGGTTCTTTATGTATGTATTGTCATTTGCAAATATCTTCTCCCATTCAGTGGGCTGTGTTTTTGTTTTATGGATGGTTTCCTTTGCCACATGAAAGCTTTTGAATTTTAGAAATCCCATTCTTTATTTTCACGTGGTACACTCTTGTCACCGACTCTGCCATTCCCAGTCTTGCTAAATGTCACCATCTCAGAGAGGACTTTCTTTCCTGACCGTACCATCAAAAGCAACTCCCTAAATCCAGTAATTATCACGTCACTCTATTTTATTTTCTCCGTAGCCCTTATATCTGGCATCTTATTTAAATGTGGCAACGTGTTCACGGCTGTATCCCCAACATTTCAAACGCTATAGAACACATTGTAGATACGTAGTAAACATTTGTTGAATGAATGAACAAATGAAAAGTGTATTTGTGTCTGTGGTGTGGGCGCATCTGGACACTCAGCATCAGAGGGTCTCAGTAACACCTGACATCTTTGTTGAGCAGAAATCCCACACGTTGGATGTAACGGGGCATTCTGTTCACCTTGCCTATATATTTCCTTGTCTGGTCCTCCATGTGAACCATCCAGAGCAGCTACTGGGCGTTCCATTTTACAGATGAGGGCACATGGCTGAACACTTTGGTGAATGTTACACTGCGGCTGAGGCAGGCCACCAGCTGCCTCTCCCACCCTCCGGTACAATGTTCTTCTGTAAGCTCCTTCCCTCCTGCGCTGGCCTACGGGCAGAGAGAGTAGAGACTAGACAAAATGAGTGGTTTCTGCAGAGCATACTACCCGAGGAGTTCGTTTTCCAGAGGCTTAAAATTAAATTAAATGCAAAGACCATGTCCAAATAGAGATTGAAACAGAAAAGACAGGCAAAGCTCATTTCAAAGAAAAAGTGTATGTTTACTTTTTTAATGCCACACTTAGAAGAGGGAGGGAGATGGGTTGCCAAGATTTGGCATAACGGTATTTCAAATGCTCCCTCCTGGAGCTATTTTTTTTTTAAACTCTGATCGTTTTTTATGTGGCAGCTGGGATATAGGGTTGCAATGGTATAGGCTCTTGGTTTTCTTTTAAATAAGTCGCTTAAAGTTACATTCAGGGAGAGTCCGGGCTCCTCAAGGTCTGTTTATTGATTCTGCCCCCTCAGCTCAGGGTAGAATAAAGATGACAAGGCAGCTCACGGGAAACAGATTTCTCTGCTTTGCAAGGAAGGTAACAGGGTGCTGGCGTCCCGGGAAAACCGACCCTGCTAACTCCTCCTTCAAACACTGTTCTCAAGCCCTTTATTCCCCTTTGTTCTAAGCTCCTTGGCTGTTTCTGGCTTCGTCACAGCTGGACTAGTGAGAAAACAAAACAGATCTCGAATCTGCATCCAGCATACTCATACACAGTAAATATTTGGGAACAAAAGTGGGAGAATTCAGTCAAACTGGCAGGTACACATGTATCTTTGGAATTGCCAGTTTAACCAACGTCTCCACTAAAAAGTCTGCTTTTGCCTCTGTAGATAGTTGAGTTGAAAAGACCATTTAAGTGCACTTTATCAGTTTCTGGTGTTCTTTTTAAAATGTTTATCTCAATAACCTTTGGAACTGGAAACAAAATCACTGATTCCTTCTCTATGCATATCCCCTCCCCCCATGAGATAGCCTTAGCTTTCTGATTTATTTTACTTTTAATAAAATATTGAATGCCATTTTTTCTAATTATTTCTCATTGAATGTACTCCTTAAGTCCCCTCTTTTCAAATAAAAAGAATAAAAACGACCATGTAATAGGACAATGGTTCTATCACTACTGATAATTATACATTTTGTTCTCATTGTAATTGCCCTGGTTTGAACCGTGCTCATTTTAGCAGAAAGCGCTCATTATTTTATCAACAACTGGCAGACCCCGCTGGTATTTACTGACTTTTCTTTAACCAAAACAAGGATTAGAGCTCCTATCCATGGCTCAGCTGCTAAATCTTTGCTAAGAAATTTGGGAACCCCTTTTGAATGAAACACTGTACAAAGCTTTAAGCACTCTCTTTGCAACTGAGTTGTATTAAATGATAGACAAAAAAAGCCCTCTGAAGAATTGGTGCTTAATTACAACTTAATTAGCATAATTATGCATGCTAATAGCATCTCAAATGAATAGCAGTTGTCAGGAGGTTGGGACCATCTGTAAGAATGTCGGATTAATACATCATTTTTTATTTCTAACAACGCTGTAACTCTTTCCCTGAAAGTGATTTTCATTAATCAAGTTCATTTTTATTATATAGAAAATTTGGCATTTTTCATTATGGGCCATTATCTGTTTCCCCATGCAGCCCTAATACAATACTAATGAGCCCCCGTGTGGCTGGTCCACACTGACAGTGGTGGTACAGGTGTATTATTATAATTGTTACAAACAGCACAGTGTACCTCTGGAGTAGTGGAGTTCTAATCTCACGGCACCCGCGTTTCCACTTGGTACCTCCCCAGGGCCTAGTACAATTTTCAGAGCTTTATGAAAAACATACATGTTTGTGGTTACAAAGAAGCTATTTAAAGAGAAAGCGGCCCGCGATTACCTGCGGCCAGGATGCTGTTTTGCTGAGAATCCCTTTTGTGGAAACCGAAAGCTTTGGGGGCAGAGAGGAGGTCTGTGCCTCCACCAGCCCCGCTCTGGGGAGGAGGGAGGCAGCGTCTGTGAGGCCTGGGCGCTCACCGCAGAACGGTTCTGTTCTGTTCTGTTCTGTTCAGCATCACTCATTGCTAAACATGGTCATAAAACTGCAGGGGGGACATGTGTCTTCATGGTTCTTAGCCCCAGGAAGCACCCCAAATGGCAATCTCGAAATCCACATCTGGATCCACGCACACATGCCGCAGCAGGCCCTGTAGGTATCTAGAGAATTGGCCTCGTCTCTGAGCTGCGCTCTACGTTGGCTTGCTTTGAGGGTTATCCTGCCCCGCCCCAGCCCCCAAAGCTCTGCTGGCCCTCCCGCCAGATACACGGCCCCGAGGCGCTTTTTGTTCTGTTACTTTCAGAGGAGCCTCACCTATTGCTGCACCCACGTCCTAGACTGAAGCCCAGGTCTCCTGTTCAGGACTCCCCGTGAAGGGTAGGAGGGCCCTTCGGTGCCCTCCACTCCTTTCCAAGCTCAAGGGGAGCATCAGCCTCACCTGCGTTGTGCACATGCGAAACACAGTGGTTTCGGCTTTATCCTAGACATCAGTGGAAAGCAGCTACTGGCTGCATGGACAAGCTCCGTGGTCCAGAGGTGGATAAAGAGCCCTCTCTTTATCATCACCAGCTACACGGGGCTGGGAGGGTGCCCTATGTGGGGACAGGGGTGTGTGTTTATCCTTTGTGCTGGCAGATGGGGAAATGAGGGGGTGCTGGAGAGGGGGTCTCCAGTCTTGGTGTGGTTACAGGGGTTGGGACAGGTGGTGGGTATCTCCCCCACTTAGGATCTTCGGCAAAGGTGAGCCTATCACACACTGCACGTATAGGGAAGCACACTGTGTGTGCATCACATAGGCTGTGGAGGAGCAGGGATGTGGCGTGCAACATTTGTATACTGAAACAATGACTGTGTGTGTGTGTGTGTGTGTGTGTGTGTGTGTGTGTGTGTGAGGCTCTGTGTGTGATTGTAATTTGCTAAGTCTGGCAACCCAACTCCAGAGCCAGACTGCCTGGCCTTGACTCCTGGTCCTGCTCTTATAAGCTGCGTGACTCTGGGCGGCTTATTGAACCTCTCTGTGCCTTGTCTTTCCTGTAAAATGAAGACAGTGCTACCGACTTTAGAAGGTAGTTGAGAGAATTAAATGACTTTTGTTTAAATTTTTTCAAAATGTTTATTTATTTTGAGAGAGACAGAGAGAATATGCATGTGTGAGCAGGGGAGGGGCAGAGAGAGAGGGAGAGAGAGAGAATCCCAAGTAGGCTCCAGGCTGTCGGTGCAGAGCCCGACATTGGGTTCAGTCCCACAAACTGTGAAATCATGACCTGAGCCAAAACCAAGAGCCGGACACTTCACCGACTGAGCCTCCCAGGCATCCCTGAGTGAGTTTTAAAGGTTAAGAATCTAGAACAGTATCTGGCAATAAGCACTCACAAAGTGATACCTATTACCATTGTCTCCTTGGAACCGGGGGCCAATTGGTAGCCTCTCTTCTACTTCCAAGTTTATTGTGTTTCTGCTAGCCTGTTTGTCTCTATCCATAGTGTTAGCCACTGACTGTTTTTAAAACCAAAAGGTTGCACAAGCCCTTGAGGTTCGCTGAAGTTTGCTGAAGTCCCAGGATCGGGTACAAGATGCCACTTGTGGTTTAAACGCAAAACATGAGGGCAGCTGTTGCAGGTGGGAGGGAGGGTTAGGGGGTGGGAAGGGTCAGCGGGATCAGAAGTGGTGCAGAGCAGTGATTCTGAGCACCAGCTTTGGAGCCGAAGGAATCTGGGTTCCCAAGCTTAATTACTAGCAGCGGGATCTTCCACAGGCTTATTGAGGTGACCTCCTGTGTCCTTATTGGCAAAAGGAGTTATTCATGGTTCCCGCTTCACGGGGCTGCTGGAGAGACCACTGGAGATAAGTGTAGATTGCTCAGAGCAGTGCCTGCAGTGTGGACAGACACCCCCACCCCTGCCCCCAGCCTAGTGGGAAATAGCCCTGGGCCTAGATTCCTGCTTCACATCTGGCGCTTACCAGCTGTGGGACTCTGAACAAGTTACTCAACCCCTGTGCCTTGGTTTCCTGCTCTGTAACTGGGATAATGGCAGTACGACAGCACTGGGTGGCGATCAGCTGTGTGATTGTGTACAAAGCTCTTAGGATTGTGCCTGGCACTTCCTTAGTCATCAGCATAAGCTGTTGTGGTTTTCAGCTGCCATGATTCCTTATCTCCGGCAAACTCTCCCCTCGTCGGAGGAGTAAGGCCCGGGTTGTTTGCCAGAGTGAATTCCGGGCAGGGCATCCATACAGAGCTTGCCTGGTTTACAGCAAGCTGCCACTGGGAGATGCACTGTGTCCATGACAGCTCCAATCAGCCCCAAACAAAAGAGCCCCAGGCAGTCCTGCAGACAGCCTTCACTGGGGGCGGGGTGGGGGGGACGCGGCGTTCTTCTGAAGGTCACGGGCAGTCTGCTTTTGTTGTTTATGGAATGGCCTGCTTCGTGCTCAGGTATGCACACGTGCGCATGCACGCACACGGTGGCCACTGGCCTGGGAGGGTCCAGGTGCGCTCTCTGCTCCTTCTGCACCTATAAGGTCGCCCTGAAGAACATGGGCGTGACCTAAGGGAAGACATCTTCGTCCACACTCAAGAAGGGAGAGATCTTGTATCTTCCTGTTAAAAGGGTTAAAATCCACCGAAAACTGGGAGACCCTTATTAAGTGGCTGCTGTTCACTCCATCACCCGTTCATGCACTTATGGGCTCTTTAGCAGACATGTAATGAATTGCTTTCCTCCATATAGGGAGGCGGGTTCGTATGGCGGGACTCAGGCTCGTATGGCAGGACTCAGAGGAGCATGGGGGTTTTGTGGAGGAGACCGACCATCTGAAGACAGGAGGAAGGGCAGGGGGAGGGAGGAAGCAGGCACAAGAAGCCAGGTTGAGGTGGAAACCTGGGCAGCTTTCTACTGGTTTTGTACAGAGGCGCTGCGATTACCGGGCTGACCTAACATCCCGTCCCTGATTTAAAGATGTCCATCATGCGCAAGCCTGCCATGGGACTTCTGCTCCAGACCTGTGCTGAGACGGTCCTCTCAGCCTCGACTTGAGAAACAGAAGATTAGAAAGAATCAGGATGTTCATTAATAAGAGAATGGTAAATAAATGATTGTATATTTAAACAATGGGATATTATGAACTCATGAAAAAAGAATAAAGTGGATCTCTATACGGTGACATGGAAAGATCTCAAAGCTCTTTTGTTGAGTGAAAAATACCAAAGGCGTTATGAGTTTGGAATGTTCCCCTTGCTGGAAAGAAAAGGAGATACACGCATAGGCATGAAATAAAATATGGTGAATAATGCTTGCATCTAGAGGCAGGGAGGGCCTGGGTTCAGGAGTTTGAAAGGGAATTAACCTCTTTGTATAGGCTGTTGTTATGGTTTCATTTTTTCCCCGTATGTGTGCATGAATTTTTCAGTCACAGAAAGAGAAGAGCAAAGACAGAAATCTGTTCTCTGCCGGGAGGCACCGAGAAGCCGGTCTAGGAGAGCAGGCTGCATGCCTGGGGGCTGGGGGGGTGGGGGCGCACAACACATCTACAGTCTTGCCGCCTGAAACAGTCCTTCCAAACCTTTTCTCGAAGATCCTATAACTTGTCAAAGGTGGTAGCTGGTAGAGACACCTCACGGCTGGTTTCCCACTATTGTTTTGTCCCACAGGAATGTTGATGGGGCTTCATGCGAATGAGATTTGTACCCATCTGCCTTGGTCCTGGAACTAAAGTAGTTTGGGGCAGAAGAAAGTAGATTTCCTAACAGAGCCCTATCAGTTAGAAGCAAGACGCATCCCTTCTTAAGATGCACAGTTCCCAGTCAGCTCGCACGAGTCATCATCCTTTGTTGTGTTATCACCCCTCTGAGACTGGATCCAGGGAGTGTTGGACTTAACTCTTCTGAATCGCTGGAGAAAGCCCGAGCTTCTGCTTCAGCTGGGTCAACATGCATGCAATTTGGGGTGAGTCCCCTCCACTCCCCGGCCTTAAGTTCCTTATTGGTGAAAGGGAGGGTTGCCTCCAGTCACTGCCGGGACCCTTCAGTGCTCATATCCTGAGGTTTTATGAAACTTCATGAGAAACAGATTCCTCTGGCCTGTGGACACCAAGGTCATACTGCTGACACTTGCTGGTTGTATCTGCCTACACCAGTTTTGGGCTTAAATATGAGGCTAATTTAAAAAAAAAAAACCCATAGCCCCGAGTTTAAATAGCTACTTCAGGTTTCCTGCCTCCCTACTGTTTGGTCTGGAACTGGAGTTTATGACCAGTGGATATATTTGCTCTAGAGACCCTGCCTGTGGTGGAAAGGGACTGGCCCTAAGTCGTGCAGAGAAGCGTCTACTCCTTCCACTTGTCCCACATGCTCTCTGGCCCCTGTCACCGGGCCTCCCGAGGGTTATGATCTTCCAGTTCTGAAGCCAGGATGTTTTCTAGCTGGTGTTTCCGAACTCTATATGATGTTACTTAAAAAAAAAAAAGATAAAGAAAAGAAAAATTCTTTAAAATGCTTAGAGAGTGGGAGTGGGTTTGCATAGAGGACTGGCGGCTGCTATTCATTAGAATTCCTATAGAGTAATCAAATCTTTTCATTCCGAAGGGTGTTATTGCCTGGGAATTAATATTAGATCTGATTTTGAAATAAGCCTAATGATGATGACTTTTGGGAGGGTATATATATTTTTTTGCTATATTTGCATAAAGTCCTTTTCTCAGCTTGGCATATGGAAGTTAAAAATAGGAGTTCTGCCCTTAAAATGCTTGTTGGCATGTTATCCAGAAGAAAAGGTAATTGCTTGCAGGGACCATGGTTAGGGAGGCTAACTTAGTGTCCTCTGAAATGTTGCTCTTGAAATTAAATGGCATTCTAGGCACAGGAAGCTTATGGGCCCGTCAGGGCTGGGAAGGCTCAGAAGCCCTGGCTGTCTAGAGCCTCTGGCGCTTTTTATTTATTTTTAAATGTTTATTTATTTATTTTGAGAGAGAGTGAGAGAGCTGTGGAGGGCCAGAGAGAGAGGGAGAGAGAGAGAATCCCAAACAGGCTCCGTGCTGTCAGTGCAGAGCCCAATGTGGGGCTCAAACTCACGAATGTGAGGTGGTGACCCGAGCTGAAATCAAGAGTCAGGTGCTTAACCTACTGAGCCACCCAGGTGCCCCCTCTGGGGCTTCCCTAGAGGCCGAGGCAGGATGTGTTAGAGAGACAAGCTTGGTATATGTACATTTTCCTAGGCCTTTCTGTCTTGTCTCCTGAGCCACAGCACCACCTCTGTTATGTTCTGATTCCCCATCGCTGTGCACAGAATGAAGTTAGTGCATGCACAGTATGGTGTTTTGTCTTGTATTTGTTACCTATTGCTGTATAACAAATTACCCCAGAATATAGTGATCTAAGGTAAAAAACATAGATTATCTGAGTTTCTGTGAGTCAGCAATTTGGGAGCGTCTTAACTAGGTTGTTCTGGCTCAGGGTCTCTTCTGACCCTCATTTTCTTCCCTTTTTCTCTGTACACAATTTTCTGTCTGCTTGCAATGCTTTCCCTTAACCTTCTTTTACCAGGTGGCAAACTCCTATACATCTTACAAAACCCAGATTAAATAATCCATCCTCTCTTTTTTCCACTCACACTGACTAGAAATTGGCTTCTACCTCTAGGCTTCCGTGGCCATTTGGGCATCCTTCTATCAAAATGAGATCCTCTGGAGGCGCCTGGGTGGCTCAGTCGGTTAAGCGTCGTCTCTGAATTTCAGTTCAGGTCATGATCTCACGGTGTGTGAGTTTGAGTCCCACGTCGGTCTCTGAGCTGACAGCATGGAGGCTTGCTTGGGATTTTCTCTCTCCCTCTCTCTCTGGCCCTCCCCTGCTTGCTCTCCTTCTGTATCTCTCAAAGTAAATAAATAAGCTTAATTGTTTTCCCAAATAAATGAATGAAATGAGAGCCTCTGGTTTTTTAATGTGTGTATACAAGATGTATAGACCCTGCGACGTTCAGTATGATAGACAGTATCCACATGTGACTATTTAAATATGAATTTAAATGAATGGGAATCCAAATAATAGATTGAGTTCCTCAGTCACATGAGCCATGTTTCAAGTGCCAACTAGGCACACCGGGCTGGTGGCTGTGGTGTTGGCCTTTGATGGCCTCTTGCATCGTTGTAGATAGTTCTTTGGGAAGCATAGGCTCGTGTGGTATCTCTTTCAACTCTGGGATCCTGGCCTATTCATCCAAAATGCAGTTTTGTTTTTGTTTTTTGTTTCAAAGCAGCAAGTATTTGACCTGTTCGCTTTTGTATTTCCCGTGTCTGGCATAGTGTTTGGTTGAACAAACTGGGGAAGTGGTTTCTGGAGCGTCTCAGAGATGCATTTGACCTATATGAGTTTCCACTCCACACCAAACACTGAATAGCTTGTCACCGGGGCTGAATGTAAAAGGGGTAAGGGGGGAGACTGGCTCAATGTCTATTACAACACCCTTCTCGAATGTCACCTTCCAGCTAGATGTGGCAATTGGATGCAGTGGCTATTGGGAGATGCAGGGATATGTCTGCTGTGGAGTTCTTGGGAGTTCTTTTGCTTTCCCAGTACTGTTGTTGTCACAATGACCTTTTAGGCCAGATGATGAGGTATCACTCTTTTTCATCTCTACTGGAGTACAGGTATGATGGGTGGGGCTGCAGCAGCCATTTTGTGGCCATGAGCTGACGAAGGAGCCCCCTGAAATGACAGAGCCAAGGATAGGGACGGGTGGAGCATGATGCTATCAGTCTCTGCACCAGCACTGGACCATGGTTCTCCCAAGTTTCTTTTTGTGTGAGGAAAAAGCACACCCTTGGTTTTGCAGATACTGTGGCCGGATTTTTATATTCCTCACAGCCGAACGAAACCCTAATGAACACAGATGGAATGTGTAGAAACTCCGATCCCTTCTAATTAAAGGTAAGGGGGATTCTTCTGCAAAACCTAACGCTTAAGACCTACGGCCACTTCAGAACACAGCAGCTGAAGGTAACATTTCTTACCCAACTGTCAAATAAAAGATTGGAGACTGGGCTCACTGGGAGCACTGGAACAGAGTCCTCCCCAGGTTTGAGGAGCGTGGTGCTGTACTTGGTTGCTCCACTCTCAAAGCCTTCCAGGAGCATTCAGGAGGTGGCGTTGCTGGGGCCGTTTCCCGCAGAGTGCCCCAGAGCCCCTGTACCCATGCTGACTGTTGGCACCTGTGAAACACACCGTCAACTGAGGGCCAAGCCAGCTCTGGACACTGGGTAGTCTTCTCTAGTCCTAACCTGCTGCAGAGCCTAGAATTGAGCAGAGAAGGGTCTGGAATGACTTTGGAGTCTTTCATTTTATACATTTCTCGTATTACACTTAAAAAAAAAATTTCCAATCTTTATTTTTGAGACAGAGAGAGAGAGAGAGAGAGAGAGACAGAGTGTGAGCGGGGGAGGAACAGAGAGAGAGGGAGACACAGAATCCAAAGCAGGCTCTGGGCTGTCAGCACAGAGCCAGATATGGGGCTCGAACTCACAGACCAGAAATCACCACCTGGGCTGAAGTTTGAAGTTGGCCGCTTAACCGACTGAGCCACCCAGGCCCCCCACTCGTATTACACTTTTGACTTCAAGCAGGTCGGAGAAAATCTTTGTTCTGGGGAAACACAGTGAAGTCTGTGGACAGGTGAGGATTCCGAATGTAACGTTGCTTTTACCTCACCCAGATCACCTGTGTGTCACGTATGACTGTGTCGGTTAAGTACTTCAGTACTTTGAAGGAATGCCCCGCGTGTCCTTATCCACCAGGGGAGTCAAGACACTTGTGGACGCTGCTGGAAAGAGCAAACTTAGCTGTAACTGACGAACCCTCTTTTTAGCATTCTTAGCCACAGACTTGTGTTTGCAAGGCTTCGAACCTCTAATTGGCGCATAACATCAGACTGACAGCAAGCTAGATTTCAATCAACATACTCATGATTTGCCAGTATTTTGAACAATAAATTGCTAGCTAATAAATTTCCTGTAGCTTCCTTTGTAAATGCCAGCTAAAGGCCTAAACATTCCATGTAGATTTAATTACACATTTAGTGTTCCTGTAATTTTGAATTAATTACATGCCAAACAGATTTATGTTCTATGTACTTAATAAACCTCAGTAAGTGCCCTTTTAGCAATCAATTGGTATTTAGGACCCAGTTTGTTTTTTAAAAATAATGGTTCACGTTGCTGGGTCTTGTTGTTCCTTCCATATGCTTGGGTGTTGATAGAATTAGAGGCACCAGATGTTGATGCCGAAGTGAAAACAGAGTCACTGGCGGATAGCGGGGTTCGGGGGTACGAGGTGAGGGAGGGGATGAGCTCATACTTGGACTTCAGAGAGCCACATGGACTTCATCTGCGGTTTGGGGCTTTGGCGTCTCTCGGGCCGTGGTGCGGTGGAGGGCAGATGCTGCTCTGTGGGGGTAGAGGTGAGTTGCCGGGAGGTGCTGCGTCCTTGCGGTTTCCAGGTGGTTGGCGCACCAACGGTCACCCGAAAATTTTATTCAGTTTTTTTCATAAGGTGTTGCTTCTTACTGTGTTTTTTTTTCTCAGCACATTCTTATTTCCAAGCTTCTTGGGATAGCTTGATTTTATTTATCGAAAGTTTACTCCATGCCCAGCACTGTGCTGAGTATTTATTGCCCTGTTTTGATGATCTTTGATTTCTCATTGCAGCCCTCTGTGGTGGAGACACAGGTGGGGGGACCCATTTGCATTTAACAGATGAGGAAACTGAGGCCCAGAGAAGCAGAGTCACTTGCTGAGGTGACAGCATGAGTCACGTAGTGGGAATTCAGACTTGGTGGAAGGCACAGATGTCTGGTATTTTTAGCTGGATTTTTATTTTGAGTCTTTGTTTTTAACCTCCTGTCTTAGTCTGCGGGCCAGGTGGCTTAAATAATAGACCTTTATTTCTTGCAGTTCTGCAGGCTGGAAGTCAGAGATCAGGGTACCAGGCATGGCTGGGTTCTGTTGAGAACCCTCTTCCGGGCTTACAGGCGGCCACCTTCCAGCCATCCGTGCACTCGCGTGGTGGAGAGAGAGAACAAGCCCTCTGGTGTCTCTTCTTATAAGAGCACTAATCCCATCAGGGAGTTGCACCTCAAGACCTCCTCTAAGCCCAGTCACCTCCTGAAGGCCTCATTGCCAAATGCCATCACCCTGGCGGGTAGGGCTTCGACATACGAGTTCGGGAGTGGTGGTGATCACAGCTCCGTCCGTAGCCCCTCCTGAAATGGCTGATGGTAAGTCGGATGGGAGGAAGAATCCAGAGTCCATGACCTCTGGAATCTCTCAGGTTTGCATGATCTCCTAGCAGACATTTCACTCTGTGCTGCAGAGACACTTCTCAGCGAGGAAACAGCCGCCACATTTCGTGAGAGCCTTCAGCAGAAACCGTCCTTGAGAGCAGAACTGGAGGAGGCAGGCTCTGCCCTGTGTCGCCAAGATAAAAGTGGATCCGCAGGGGGATGCAGAGGCAGGTCCGGTGACGAGAGAAGGGCAGCAGTGAAATGAAAAAGCAGCTCCTGGGGGCGGGATTGGAATTCGACATGAAACAGAGTGGCAGAAGGTTCTCTCTGTGCAGAGCCAACGTCTGATTTCCCTTGTTGTTAGAGGTCAGGGAGGCCGGTTTACAAGTGCGGGATGAGGGATGCTGCGAGATCACGAAACGTGTTTTGTTTTGCTGTGCCCACCTGCTTTCCATCCCATGCCCTGCCTCGGGCGGAAGGATGCATGAGTGCAGGAGCGGCTCCCTCCTCTGACCACCCCACCCCTCTGATGGGACCGCTGAGCTACGTTAAGGACAGGGAGAAACTTGCCGTTTTGCCTGTGTTCTCTCCTTATCCGGAAACGTCCCCAGGCCTGTGAAATTAAGCAGTAACATAGCATGCGGCCGTCATTATTGCTAGGTAATTGACTACGTATCCCGAGTGAAACAAAGGTGGTTACAGAACGGTGAAGTCAATTATCATTTATTAATGGTGGTTACAGAGCATAGCAGAGCAATTTATAAATTGAATTTTTAAATTGAATAGCTTTCTATTTATATTTTTAGAGGTAGGAGGCAGATGTATGGGATAAAGCATGTGACCTTTAGCTGGTGGCAGGGTGCATATGTTTTTGGAGATTCTTTTTAAATGAAGTCTTTATTAGGCCGCCTTTGTGATGCATCTTGTTCCCTTGAATGAAAGCTGTTAAATGTGCTAACTCTTTCCAATCTGATTTGGGTGAATGGATACGGCAACTATTATGTGTCTGTATGTGGGCCGTGATGTGTGTTTTATCCACACGCATATGCGTGCCTTTAAACACCAAAAGAGTACATGTGGATACACGAGAAGAGGTGTAAGATAAAGTCAGGGGAAGGTTGGAGCTAACCTCATGAGACTTTTTCATCACTAGATGTGCCATTTTAACTGGTCCTGAAATGGAAAGACAGATTGCCAAAAAATCAGGGAAGAGATCACCAATATCAGAGCTTTCACCGGAGGGTGGTTTAGGCTTTGCTGTCTTTTGAAGGCGTTTTTATCTTTAATGAAAGAATGCTTAACTTGACAGCACTGATTGGATACAATCACATAATTTATGGCGGGCTGAATGAGTGTCTCCAATTTTTTAGGATTAAAAAGCTCCTTTCTCACACTTAGAATGAATAAGTAGGCTAATACGGTACCATCTGTGAGCTCAAAAACATTTTGGCTCTTCCCATTCGTTCGTGTTGTGGGCACACACCTCCGCGGTTGTGAGAGATCTTATTTCGTCCGTGATTTCATCGCTCACGAGACTCTCGTTGGTTTATATCCCAAGTCACACTTTCACCTACGTGGTACCTCACGGTCTGAGCCAGAAGTGAAGGTCACCTCCAGGGGTATTGTCCAAAGGCCCTGCATTGCTGGTGTTGTTTTGTTTTTACTACCACGTGACCGAGCTGGTTCTCACTCAACCTGCTACGCTCCGCAGAACTGCTTGAAAGACACAAAGCTGAGCGCCAGTGTCTCCTTTCACCCGCTCGAGTGGTTATTCGCGGCTATTTGTTGGCCGCACAAACCACTCTGCTTTTCACCCCCTTCTTCAAACATGCTTTCTTTACCCCTGATGTTTGGGCCCCGGGAACGTCCGATGTTTTATACAGATGTTGCCTCATGCATGATGAATACAATGTGCGATGGCACAGCTGGAATATTCCCTCGGAGCCTCTGCCCAGCGCAGATCCCCTCCCGTCAGCTCCTCCTCTCTGCTATGAAATCAGCATTGCGCCCTTCCCTTCTGTGTTTCCATTAATTTTTCCTTCAGCACATCTGATTTCGATTGCAGGGTCTCTGGGTAGAGCCCTGATTAGCTTTTCTTTTGGAGTCGGTCCTCGTGTTGCTTACAGAACGAGTGCAAATCATGAAAACGGTCCTAAACAAAATCCACTAGCTGGAAATAGTGTGGGGAGGGACTGTTGCGGCAGGGTGATGCATATTTGAAAACTCGCTGAGTTGGATGCCGTTTGCCAGAGATTCTACATAAACAGTGGTGATTGTCAGGGCTTATCTTTCTTGCAGTATTTATTTCTGCTGAGAACTATTGAGCAGGCCCTATCTGGAAGATTCCGTCTCTCTCCTAAACACAAAACAAAACAAAACAAAACAAAAAACCAGAGAGAAAACCTATCATCCCTCTGAGGCATCCCACTTCTAACTTCCCAGCCCACTCAGCACTGACTTGGAATTTTTGGCCCCAAGCGAAGCTTTTGTGCCTTTTTGCATAATGGCTGGGCCCCTCCACGCAGGGATGGGTCAAGTGACAATTTTCTGCATTGTGTCCCTGTTGCCTGACTGGGTCAACAGTACATCCCGAGACTAGGAAAAATAGCTGTGGATAAAAACAAAACCGTCATTTAAAAATCCCCACACAGTCGCCCCACCCGCCGTGGACGGGCTGACATTTGGGGGCCAGCGGCCAAGACGTGGAAGGGCAGTGCGAGGGCGCACTCCGCCAGCCAGCATCATCGAGGCAGAGGGCAACAGCTCCTCCTCCCCCACTCTTCTCCATTCCAGCCAAACTTCCTGCTTGGGTTATAAATATTTAAAGCAACAGTCAACAAAGTTTAAAGACAGGGGAGTTAGGAAACCCAATCCCGTCTGCAGTGCCTTCTGTGTCCTATGGCCTGCTGTGTCTATCCTTCAGAGTAAGGTCAATGGCACATAGCTCAGAGGAGTCTGATGTGGACCTTCCGAGCGGGCGCTTCTCTTAAGGAAAGTCGTCAGCCCTAGTGAGTGGCACAGAACTTTCATCTTAGGATTCTCACTCTGCTGAATGTCAGATGTGGACCAGTTTGCCAGAAATAAAAATTTTGAAGTGGATTGCTCTTACAGATCCTCGCTTTGAATACCTTCAGTTCGACAAGCATGTTATGCGCTCTCTGCTGGATTTCAGGGATGCAGAACTTAAAGGACACAGATCCTCCCCCTTAAGAACTCACATTTATAGTACAAAGTGATACGTGCTCAAACATGGGGCATTGGGAGGCTTACCAAGATATATGCAGGCTGCCCAGGGGGCTTAAATGACAGATTCCTTCCTTCACCCAGCAGGTGCAAGCGCTCACTTCGTGCTAGGCACTGGGCTGGCCTCCAAGGAATCAAGGATGAAGCAAGGCTGAGAGCAGGGAGAAGCCTCCACTGAAGGGGCTGACTTTGTTGGATCTTGAAGGGTGAATAGGGGTTCTCTAGGTAAAAAAGTAGGCGAGGCTTGAGGAGAGGACATTCCTGGCAGAAGGAAGTCAAGGGCAAAGGTATGCAAGTGGCCGGCACGACCAAGGAGTAGGCAGAAACCCCATGAGGAGTTTCCTCAGGTACACAGGTACTTGACAGGCAAGGACCTTGTAGACCAAGGCAATTACTTTGGATCTTAATTAAGCTGGAGACTGGTTCCAGGGCCATGCCGCTCAGAGAACGAGGTACATTTGAAAACATTGTCCCACCTGGAGGGAAGCTCTTTTTCTAATTCTCACAAATATCTGGCATATCCTTATCTATCCTGTGCAAACATTGAATTCTGATGCATCCTTTACCCAAGGGGCAGAGCTCCCTGTAGGGTGAGAGGGAGGCAACTTCTTCCTATCTTGCCTTGGCTCTGGAACACACTTTGCCGTACCTGCCTGTCTGGACAAGCAGTGCAAGGCTTCTTCTGGTGGATCGATGTGGGCTGCACCCTGCGGGAGCGAGGCCTGGTGTGCAAAAGCCCGGGTGTGCTCCTCCTCTGGCTTAGCAAGAATGGGTGCAAATGCAAGTCATTACACTGGAGAGGTCTTCTTTGGGACAGTATCGGCGAGGGGCAAATTTAACAATCGCGGGGTAAACCCTGACCCAGAGGTCAGTTTCTAGCCGATGTGGGTCTCCTGCTTTCCTGAATAGAGCTGTCTTCCTAATAGGGGGGCAACCCAAGCCTTAGTTTTAAAAGACCGTCTTTTCAACTGCAGCCAAACTTTAGTTGAATAGCATTAAACAGTTTTGATGAATTACACATGCAATTGCTTTAGAAAATAATCTTAAAAAAATTTTTTTTAAATGTTTATTTTTGAAAGAGAGAGGGACAGAATGTGAGCAGGGGGGAGGGCGGAGAGAGAGGGAGACACAGAATCTGAAGCAGGTTCCAGGCTCTGAGCTGTCAGCACAGAGCCCAATGTGGGGCTCGAACTCACAGACTGTGAGATCATGACCTGAGCTGAAGTCGGACGCTCAACCGACTGAGCCACCCACACGCTCCGAAAATAATCTTTTTGTATAGTACTCTTTCTTCAGTGGAAAATTTATCATTCTTTACTCTGTCTAAATAAAACATTTTAGTTTACGGAGCACTCTCATATATGTATTCTTCACAGGACCTTCCTGATGGCCAGGGGCAGATTCTTAAGCCCATTACACATGGGTGAGAAGACACAAAGTCAGAGAGATCTGGGACTTACGGGGGCACGGGACTGATTTTGGCCAGCATGTTTCCCCAGGAGGTGTGGGATGGCTCTCAGGGTCTGTACGAGTCCCCCTAGGGATTTGAACCCTGATCTCAAATCCTGATGCAAAATTTGATTGGATGCCTTGCCCGGAGGTTGTGGGCCTGAAAGGGCTTCATCTGATACTAAGGAGCTGTGGCTTCGAAGGACTCATTTGTATGTTGAAGCGAGTATGTGATTTGGGTCCCAGATGCTCTGAGATGGCTCTGTGAGGACACTCACAGTAGGACACAGCACTGTCTTCTGTCCTACAGCGTGGCATGTGGGGTCAGGCCCCTGGCTCGACAGTGGTCCCTGGTGGTGGTAAAGGACTCACAGTCACTCCAGAGTAATCAGTTGGGGACCTTGCTGTTCGGTGATCAAATGGCAGAGTTAAGGGTGTTGCTGTAAGTTAGTTTTATCCTTTGATGTCACCTGTAGTAACTCTGAATGGCCTGAAAGAGGCTCCTGGAGACTTCGGAAGTTGACTGTTTTGGTCCCTGGCAGTATTATATTCATCTCGAGCATCAGTCCTCTCCTCTTTGCCCATACAGAGAGAAGTGCTCTGAAATCCTCCTTTTGCCTCTTAATCACATCTGCCTGTGACTTGTTTTCGGGCTCTTCCCTGTCTGTGGCCTTATTTCTTGTTCTCACGTTCTCACCAAGAGTTTCAGTTCCCCGATCATCCTTCTGAAGTGCTGTGTCGGGGGTTCGCAATGGCTGGGCTGCGGACTTGGAACCCCGAGAAGATGAGCTCTCGACAGTTGCATTCAGTCCTGCTGGATCTGTGAGGTCTGAGGCTGAGTCAGTGTGCGTGTTCATTCCATTTTCCACAGGGCCTGTCACTTCTGGGCCTACTGTGACTCTGCTCACGATGGAGAAGTGGCAAGGGGGCCTGGATGGTACCTCCCTTCTGAGATAGTTCCAGAGGATGCAGTCTGAGGCTGAGAAAATCTGTGTGTGTGTGTGTGTGTGTGTGTGTGTGTGTGTGTGTGTGTGTGTGTCTTCTCACCTCTATCCATGCATATATAGTTGCTGGTATGATACAAATTCTGGAAGCTTTTGTAAAGCTGGATCCCTTACAGATTCCCATTACCAGTTTGGACCTAAAGTGGTAATAGTTTTATTAGAAAGTGAGGAGACTTGAATCCACGCAGTAATACATTTCTGTAGGAAAGCAGCTCCAAAGGAAACATTTCCCTTAATCCAGGAACCACGAATATCTGGCCTTCCCTGGGTGTGTTCCACAAGAATGAAAACTGTTCCCCACACCTCTGCTGGGTGACAGCTGGCGTGGGAAGACGGGGCGAGGTGAGGGGGCTACGCCTTGAGAAGGCTTTCGCGGGAAACAAGATGTGGTTCTCAAGCTGAGAGCCTCTCCGAAGCGACTCACTTGTTCACAGAGTAAGATGAGTGGTCTGGTGTGAGTGTGTGTGGAAGGGGGACTGAGGCTTCTTTCCTGGGCACTGTGCTTCCTTGGCCACAGTCCCTGCTAACCTCAGACTTAATGCCCGGAGGAGAATAATTAGACTGTCTTTGGAGTTGTCTTTTGTTTCTTTAAGAAGAGCGCGCGGGTGGTAGGCAAGTTCGGAAAGCGTTACGGCTTAGTGGGCTTTGGTGACAGTGACTGGGTCAAGCCCTAGTCTCATCTCCTTGGGCATGTGATTTCATCTCTCATGCCTCAGTTTCCTCTGCCTGCGCAGCGGGAAGAACATTACCTGCCTGTGATAGGCTGAAAAGATACGCATGTCCCAATCCCCGGAACCTGCAAGTTTTAGCTTCAGTGGGAAAAGGGACTTTGTGGGTATGATTAAAGTTCAGGATCTTGAGAGGGGAAGATGATCCTGGATAATCCAGGTGGGCTCTTAGTGCTATCACAAGGATCCTCACAGAGGGAGGCAGAAGCAGATTTCACAGACACACAGAGGAGGAGACACATAGAGGACGGAGATGAATACAGAGAGGGATTTAAATATGCTGGCCTTGGAAACTGGAATGATGGGGCCGCAAGCCAAGGAATGGCAGCAGCCAGTGGAAGCTGGGAGAGGCAAGGAAGGGATTCTGCCCCAGAGCTTCCAGAAAGAAGCAGCCTTTCTGGCACCTTGATTTTAGCCAGCGACACCGACTTTGGACTTCGGTTTCCAGAGCTCCAAGAGACTAAATTTCCATTGTTCAAAGAAACTTGTGGTGATTCATTCCAGCAGCCTCATGAAGGAAGTACACACCCTCATGGTGTTATTGAGAGGATTAAATACGATAATGCATGTAACACATTTTGCAGAGTCTTTGGTGTTAACAGAGCAAGTTCTCAGTAAGTATTATTTTGAAGCTGGTAGGAAGGGTTACATACGACAATGAAAACTGATCGAGGGGGTCAAAAGAGTGGGTCACTGTCCCTTGCAAGCTGAGTTTCTGTTTTTCTCCCAGCCGACAAAGTCCTGCCCCAGTCTCCTCCCCCGAGTTGTGAGGATCAAATGAGTTAATGAACGTGAAAGCACTGTGCACGTCACCCACGTAAACTGTTAAGCTGTGGTTACAAAGACCGGGACCAAGCTGAAGCAGTGTGGCCGAGGGCTGGGTGGGAGCTTTGTTCCTTTGGCCCTGTGAGGTGAGGTCACCTCTTTCAGCTTTTGTTCCTGCCTCTCTGAGCTCATTTGCTGCTTTGCCCCCTAATCCTGGCCCCCTTCTGCCCCGAGTGGAGCTTCAGATGACAAAACTCCAACAGTCCCAGCCAGCCGTGAGCCTCCCCTGGGGCGTATTTCTTCTTCTTTCCATTTTTAAGGGGCGCAAACAAAAATAAAAACAAAACCCAAAACACGCTGATCCTGAAAGTGATTTGCAATGCCCACCATAAAGATGAAGTCAACGGATTCCAAATTAACTTTACTAAGGCTTTGAGATGTTTTCAATGTATTTTTCAGGCCAGAGACCCATGAAACCCAGGAAAGGGTGTCAACTTAGATGGGAACAAGTCAACCTTTGTCAAATGCTTCAAAGTGGTGAATTCATCTGTAAAGATACCCAGCCTCCCAGGAAATGTGCTGTTTTAGCCTGAATAGGCAAAAGACAACACACAGGGTGAAAACAAGCCATTTCTGGCCTTGATTTGCTTTGTCTATTAATGATTATTTCCAGTAAAATCTTCATACTCCCCTAAGATGGTCAAAGGTGTATGTCGTGAAGACAGCCTGTTTGCTGAAGGACGTGGCAGATTCCTCCAGTTCATTGACTCCAATCTTGTCACCCACTGGAAAATGAAGGACCCGTTCACATGCCTTCATTCATTTAGCAAAAATGTTTTGAAAACCTACTGCGTTCCAGGCATGGTGCTAGGCACTGGAGAAACAGGGCTGAACACAGTGCACGTGGGTTATCTGGAGTTTGGTTGTGAGTGGGAATGACAACATTAACCACATGGTGACACAACACTGACAAGTTGCACCTGTGCTACAAAGGGCACCGGGTACTAAGAGCGTTTCCGATGGAGATTTCTCTGGCAGAGACAGTGAGAGCTCAGTTCAGGAGACATCTGGGCATCAGCTGAACCAAAGGAAGGGGAACACATTAGATACAGAGACAATAGTGTGTGCAGAGGCCCAAAAGTGGGAAACAATATGGCATGTAGGACGAAGCCAGTGTGATAGAAGCAAGGAAAGAGAAGAGTTTGGGGTGAGGCTGAAGGCGTAATGGGGGCCAAAATGGAGGTCTCGTTGGCCATTATAGGGTTACACCGTATTTGGGGAACATTACCTCCCCACTCACCCTCTCCTGGTGGTGCACTGGTATGGACCTTTGCCGGCGGGCTCCCCAGGCCCGTTCAGTTCCCGTGCCAGCCTTGCCAAGGTAGGACCATTAGAAAGTTGAGCCACCCCGTAGCTCGTCGTGGAAGCCAGCTCAATACCAGCCTGGAACACAGAGTCTGGAAAGCGTGCTCTCAAGCCCGTTCTAGGTCTCCATTTGGCCCAGCTCATGCATAAGGGTTTGCCTCCGCTTCCCTGTAGGTGTAGGTCTCTATTCTGTATTCAGCAAGGCTCGCTCTGGCCTCGAACTCCCCTCTGCGTCTAGTTTGTTCACTTACTCAACACGTAGCCTGTGCCAGGTACTGGGCTAGGCCCCGGGGATGCCGTGCCAGAGTGCTTCTTGCTCTAGAGAAGCTTCAGGTCCAGCGTGTGGGGGCAGGCAATAGCTTGGAGCCCCTGCAAGCAGCAGTCACCTTCCCTTTTGCCCTTTGCACAGACCTCCTGCTGTCCCCCTCCGCGGCCTGCCACCACCTGCCTTCACTAATCACGGGAGCTTGTCGTGGACTGCTGTAGTCCTCCCCGTCACGGGCCACGGTTCCTTCCCACTCTGGTCCCAGCGCCACCCCCTGGCATCTTGGCCGCCTGGCCGCAGCTTCAGGCCCGACTGGAGACACCAAAAGTATCTTGCGGGGATCTGCGACCCTGCGCTGTGACTCCAGGTGCCCAGAAAGGCCGTCTTCCTTGTTATTTCCCTGCGGGCACGGGTCCTCTGAACGCAGCGTAAGTGCCTTCGAACGGCGGCATATTCCCGCTTGCCAGCAGTTAATGAACTGTTACTGGGGATGGTTAATGCCCTGTGAAATCAGTCATTAATTGTAGAAACAACTGATTTCGGAGAGATTGTGGCAATTATGAACCGTTTAAGACGGCAGAGGCCTAAGAAAACAAACTGCCATGTTGCCCGTTCGTCATGAGGGAAAGAGTCTGCAACCTGACTTTGAAGTTGCCTCACAGGGAGTGGTCGTGGGCCACCGAGCGTCCTGCCACCACACTCTTAAAGCCCTGGCTACAAAAACAAGAAAGTTAGCAACTGCGTTCCTTTGGGAGAGAAAGTACACCTGCAAAAGGCCGGCTGAAGGAGGCAGCATTGGATAATGGATAAAGCCGCTCTTGGGCGGTGGCCTTTCCTGGGCTGGTGGCTTCCGAACTGCAGTCCCAGGCACTGTCAAGGGTCAGTGAAGGTTCTGCCTGCGGTCTCTGGGCTGGCTTCTAAAAGCGATGACGGTGAGACTTCTTCATCTGTTTTGTTTCTGGGGAGAACTGAAGAGAAGCTGGCCCCATCGCTGGTGGCGCCTTCACAACATGACCATTCGTTCGTTCTTTTTATAATGCAAGTTTTCTCCCAGCACTCAGAGACCAGTCACAGGAATGGGACTGAGAACAGTCTTTCTCTGAATTGTCCCTCACAATACTGGGTAAGATTTCCAGCTTTCCACCTTCCAGTCTCCCAGTTACTTCTGGAGCCGCTCTGGAGAACACCTTGTGTAAACTCGTGAAGAAGTCTCTAGAGACCTCTGTGCTTCAGCTCCTGGCGGACGGACCATGGGGGTCCTCCGCTTAGTTGCGGGCCCTGCGTTCGCAGGCACTGGGTCCTCTCCCCTGTGATGTCCACAGACGGTGGTGAGCGTAAAAGGTTTTGCAGCAGCAGAATAGCAGGTCCATTATTCTGTTTTTGAGAGGTCAGCCAGGTCATGGCTGGGGAAGGATGCTAGCACATCTTCCCAGCAAGGTGATTTATAACATTGAAATGTTGGCATTACCCTAAATGATCTACAAAGGATTAGCAAAATGCATTTTGGTACGTCAGTCAGCAGGTGGGATCTTCTGCAGCATTTAATTTGATTGTGAAAATCTGTGCTTATTGACATGGGAAAAAATGCCCATGGTATATTATTGAGTGAAAAAAAGCTGGCAGTCAAGTATGCACGATCCCATCTTATGGAAAATGTGCTCACGTGTGCATATGGGCACGTGACAGTGAGTGCGTCTTCGTTGATAGGCCCCAACATGCTAACCATGGTTGTTCTGGGAGATTGAAGGTGACTTTTAAATTCTTCCTTATACTTTTGGAGAGGGTCTGAATTGATTGTAATGAGCATGTCTTTGTTTCACAATAAGAAAAAAAATTACATTTAACTGAAACCTGCTCTATTATATTTATTGTAACAAATTATATCTTATCAGGGTTCCGAAAGCTTCGTTACTTGCCCTCATTGGCCAAATTAAGGTAGACTACCATTAGGAAAATTAAAAATACTAAATTTGGAAGATAAAATCTCCAAAGAGTTTTAAAGATCGAGTTGTAAAAGTTGAAAAATAAATGGCTTGCATATTTTATGGATTATATTATAAACTGAAACCAAATATCACTGGCAGCATTGGAGAAGGTAAGACTGGGAGGGGGCAGTGCTGGCTTGAAACAGAGGTGCGGGCCCACAGCCGGGTTAGCAATAGCCCACTGAAAATAGTGCTTTGGCAGTGATGACGGGTGAATGGTGTGGTACAAGGCTGTGTTGTGACCACGGAAGTGATTAGTGGCCAAAGAAGTCTGAGAATTTGTGACATGACAAATTTTCACTCGGTCTTAAATTTACATTTTTCTTGACTCTGTGCATGACTCCAGATGCAGCCATTCCTCTTCCTGGTAATCTGTCTGGTCTCTAAATGCTGGTGGTGTTCCATCTGGCTCCCTGGCTGAGAACAGGCCATCCCAGATACCCAAGGATGTGATTGTCATTCCCATGACTCCGTAAATGAGGTGTTACACACCAGTCCACGCAGACCTCATATTAAAAGCCCGCAGCACAGTTGGAATTTCAGCCAGGGGTATCTTCAGAGTCCAAAGCAAGAAGATATCTCTTTAATGAAATTTGATGCAAAACGTGAAATCTGAAATCAATATTGTGAATCCGGGTTTTATCTAAGTTATGAAGCACCTGGAAGGAGGGAACAGGAATTTTTGTAAACAAGTTGAATAAATGAAGTATTTTTTAAAAGTTATTTTAGGTCTGAATGGAAACAATAGCATATATTCATTTAAAAGCATCTTTGTAAAAAAATAAAATAAGATAATAAAATAAAATAAAAAATCTTTGTAATCATGGTCAGAATTCTGAAACAAATTCCACAGCATAATAAACATTGACATCATTCTATTAATGGTTGAACAAATCGATATTTAATACACAAACCCTATTTTTTTCTAAAAACAAGTCCTGTGTTTTGTCAGAAGTTCTCTAGCTTTGGGAAGATAGTTTATAAATAGAAAAATAAAGTGAAATCAGTGCAAGACTCATTCTGATTGAAGTGGGGGCTCCACTAGTAAGAATGTTGCAAGACCCAGGTCAAAAGTGAAAACCACAGAACTCTCCGTATTATCCCTTTACAGAGCATCTTCTTGACCAGTGATGAAGACAGTCTGTTCTCTACTAGCTGCAGGAATGCAGCTTTAAAATAAATCTGTTCATTGTTCTGTGTGTCTGTATTTTGTCTCTCCAGCAAGATTTTGGACTGTCCAGGGCCAGCACCATTTGCTCTGTTTCTGTTCCATTTCCCGCTATTTTGGTTGTCAGGATTGCTGGGGATATGGCAGGTGCTTCGGCATTATTTATTCAGCGGGCAAGAGTCAGATTCAGAAAAGAATACATTTTATCCTACTTGCCAACTCTAGTTAATTGATAATAGCTTTCTTAACCAAGTTAAGAAAGACTGAGGACGTCTGGCCTCCGCCGGAAGAATACTGTGGCTGGTGGGTGCCTGTCCACCAAGGGCACAAGAGTGGTGGTACTTCTGCTGCGTTCAGTGCCTGTCCCTGAATCCACCAACCCTGGAGTCTCGACGCTTCTGGACTCTCTGTTACATGAGATAAACGTTTACATCTCCTTACGTAAGCTACCGTTAATTGATTTTTCTTACATGCAGCTAAGAGCATCCTATCTTACACAGTCTCCTATTCACCAACCCCAGTACTTCAACAGAAGCTTTTTTTTAACTCATAAATTATTATTTTTTTCCACTTAGGAATTTGTTTTAATGAAGCACCATGTAAGGTACAGGGCTGGAAAAGTTCTCGAATATTGATTCTCCTCCTTCCTAGTTGAGTAACTTCGGTGTGAGTGTTCCTAAAGCTCTCCTGTCTTCTGTTTTCTAACTTCGAAAAAGAGGACATTGTATATCTCACAGATGCTGTGAAAATGATCTAGGTAAGATCCACAAGCTCGTGCAGACAGCAGGCACACATGTAACGCACAGCAGGTGCACCGCCCGGGGAGGTCAGCCTGCTCCGACCTCCCCAGGGAAGTGGAACATCAGCCACTCTGTAAAAACATCCATGTCACTTGGTCACCGGAACTCAGTCAGCATCTCTTCACACGGAGCTCTAGGAGGTCTGGAGCGAGGGGGTGGACAGGCTTTGCCTTTGGACTGGTGGATTTTTTTCATGAAACCGTCAGGTGATTCTGGCATCACATCCCTCTAGCTCTGGTGCAGCCAAAAGGCAATCTAAGCAGGAGAAGAAAGTCAGTGCTAAGTAATATGTAATTTGCAAACCTTCTGAGAGTAGATATATTTTATACTTTGGAAGATTTGGGTCTTATTTTATTACTGGGGCTCCTGATAAATTAAAGAGAGATGAGTTGTTACAGGGCCAAAAGAAACCCTTACATTTAAATTAAAATTTAAGTCTTTTCTGTGTTTGCTGTCAGACCCACAGGGCTTTGTCGGAGGAACTTGAGCTATGTGACACTGTTTTATGTATATATTTTCCTAGTCAGAAAGGTCCTATTGACTTTTTCTGTGAATCTGTTAGTTTGTCACTAGAAGGTTACTCTCTAATATAAAGGAAACAACTGATGCTGTAGGGAGAATGACTTAACATTTAAGAATTGATTCAGCAATGGATAGAATTTCATAACAATGAAGAATGGGCTTCAAAGTCCAGACAGAGTTGCTTGTTAATCCTACCACTGAACAATGACCTTGAGCAAAGCAGATTGTTAACCTCTTGTAGCCTCTGCTTCCACATCTGTAAAATGAAGATGACGCTTGTGTTATTTAACCATTGCTGTATAAACACCTCCCAAAATTCATGCGCTTAAAAGAATCTTTTTTTTTTTTTTTTAATTTCTTCAGCATCTGTGTTTCAGATGAAGTCATCTGCACTTAGTTGGGTGACTCTGCTCAACTTGGCTGGTCATAGCCACATGACGGTGGGTTGGCTGGGAGTCAGTGGGAGTGGCTCTACTCCACGTGTCCCTCATCCTCCTTGGAGCCACAGGCTAGTCGAAGCCTGCTCTTCTCATGGCGATGGCAGAGGGACAAGCCAGCAAACTCAGCCATTCAACCCCCTGGCAAGACTTTTGTCACTCCTGCTAACATGCCAGTGGGTGAAGCAAGTTATATGGCCAAGCCAAAGTCAAGAGCTAGGGACTTCTGTCCCTGCTCCTCTTCCCTATTTTCTTCCTCCCCCCACCTCCTCTCCCCTCCATCTACCTCTTCCCCTTCTTCTGTGTCTCCTTCCTCTTCTCTCTGTGAGCAGTTTGAGGGGGAAAAAAACCCATGTTTTATTAACCTGTCTCCACTTGACACCCTGTGGGTACCTGATGCATGTTGACTGAAGAAACACTGTAAGGGAGTTTGCACTAAGCTCGTGAAAACACATGTGCTCCTGCACGGACACACACACACACACACACACACACGTGCACACACACACACACACACACACACACACACACACGGTTGGAAGATGTTGGACACGTTCTGCTTCTGAGTAAAAAAAATGACCTCAGCTTTGTCAAATGCTTCAGGAGAGAAAAAACATTTTCTCTCTATGCCATCATTTGCTCAAAGGCAGATCCAGAGTGTTAGTTCAAATGTTTCTTCTCCCCCGATTATCTTGTACAAAGCTCTCCATTTGGGACTACTTGCAGGCTTCCTTGTCATTCTCCAGCTCTGGTTTATATAAAAATGGATCATTTGTTGAGGCAAACTTCAAAGCCAGAGAGTGCCCTAAGTCATAAATGGTTCCGTCGTTTAATTCAGGCATAATCCTATTAGAGACACAGCTCTCAGGGCTGGGGAATCCTTTTAGGCCTCTTTGATCAAGGGAGCACATTTGAGTTCAGCGGCTTCAGCTGCCCAAGCCCTAAAAATAACAGGGAACCCATTTAATATCTGGAAATGTCAATTTCTCTCATTTCTGGTGAAAGAAGTATATTCTCAAGTGGACCAGTAACCATGTCTGAATTCAAGGGAAAGAGTTGTGCTGTGTTGCCCAAATGTGGGGCACCCTTGCCGGTATGCCAAAGAACTTAGGTGACATTAAATTGTGTCTGGAGGCATTTGCTACCCTGCTGGCTCATTAGCCATCTTCAAACCATGTTTCTGATTGCAGGAGATGAAAGTTTCAGTTTGCTCTTTGTTTTTTGCTCCTCAAACTCTCGTTAACTTTTTCATCTCACGGGGAACATTAGAAAAGATGCTCAACGTCGCTCCTCATCAGGGAAATACAAATCAAAAGCACACTGAGATACCACCTCACGCCAGTCAGAGTGGCTAAAATGAACAAATCGGGAGACTATAGATGCTGGCGAGGATGTGGAGAAACGGGAACCCTCTTGCACTGTTGGAGGGAATGCAAACTAGTGCAGCCGCTCTGGAAAGCAGTGTGGAGGGTCCTCAAAAAATTAAAAATAGATCTACCCTATGACCTAGCAATAGCACTGCTAGGAATTTACCCAAGGGATACAGGAGTGCTGATGCACAGGGGCATGTGTACCCCAATGTTTAGAGCAGCACTTTCAACAATAGCCAAATTATGAAAAGAGCCTAAATGTCCATCAACCGATGAATGGATAAAGAAATTGTGGTTTATATATACAGTGGAATACTACTTGGCAATGAGAAAGAATGAAATCTGACCATTTGTAGCAACATGGATGGAACTGGAGGGTATTATGCTAAGTGAAATGAGTCAGGCAGAGAAAGACAGATACCATGTGTTTTTACTCATATGTGGATCTTGAGAAAGTTAACAGAAGACCATGAGGGAGGGGAAGGGGAAAAAAAGAGTTACAGAGAGGGAGGGAGGCAAACCATAAGAGACTCTTAAATACTGAGAACAAACTGACGGTAGATGGGGGGTGGGGGAGAGGGAAAAGTGGGTGATGGGCATGGAGGAGGGCACTCGTCGGGATGAGCACTGGGTGTTGTATGGAAACCAATTTAACAATAAATTATATTTAAAAAAATAATGAAGATAAAGGGCATGTTGAACACAGGAGCCCACCTGGAAGAGATTCCAATAGCCAAAGTTGGAATAATTTGAGCAACAAACTAAAGATAATATAGAATTATAACCGCCCCTCCCCCCACCAAAAAAAAAGACTGGGTTCTTTGCACTGTGCTAGCCTCTGCCTCCCTGCCAGCCTGCAGTCTCTGCTCAGCCCCGCCTTTCTCTCCTGCCCTCCTTCACACTGCTCCAGCCACCTTGTGTTAACATTCCAGACCTGTTCCCACCTCACAAACTTAGCACACTTTGTTTCTTCTGTTTTGGAAGGTTTTACCCCCAGAAATCCACGTGACTCAGTCCCTCACCTCTTTTTTTAAAAACAAAATTTTAATGTTTATTTCTGAGAGAGAGAGAGAGAGAGAGAGAACCAGTGACAGCGTGAGTGGGGAAGGAACAGAGAGAGGGAGATAGAAGCAGGCTCCATGGTCTGAGCTGTCAGCACAGAGCCTGATGCAGGGCTCGAACCCATGAACTGTGAGATTATGACCTGAGCTGAAGTCGGACGCTTAACTGACTGAGGCACATAGGTGTCCCAATCCCTCACCCCCTTCTGATCTTTGATCAAATGCTGCCGTTTCCATGAGTCTAGCTCTGTCCACCCTGTTCCAAGCATCCCCCCATCTCTGGCATCTTCTCTC
Organism: Acinonyx jubatus; assembly: GCF_027475565.1. NCBI lineage: Eukaryota > Metazoa > Chordata > Mammalia > Carnivora > Felidae > Acinonyx > Acinonyx jubatus. The sequence continues at coordinate 7,848,945 of NC_069396.1, forward strand.
TTCCGGCTCTGTTTTGTTTTATTTTCATAGCACTTTCCACTACTCATCACAGTATAAAGTCACTTACGTGTTTACTGTGCATCTCCTCCATGAGCAGATAAGCTTCTTAAGTGCAGGGATTTTTGTCAGTTTGGTTCTGTGCCATATTCCCAGGATTTAGGACGTGCCTGGCTCATAGAAGATGCTCATTAAAGCTTTGTCGAACGGATGAGTGACAGAACTGCTTTTTGGCTTTGGTGGATGATAGTGTTTGGCTGGAGTTTGGTGATGCTGCTCTGTTTCCGTTGGAATCATTTTTACCTGGCCTTTCTATTTAAGGCAAATGACACTAACATCTGGGCCCACAGTTCCTGGACCGGAATTCCTTTTAACCTTCCGCATTCTGATTCCTCAATTATCTGCCAGGCCTCTAGAGTTCATGGCAATATTTATCACACTCTTGGGATCTTTCCTAGTCCAGTTGAAATATGGGTCTCATTGGGTTTGGAAAGGTACATTTTGAGGCCCTATTTCAATTTATGGTTTTCATTTGTTTTTCTGAGTTTTTCACGAACAGTCCGCGTTTTTCATGATCGGGGAAATGAAATTTGTGGACGGGAGGGCTGCGTGCTCTTCTTACGTCAGCTTGGTTCAAATGTAACGGAAGAATTCACCCATCAAGTTTAAAATGGAACTCTACCCTGAGCGCCATCTCGGAAGGATGAGAGTCCTTGGAAGTGCTCGGAAGGTAGAGTCCAAGAGTGAGTGGGCTTGCCTCAGATCGAGCACGTAAGGCCTTTCCAGACACTCAGAGAATTTTTTGGGAAGAAGCACCAGCCTCGGAGAAATTTAAAAAAAAAATGGTGAAAAAGCATCAAGGAGGCAAAAAGAGTCGGGCCTGAGCTTGACAGTGGTTGGGAGGCAGAAGTCTGTGACTCTGAGTAAACAAATTCAGATGTTCCTGAGCTGTCCTCACCCAGCGGATGCAGTGACCCAGATCACTCGTGAGGCAGCAGGTGTATTGAGCTGCTCTTACGTGCCAGGCACCATGCTGCGTGCCTGCCACCCAGTGATGAAGGAGCAGAGAATGGAGTTCATGTCCGGTAGGCAAGAAAACAAGCCAACACTCTAAGTAATTATCCATTTCCAAAGTGGGGGAATATCTCTGAAGGAAGAGGGAAGAGAAGCGGTCCGAAACTAGCAACAGGGGTCAGAGGCTCTCGGGCTCTGACTCGGACTGGAGGGAGAGCATCTAGCGTGCAGTGGGGATGTAGGGCTCTGACTTAGATTAGGATTCAAGCTGAAGGTCTGGCCAGGCCATGTGGTGGGGTCCCCAACCTCTGCCCACTTCTCTCTTCACCCATGAGCTCCTTCCTGTCCTTTTCGTACGCATCTTCTACCCCTAGGCCGGTGCCCACCAAGCCTGGCTGAAGATTGGAACCTGCTAGGGGGACTGCAAATGGGTAACCCTGGGGCCCTTTGCAAACTTAGGGACTCTGAGTCTCCAGGGATGGGTCCAGGGAATATGCATTTTGAAAACTACCCCTCACATTGTTCAGTTGGCTCATGCTTGGGGGCTCTGTTTCGGGAGAGCTTCTGAGAGTCCCCCAGTTCTCGCTCTGGGACGTTTGGCTTCTGCGCCCGCATCTGCGTTCCCTCCGTCACTACTTGCCATCTCTGACCTGTAGCCCAACCACACGGGACTGTAGCAGTTGACTCTCGCCTGCCCGTCTCCTTTGCCTGTTTGGAAGGCCCTTGAGTGCAGGGTGGGGATTTCCAGGTGTGCCTCACCAGCATGCCTTGTGAGAAAGTAAATGAATTATAACAGGCAGCACTTACATGGCACTTACTATGCGTCTGACAGTGTCCTGATACTTACACAACGTGTCAAGTCCTCCCAGATTCCCCAGGAGGTAGATACTGTTGTCATCCCTACTTAATGGGAGAGAAAACTAAGACACACAGGTATTAAACAACGCAAACACGTAGCTAGAAGTGGCAGAACCAGGCATCCTGATCCCAGAATCCAGATCCTCGAGCGTTGCGCACTTAGTGAATGAACGAATAAATGAATGAATGAATGATTTTTGTGTCACCCCATCCCATTTTATCCTTGAATAATTAGTACACACTGTGTTGGGGGAGCCCTTAGAATGGTAAGGAGCTTTGATCTCTGTTAACACAAACCCTGTTTTGGCTCATCCCCAGCTTTTGAAGATTTCATTACAAATACCTTGAGACAGGCAGTGGACAGAAAGTCCCCAAAGGGAGGGATTTCCTAGTAAATAGCCCTTGTCTTTCTCCTTCCCCCACCTCCTAGCATCACTGTTCCCTTAATGCACATTGTTAAGCTGTTGATACTAAGGCACTGTTGGATATCCACTGTTCATGTCCATGGGTGGTTCTTGCACAGGGCTGGGGCAAGATATGGGGAGCTGATCGTAGTTTACAAACCGATGCATAGAGGGAGTCTTTGGGTTGTGTCCAGCGTCCTAAAGTGCCAGAACTCTTCTCTTGCAGCGTGTGCTAGGTAAGTCAGGTGTGGTTATTTACTCAGGCCTGCTACAAGCCAGGCATTGCACAGGTAACACCACTTAGTTCATAGTGGCTCCTTCCCCAGATGGTTGGATGGCTTGACCCAGCAGACATTGCCAATCTGCTGATTCACTGGTTCCCAGTCTTGGGTCATATCAAGATCACTCGGAGAACCTGGCAAAAATACAAAGTCCTCTGTCTTATTTCAAGGATCCTGGGCTCTTGTCTTTAGTAACTTTCCTTGTGATCCTGATACATAGTTACTTTTGAGATCCTCTGTAGTAAGACAAGGAGCCCTGCACTTAAGGAAATATCAGAATTAACTAGGGGAGCTTTTAATGCCAAGCAAACTGGTGCCCAGGTGACTCTGATTCAGAATCACGCCTCGGGCTTCATTCTCACCTGCTGCACGCTGCCGGCAGTCATGGGAAGACAGTAGGCTGGTCGCTCCTCCCGAGTCCCAAATACTCCAACTTACTCTTCCCTCCCAGGCTCTGCAGTCTCCTGTGGGAAGATCTGCACAGACCCAGCATCCTTGCTACAGAACCCTGGGAATGCAGGCTTTTGTCAGGGTAAGGAGATCTTTGCCTTTTATTTTGAATACAGTATGTTTGGTCTAGGTCGCTTTTGGGTTGGCTCTGTTTTTTGAAAGCCAGATCAATGTGGTTTCCTAAAGGCTGAGGCTGGGTGTCTGTTCTACGCGGCTTAAGGTAGGCCCTCTCTCTAACGAAGCCTATTTCTCTGCCACGTTTTCCTAAGCCTGTTCCCACCCAGCCTGTCTTCCGTTCTCCCCAAGTGCAGCAAGATTGGAGGGGTGGTTTTGTTACAAGAGAGGAGACTGAAACACAAGGGAGAGGCTGGGGCGATAGCCGAGGACTTCTGGCTCTAAGCTGGTGCTTGCAGAGGCCGTGATGCGCCAGCCCCTGCGCACCGGCTCTCTTGACAGAGGAGGGTCCTTGACATTGCGGCCCGAGGTGGGGGTTGGGGAAATCTCCGAAACTGCACCAACCGCGGCTTCTACCACAAGCCATAGCGACACTAGCTAGACTTAGGGCCCTGGTGATAAATTGGCATTAATGAAATCTTAATCTAGCCACGAAGAGCAAAACAAAAATCCATAATGAGCCTTGATGGACCATTAGGTGTTAATAAGAATACTACAAATGCCTGACAGGGTGCGTTACGGAGCTCAGCGAGCCTTGCCCAGTCCCTCCCAACCTGTAATGTCTCAATATCTTCACTGTGTACATAGACGCTGGATTGGGGATGATAGGGACTAAGATTGTGGGGGAGGGACCGTGCAAGTTCATGGTGGCAAACCTTCACTCACCGCCGGAAGAGACGGGTTTGGGTGAGACTCTGAAACTCTGACCTTCTCTTTGCAATCTGTAAAATGGGAACAAGACATTTTCTTTAGTCTTTTACTTGAGAAGATGGAAAAAGGCCATACGGTCTTGTCTTGTCTTGCTTTCCCCTCATTTCTAGGTGAATTGGTCCCCTTTTCACATGTGGCTTTTGTAGTTGTCTCGGCCTGTCTGCCGAGTTTCTTCTCTCGAGGTGTCAAACTGTACATTATGGACGTTCAACTTTTTTTCAGCTATGTCGCAAATATTGTCTCCCTATCTCTTTTCTAAAATAACTGTACTGAGGTATGACTCACACACCATAAAATGCAACCGTCATAAGTCTACCGTTCAAGAATTTTAAGTGAATTTACAGAGTTGTGCAGCCTCACCACAATACACTTTCAGACCTTCTCTGCCAACCCTGAAGTTTTCCTTGTGCCCATTTGCAGTTCATCCACACTTCCACCTCCCAGCCCTTAGCAACCACTGCTCTGTACTCCGTCTCAATGAATTCGCCTTTTCTGGACTAAATGGAATCATACAATATATAGTCTTTGCCATCTGACTTCTTTCATTTAGCATAATTGTTTTTAGGTTCATCCATGTTGTAATGTGTCAGGACTTTATTTCTTTCTGCTGTTGGATAGTCTTCCATTGGCGGGGTATGCTGCGTTTGTGTCCTGCTCAGTCCCTGCTGTGTGTGTGTGCGCGCGTGTGTGCGCTCACGCATGTGCATCCTCAGCCAGGAATGTGCTGTCCCCAAGACCACAACTTCAAACAAGGAAAGCCATGGGCCTTCCCTGCCTCCACGATAGTCACCTTCACTGGTAACACCTGCAGGTTTGGGCATTGTCCTGGTGGGCATGTGAAGCTGTCACTCCTCAAAGCTATCCACCCTGGCCGGATCTCTGCCAGCTAGGCACTAGCCCTCTGGTGATGGTGGTGGTGATGGCAGTGGTGGTGGTGATGGTGGTGGGTAGTCAGTTCTGGTCACAGTCCAAGGCGAGACTACTGCAGAGTCGCCCTGTTCTTCGCGAAAGTCTAGCGGTTGTATACGCACAAACACTTCGCAGGTTGTTGTGTGCCTTTGGTGATGTCCAGGGCTCTGAAATGGTTGTTTTTTGTTAATTTTTTTCAGCTTTAGAATTGCTTTTAGGGTAATGATTTGCTGAACTCCTCATCCTTGGCTGGAAGGCTCACCTTGCTTCTCAATCTCTTGATTGCTTTCAACTTAGCTGTGAGGTCTATTGTCATAGAACGATTTTAATTTTAGTGTGGGCGTAGGTGTCATTGTTTCTATTTTGGCATCTATTTTTTTGTCTTGTTCAGAGAGACCTTCTCCCTCCTGAGATCACGAACACATTCCCTTATACTTTCCTCTGATACTTTTTTACAGCTCTGTGACTTCCATGTAAAGGCTCCGATTCATGTGCAATTGCTTTCTAGAAGGATTGTACACATGTATTATTCCAGTGGAAAAGTATTAGAATTGAAAAAATCCTATGCTAGCTAGTGTTAAGATTCACATATATTTTCTCTACATTAAAGGTGTTTTTTTAATTAGTTGTTTATCTTGTTTTATGAGTTTATGCTGTTTGCCATGTATTTCTTATGGAGTCTCTACACAGAAGATATTGAGCCCGCGTTTATGATAATTGCTGCAAATATTTCACCAATGTGCTGTTTGGGTAGTAAGTGGCTTTATTTTCTGATGATAGGAATATAAAATCATTTTAGAAAAATGGAAAAATGAGCACAAGAAAAAAATTGGAAAGTACAGTTTCATTTAAATTTTAGTATTGATGCTTTTTGTGGTCTGTATAAATATAAACACATATTTAAACAAAAAGTCCACCTGACATACTGTATCTTTTCAATTACCGTATCATGAACCTCTCAAGGTCAACAGAATTGTAGTAATTGAAAAGTATTCTATTATATGGATATATGGATATACTCTAATTTTATATCATTTACTCCCTTCACTTGGTCACGTGGGTTCTTTGCAATGTTGTATTCTCTATATAACACTCAGAAGAACAAATCTGGAGCTAAATTGTGATGGAGGCCTTGTTCATTTCCTGGCATACTTTGTCAGAGAATGTGACGATTACCAAAGCTTTTGATGCCTCTTGACAAACCGGCTTCCAGAAAATTTACTCTAGGTTCCATTTTCATTGGTGGTGTATAAAAGTAACTTTACTCTGAGAACAGCAGGTGTTACCATTTTAAGAAAATCTCTGCAAATTTGGGAAGCAAAATTGTATCCTTTCAATGCATTTAGAATAGATTCATAAATTTATATATTTTTATAAAAAGTAAAAAACATAAATATATGCACATGTGCGTTTGTGTGCATATATCCGCATACTCATATATGTGTATGGATGTGTATATGTGTAATGTTTAATTGCAATGATTTAGTTACTAATAAGTTTAGACCGTTTTTAATTCATGCAATTGCATTTCTTCTATGCATGGTCTCATGTCACCTGCCCAGTTTTTAATGTTCATTTATTTTTGAGAGAGACAGAGCATGAATAGGGGAGGGGCAGAGAGCGAGGGAGACACAGAATCTGAAGCAGGCTCCAGGCTCCGAGCTGTCAGCACAGAGCCCGACGTGGGGCTCAAACTCACGGACTGTGAGATCATGACCTGAGCTGAAGTCGGATGCTTAACCGACTGTGCCACCCAGGTGCTCCTACTTGCCTAGTTTTTAAAGGAGTATTGATCTTTTTCTCATTGACTTACATGTTTTTAAAAACCGTACTTTCTTTTCACTCTAGTTAACGGTGTTATATGAGACTTATGGGTTCCTTACATATTTTCACTTGAAAAATATAAGACTACAGTATTTTATAGTGTGTCTTTCTTAATTTAGACTATGTAGTGAATCTAATTCCATATCAGTAGTAAATATTTACATTAATATCAAGAAGATGGCATTGTTTTACCTGCTTTCATTATTCTTTTGCCACTGTGGTAGACCGATTGCACAAGTCAATCAGAAAGTTCCCAGTTCTCTATCCTTTCTCGTCCGTGTGCTCTCTGTAATAAGACTTTGCCCTTTGTCCCATCCGGGCATGGAGGCTTTAGTCTACGCTGCCTCTGAGACTTGCTTTGGCCAACTGATTGGGGTGGAGGTGACAGTGTGCCGTGATTGTTCTTTCTCTTGGAATTAGGCCACTGTCATGTGAACAGGCCCGGGGGTGGCCTGCTGGGTGCTGACAGACAGGGCCCGGTCACCATATTGCTTTGGCAGGCACGAAGCCCACTGCCAGACTGGTACGTGACGGTGTCATTGACCACCAGACCCAGATGACCTGCCAGCTGACCAAAGGTGCGTGAGCAAGTCAGGCCAAGATCGTCCCAGACAGTCCGGAGAAACAGAGCCCTCCAGCCACTCCCTGGAGTTGTTAGTGGTAATACATGGTGGTGTCATGAAGACTTGGGAGTTCCTTTTACTCTACATGTGGTTGCGATTTGTTATGTATCCTATTTTTTCATGATTATTTTAATTTAATAGGTGTCTTATAACAATAGGGGAGTTTTCAGTCTTTACCACCAGTCATTTTATACAAGGTGCTAATGTTCGAGTTCCTCATTTTGAGTTATCTCTTGTTCTGTTTTTGTGCATATTGATGAGGAAGAAGTGACGATGCAGCCTGATTTTAAAATGTTTCTGTTAAAGTGACCGTTTAGGGTCACTTCTGCCATAATTTGTACAAGGCAGGAGAGAGGCGCTTTCTGCCGGTTTCTCAACTCCAGGAGAAGAGGGACTACTTTTGTGTCAGTCGAGATAATTACAGCAACTTCAGAACGTTCATGGTTGTCACATTTGATGAGTAAACTAAAATTCCACTCCCTGAAACAAAAACACAAAGGGTAAATAAAAATTCCCTATTAGCAATAAACGAGTGAAGTTACAGTAGAATCTTACTGAATAGCTTCAAACGAACTAGGCAGAATTCAATGTTTCTTTAATGAATCGCTAATATTTAATTTCTTGGTATATTTAAAGCATCGGATTCTTCTCCAACTCTGACCTTGATATTCTTGGATGTCATGGTTTGTGCATCAGATTCTTGAAGCTTTATATCAATAATCAAACTTCCGTAATCTCTCAAGTTCATCTGTGACCTCTGTTTCTTTTTGTTTGTTTGTTTGTTTGTTTCTATTTTAGAGAGAGAGCAGGTGAGCATGTGAGCATGGTAAAGGGGCAGGGGGAGAGAGGGAGAACCTTAAGCAGGCTCCCTGTGCTCAGCAAGGAGCCTGCTGCTGGGCTGGATCCCATGACCCTGGCATCATGATGTCAGCCAAAATCAGGAGTGGAACGCTCAGCCGACTGAGCCACCCATGCACCCCTGTGACCTTTGTTTTAAATGCGATTTTAATCCAGGCTAAATGAAAGATTTGGGATTTATTGTTTTTTATTTCCCCTAGTACTTTAGTGATTTTATTCCCTACAATCATAAATGAATGTTGAATTTCATGTGTCACTACTTATCTAAGAATGTGATTTAATTGTCTTCAGATGCTTCTGTCCATTTGGCTGGGTATAATATTCTCAGGCTATGCATGTTCGAAAAACCGTTTGCAAGGGCCTTGTTCACTTTTCTTCCGCCCTGTGCTCTTGGAAGGCCAGCCTGATTTTTCTTCCTTTATGGTTAACCACCGTTTTCTACCTGACTCCTCTTAATTGTCATCTGTTCTTGGGTTTAAAAGACAAAGCGCACAACCACAGTGAAACAGGTTTTTGTCTAGCTATTGGTTCCTTTATGTTGATTTTGCCTGCTTTTTTGCTTACAGATTAACTTATTCAGCTTCATTGTAGCTTTGCATTTTACTTTTGTTTCCTTTGTTTTGGTTTTCTGCAACATCGATTACCCATATGTTGGACTTGGAGCTTTGCCACTTGTTTTTCTTCGCTACCAACTTCCCCTTCAACTTGTATCTGCTCTTCTGGTTGGTGTTCTGTGAAAAGCACACCAAGCTTGTTCTCCACTTTTTTTTTTTTTTCGGTGTCAATTTTACTTGCCATGGTTTTTAATGCTATTTCCTTTTTAATTCAGTAAAGGGTTTTGTTTTTCCTTACATATGTCAGGAACCATTATATCTCTAGGTTCCCTTATCTACATGTCCTTGTGACTTCTCTCCCCCGAAAGCAGTCCCTATGCGTGTACAGTTAAGAGAAGAAAACTTGTAAGGGACGAGATACTAAGCTAGCTGACACAGTGGCACCTAAAACCAAATCCCAAATGGAAACTGTAGGAAATGGTATAAAACACGTGCTCCAAATTATCCCATCCGGTGTGAGGAATCTGGGGTATTTACACTGTCAACGGAACCTGGTCTGGATGACCCGGCGGAATAACCAAGCGGCACTCAGAGATCTCGGAAGGCAGGGGGTTTATTTCACACTGGCGGGCTCCGGAGGAGATCACTCTCCAGAGGTCTGAGCCCGAGCACGAAGGATAGTCTGTTACTTCCGCGTTAGTAGCAATTTGGCGCATGCGCGGCAAGTGGAGTAGGAAGAAGAACCCGGAACGGGAGTCTTCGGTCGGGCTGGAGTTTCCCTATCAGTCCCGTTGGCCATCTTATACCAGATTTTTCCCTGTCAGTACAGCACGCCTGCCAGCCAGTGTTTAAGGGCTATCTGCAGGGGGGATGTTAACATCCCAGGGACCACAGCTCGCCTCCTCCAGAGGCTGAATGGTTTCGGGAAGCCTGAGGGCAGACATCTGAAAAAGATGCTGGCCTTGGCCCTTGTAAATGAGGCTAGTGTGCATGGACATTAGAAGGAGCCTTGAGGGACTATGAGAAGAGTGTTACTTTTGGCCACGTCAGATGAGAAGAAAATCAGCAAAACTAGTTGCTGCCCTGATAAAGCCAGGCTGACAAGGATGTGAGTAAGTGCACTTTAAATTCATTTTGCTTCTGCCACTTCTTGGCTGTCTCATATCGCTAAGACTGCATTGCCTCGTGTAATTTAGGTATCCTTATAGGGTAGCTTCCAGAGTCAAATATGATAGTGCCTGGTATCTAACAGGTGCTCAAATAGACAGGTATCTATTTAAAAAAATTCAGTTGTGATTTTGCCTTCAAATGCAGCTTTGGCCATATCCTTTAATTTTGTGATGTAGTATTTCTTGTGGTGTTTTAAATGTGCTCTGTGTGTGTGTGTGTGTGTGTGTGTGTGTGTGGTGTGTGTGTGTGTATGCTCCTTACCTCACTTGAGACCATTTTAAAGAGCCGCCCAGCTGCCAAGCCTGGGCAAACAAAAAAAACTGAAACAACAAGACTTTGTACTTGTTTTGTGTTTTGATGTTTAAAGGACTTCTTAAATGTAAATCTTTTTCTGAGAGTACCTTTGTGAGGTTTTATGGATGAAGAATTATGCTCAGAGAGGTTAGGCAATGTATCCGAGGTCACAGAGGAGGAAGTAACAGTGTCAGAGCTAGAGCTCTCTGACTCGCCTTCTGGTGCGTTTTCACAGTGTCCTTTGTGTGGTAGTCAGATACTGGCCCCCAAAGATGTCTACGTCCTAATCCTCTGAACCAGTGAATGTTTTCTTCTACGGCAAAAGGGGCTTTGCGGTGTGATTAAGTGTTGTAGATGGAGAGCTTTTCCTGGATTATCCGCACGGGCCTAATTGAATGCTAAGGGTCCTTGTAAGGGTGGGCGCAGGAGGGTGTGGGTCAGAGAAGAAGATGTGATGGAGAAGCAGGTTTGGAGAGTTGACAGGGCAGGGAGGTGGGGAATACCAGGGGAGGAGACAATGAGTGGGAGAGAGATTGGAAGCCACTGTGTTGCTGGCTTTGCAATGATTGAAGGGACCCTGAGCGGAGGAATGGTGGGGCCTCCAGGAGGCAGAAAGGGGAAGAAAAGCATTCTCCCCAGGGAACCTCCCAAAGGAATGTGGGTCTGCCACCAGCTTGATTTTAGCCCTGTGATTTCAGACTTCCAACCTCTGAACTGTTAATAAATTTATGTTTTACAAGATTTATTTTTAGGGAAAGAGAGCAAGTGTCGGGGGAGGGGCCGAGAGGGAGAGAGAACCTCTAGCAGCCTCCACGTTCATGGCAGAGCCTGATGTGGGACTCGATCCCACCACCCTGGGATCATGACCTGAGCCGAAATCAGGAGTCGGATGCTCGACCAACTGAACCACCAAGGTGCCCCAAATTTACGCCGTTTTAAGTCATGACGTTTGTAGTCATTTGTCACACCAGCCATAGGAAACCGACACGCTTTGTAATGGTAAGCGATTTGCACACCCACAGGTGCACTTGAGGTGTTTAGAAATTGCTTATTCGTTTTCCATGCTAGGAACAGTAGTAGGAAGGACAGGCAGGGATAAAGGCAGGTTCCTGCCAGCGAACGCCTCAGAGCTGAGAGCAGTAGCATGGAACGTGAGAAGGCTTTGACCGTAGGTTCAGAGAGACCGGCTTAGATCCTGCATGAGTAGAGAGAGTTCAGAAGAGGTCAAGGTGCAGCTGGAGCAGAGAGATGGGACCCGGCTGCCCTAGGCGGCGGGAACAGCATGTGCACAGCCACGGGAGGAGGCGGAGGAGGGCGGGGCGGGTCAGAGGTAGCACGGGGAGCAGCCAGAGCAGCATTCGGTATGCGTGGAGGGTGATGACAGATGTGGCTGGACAGGTGCTTCTCCTCTATGCCCCACGCTCCCCAGCTTCTTCCCGGTCACAGCTGGCCTCTGGGCCTATTCCCCAGCGCACCTGTGGGCTTGCGTCCACCGCTCCGGGCCGGGATCCGGTCTGCTCAGCGGAGGAGGGAGAGCAGGTCAGCATCTGCTGGCAGCTCTCCTGGCTCCAGAGGGGCCTTCAGTCTGCTGATTCACAGGCGCTGGATGTCAATAACAATAAGCAAAGGAAACCAGCAGCCCAGAAACAATATTAGCTCCAGGACTGGTAGGATACATGGGGTAGGAGAATGTCGGCGCAGCGTGCCCTGGGATGCTGGCCCAAGCCCCAAGCTGAAATGGGTTTTCTCTATTAGTAACAGGTGCTGATCAAAAGGTCAAATGGTAATGGTCTAATTTTATATGTCCAGGGGAAGACCACGTTCTTTCCTCTTTTCTGTGTATCTCATCTTGGAGTTGGGTCTTCTCTTCCGAGGTCAGCTCTGAACATCTCCAGGTTTTCCAGGACAGCTCTGGAGCCTCCCTGCTGCTGGGTCTCAGGTTTGGTTGAGCTCATAGCCTTGATCCTACTACTCTTTTTTTTTTTTTTTTAAGTTTTTAATGTATTTTGAGAGAGAGGGAGTGTGTGGGAGGGGCAGAGCGAGGGAGAGAGAGAATGAGCATATCCCAAGCAGGCTCTGCACTGCCAGCACAGAGCCTGATGGGGGCATCCAACTCACAAACCGTGAGGTCAGGACCTGAGCCAAAACCAAGAGTCAGATGCTTAACCAGCTGACCCACCCAGACACCCTGATCCTATGACTCTTTGACACCAGAATTCGGATTCCCTCTACCCTGCCTGTGAAGTAAAATTCAAATAGCAAATACTCAGATATCCAGCTCATGTTAAAAAAAAAAAAAAAATCTAGGTGGATCGGTTTTGAGTGTTAAAAGCAGGAAAGGTAAAAAAGATGAGGTGCTGACTTGGTATGCTTGCTGTTTCTTAGCATCCCTTGCCTGGTTTCATTAACCAAGTTTACTAGTCATGTCTTCCAGCTCTGCCCTTTCCCTTGTGCTGTGTGGACAGAGCCTGACACCCAAAGGCTGAGTCACCTGGACACCCGTGTTCTCCCTGGGGCTCTCTCGCCTCAGTGCGTGTGTTGTATTTGTGTAGCACGTACTGTATGGCAGGTATTCTTGTAAGCACTTAAAGATATCACTTTATTTGATTTTCGTAACAATCCTACCTGGCAGTGTCAGTTATTACCCTGCGTGAGCAGGGGAGGGTCAGAGCGAGAGGGAGAGAGAGAATCTCAAGCAGGCTCCAAGCTGTCAGCACAGAGCCCGATGTGGGGCGCGAACTCCCGAACCGTGAGATCATGACCTGAGCCGAAGTCGGACGCCCAAGCGACTGAGCCACCCAGGCGCCCCAGTTTGGGTTAGTTCTAACGCTGCCTCTTGGGGAATGAGAGATGTGGTCACTCTGCAGCGTCCTCTTGTTTGCCAACCTCTTCTCTTCGTTAGAAGCCACATCTCTCTCGCCTCAAGGTCTTTTGCCTTCTCTCACACCAGCCCTGTGTGCCTGCCGAGTTCAAAACCTCTCTGCTTGCCTGGCCCTGGCCCAGGGAGTGCCCCCCTCTCCTCCTCCTCCTCTCTCACTCTGTGCTACCAGGCCCTGAAGGTCGACCCCAAGGGAAGCGCTCCAGCTCCCTGGGCCTGCCACCACCCACAGACGTGCCCTGCTCCCAGACGTACAACCAGGCCCTTTTTTGGAAACTGACAAGTGGATGCCAGTGGACAAAGAGCTTAAGTATCCTGCTGTATCCACCTCACTGGCCACCCACCCCCACCATCCCCCACCACAATCCCAGAGTTTGGGGCAGAAGTGTCCGTGTTCTTTCAACAGCTCCTTTGAAGTCCCATCACTCTTCTGTGGGGCTTAAGGGGTGTGCTAACCTCTTAGGGTCATTCAGTAGCACTCCAGACAGGGCAACGGGAATGAAGGTCTGCAGGATCCAATCTTGTGGACGGTGCCTTGGTAAAGATACATCTCTCAAGTTGCCCCTGTGCCCTGTACAGAGAGTGATTTGATTTTCTGAGTGCAGCATGGTCCTGGGCAATTCTCTTCGACTTCTTGTTCCTTCCATCAACACGTATAGACAAGTCAGGCCCCGTGTAAAGCACAGGGAAACCAGAGACAAGTTCCTGCCATAGTTGCTGTCTCATTGAGCTCATCATCCCCTGGGCGGAAAACAGATAAATGGGCAATTGCATCAAAGGTGGAGAAATGCTATGATAATAGCAAAAAAGTGGGAGAGACAGGTAACCTACTGCAGGGTAAGGTCTTAGGAGCTGACCCTACACTGTGTCCTAGAATAAGTGGTGGTTATCTGTGTGCAGGAAAAAGAGAGACTGTTCACGTGTAGGGAACAGCATACGCAAAGGTGTGAATAAGGGAGAAAACATTTTTGGATGCTGCTTGATGTGACAGTTGATCATGGGATTAAGACTTGCCAAACAAGGGGTGCCTGGGTGGCTCAGTTGGTTAAACTTCCAACTTTGGTTCAGGTCATGATCTAACAGTTTGTGAGGTCAAGCTCTATATCAGGTTCTGTGCTAACAGCTCAGCATCTGGAGCCTGCTTTGGATTCTGGGTATCCTTCTTTCTCTGCCCCTCCCCTGCTCATGCTTTGTCTGTCTCTCTCTCTTAAAAATAAACATTAAAAAAATGAAGAAAAAAAAAAGACTTCCCAGTCAAATGGATACTCTTGTGTAAGAATTGATGTTTGGCACTTCAGCAGCCATCTTGTGATCATGAGGCTGTGAGCCAGAGGATTGGAGCCAACTCACTTGGGATGTTTTGTAAAGTACTAAGTATCCTTAGGATCTAAGCCACCGTTTGTTGTTGTTGTTGCTGTTACTTTCAGCTTGAAAGATATTAACTGATACAACTTTGATAAGGAATTTGGCCTTTATAATAATGAGAAGACCTAAAATGTTGAGTAAGCAGTCTTTTTTCTAGACATGTCATGTCCATGATGGGTGTGTGTGTGTGTGCGTGCACGTATACTTGAGTGTATTTTCCCAATACCGCATACTCCGGTTGTGTCCTTACATTATTGGTCTCAATAAGTATCAGTCTAAATGGGGGATAGATGGAGACATACCTCCATCCCTTACACTTGCTGGAACACAAAACCTTTGTGAACGGTCACCCCCATAACAGGCCACATTCATGCAAATATTCACAAGGAGGATGCCAGCTCTCTTCACACCCACCCTGCAGCTTTGGAAAACTTTTCAAGTTCATCATTATTTAGAAAGTTAATGCTTATAATGAAAAGGTTTGTCTTTGATGTGGGAGTGTTTTCGAAGCCTTGGTGACCTATATTGCCGACGCACTCTGTGTACGAGGTGAGGCAGGGACCGGCTGGGGAATTACCCGTGTTTAATGAACACTAAAATTAGAATTTGACTGAAATCCACAGAAATGGCTCGACAGCAAGTTCGAGATGCCCCTGGGGAGCTGTGGGCAGCTCAAATTTACCCACAGGCGTTTTTGAAAATGTTTTCTTTTTTTTTTTTGAATCAGCATAGTTGGCTCTTTTGAACGGAGAATCCTGCTTGTACTCAAAGTTCCCTCCCCCTCCCCCCCCCCTCCACCCCGACAGTGATGCTTCGGGGACAGCTAACGGCCTCTGTGGGCCTTTGTCATTTGGTCATGCCCTAGTGAGCACAGCGCATGGAGCCCGGCGATGGTCCGTTTCCCCTGTTGCCGGTGGCCATGCTCCTCATGGAAAGTTCTAAGGGAAATCACAGCATCGTGACCAGAGGTATGGTCAGCCGAAAGGGACCCTAAATGTCTTCCTGTTCTGTGAACCCCAAAAAGGGGGCCTCGAAGTTAATTTTGATGTTCAAAAAGGCCTAATAGAAATTCTGTGTTTAATGAGAGCAGAGCTTAGTTTGGTGATGATCTCTCCAAACCTAGGAACCATATAAATGAAGCACTTAGGAAATAGAGTCCCAGATGTTGACAAAGGGTGGGTTTGGAGAAAGGTCCAGAGTGCTCTGTGCCCGGGCCTCTCACCCCGGTCTGGACACAGGTGCTCCACTCGTATTGGAATTCTCAGTAAGCATTTTATGTGCTTGTATAATTCTAAGACTTCTTTCTGGTTTGAAGCTATAAAAGCATTTATTAAAAGTGCTTGTTTTAATAAGTAAATAAAATGCGTGTGTTGAAATGTAAGCACTCCCCACACTAGTCAGTTTCTGCTAAGGAACTGATGTTAACATTTGATGTGCAGTATTCTCTAGTTTCTTCTATTCTTTATTTTTAAATCTTTCTAAAAACATTTTTACTTATTTTTGAGAGACAGAGAGAGAGTGTGAGCACGGGAGGGGCAGAGAGAGAGAAGGAGACACAGAATTGGAAGCAGGCTCCAGGCTGTGAGATGCCGGCACAGAGCCCGACGTGGGTCTTCAACCCACCAACTGTGAGATCATGACCTGAGCCAAAGTTGGATGCCCAACCGACGGAGCCACCCAGGCACCCCTAGTTTCTTATATTCTTATGTAAACATACAAATATATAAATTATAGTCATGTATGTCTGTACTTCTTAAAAGGGGTATTATGCTCTTTACTCAGCACTTTGCTTTTTTTACTTAAAATTACGCCAAAAGTACCTTTCTTCATGTATATGCATCCTCTAACTCAGAAGAATTGTTCCATAGAGTTCTACACTATTCTGATTTACCAGAATTTATTCATCACTCCCTATAGATCCGCTCATTCACTTTTCAAAATATATTTTCATGCGTCCCCCTCTCTGTTACTACTACCCAGATCCAGTGCTTCTCAAACTTGAGAGTGTGTAAGAATCACCAGGTAAACGGATTAAAATGCAGATGCTTGGGCCCAGCTCCCAACAATTGTGGTTCAGTAGGTACAGGTCAGTCCTGGGAATCTCCTTTTCCAAAGGTCCTGGGCGTGGGGTGATACTGCTGGCTGAAACCTGGCTTTGAGTAGCTCTGCCCTGGTCTAAAGTCAATCACCTCCTAGTGTGATGGGTTAATTCGTGTCTTAACTCACTGGCTCTCCCGCACCTCCTCTATCTACTTGTGATCTGTTCTTGGTGCAGCCAGAATGATCTTTTGGAAACAAAGCTCATTAAGCTTGTCACTGCTGAAAACCTTTCAGCATAATCTTTTGTGGGGTGGTCTACCAGGACCTGCCTCCTTTCGTTCCCCCCCACCCCCTTCTCAAGGCTCACTCTCCTTGGCTCTCTGCCCTTGAGCCACGACGGCTGTCTTGCGTTTTCTCCTACTTGCCTTGCTCCCTGTAGCCTCAGGACCTTTTCATGTGACTTAGCTGCTTCTCCCAGTGTCTTTCCTGCTATCCTTTGCCAGCATAGTCCT
This sequence comes from Acinonyx jubatus, assembly GCF_027475565.1. Classification (NCBI taxonomy): domain Eukaryota; kingdom Metazoa; phylum Chordata; class Mammalia; order Carnivora; family Felidae; genus Acinonyx; species Acinonyx jubatus. The sequence goes on from NC_069396.1 coordinate 7,865,861, forward strand.
TTGCACATAGTAGAATTCAGAGAACAGCTGTGGAATAAATGCACGTATAAGGCAGCCCTACATCTTTACAGACTTGGCAGACTCTAAAATGGACTTTTTGGGGAGCCGAGGTGTGCAAATGACACCTACTTGGTTTGTTTCTGTTCTTCTCCAAGGTCAAATCGAAACCACCTGTGCTTTCCAGGAGGCAGAGCAGACTGGTGCAACTCTGAGCTGCTCTCCGAGGTGTGATATTCATTAGTGCAGAGAGAAAATTCATCACTAGCATATTGTGTTCCATGTTGCCCACCCTCGAATCCAGACCAGTTGCTGCTGGAGGTCTTGGCTGGTGACGGCCAGAGAGCACTAATCCAGGTGGGCTAGGCTACAGCCACTATAGAAACTGCCCCTCTGTGTGTCTGGTTTTGCATTAACAGGCCCCCTTCCCATGCCTCTCAGCCTCTCCCTACTCTGTCTTAAGCACACCCCTGTGTTCCTTGGCAGTCCGTTCTGGACTTCTGGACAGTACAGCCTGCCAAAATGGATAAACAGGAGGTATTTCCTATGTTATGCCCACCCAAACCATAGTTCATTTCAAGTGTTCAAAGGCTGGGACCCATCCGTCCGATTCCATCTTGAAAAGTAAATCCTCCCTGAGTTCTCCTATGACTGCTCCCCCCTCCCCCCCCCACCACCAGTTTGGGTCTTTCCACCCGCCGCCTCCTTCAAAGCATGTATTTGCAGTCTATCCTCACCGTAATTAAATATGCACCACGGGACAGAAACCACTTTAGGGACAAAATCATGATTATTTTGGCTTTTTTTGCTAGTCAATTTTCCTCCCCTCAGTCTTCGGTGGCTGGCACGTAGTAGGTGCTCATCAGACATGTGCTTCATACCTTTGTGAACGCGTGGACAGACTCACAGCACGCCCCCTGCCCAGTCCTTCACACACTCTAGGCCCCAGATAGAGTCCTGTACCCTAGGAAACAGCACGTCTCTTCAAAAATCTTTGCCTTCCCATGGGATTCTCCCTCCTCCTGAAATGTTGTCTTCTTCCTCCTTTCCTCTCTTCACCATGAAACACCCCCCCACCCGTTGAGGCCGAGCGCCAGTGTCAGGGGCTCTGTGGTGGCTTCTCAGGTGCTCGCGGTGAGTTTATCTCTCCCTGGGTTGAATGTGACTCCTGATGGCTGTGAGCCCCACCCTGGGTTTGAATCCTGCTCATCTCCCCTTTAACGCCACTAATCCACACCCGCACCTTAGACCCTCTGCTTGAACATGTTCACCAGGGGCCTGGATCCCGTGATTTTTTTTCCAATGGGAAAGATTGTATGGCATTATATATCAACCCCAAAGCCTTAACACATTTCTTAAATCATAACGAAGGCTCAGTAAGATACCCATAGATGCCATAAGCTGTCATGTTAGAGTGTAAAATGCTTAAAAGTTTGCATTTGAACACCAACAGATCACACAGATGTTATCTATCGATAGGTTGTCTTGTCTACTGTGAGGCTGTAATGTATTTTATTTTATTATTAAAATTTTTTTTAATGTTTGTTTATTTTTTTTTTTTTATTGAGAGAGAGACAGAGCATGAGCAGGGCAGAGAGAGAGGGAGACACAGAATCCGAAGCAGGGTCCAGGCTCTGAGCTGTCAGCACAGAGCCTGACATAGGGCTCCAACTCACACACCACAAGATCATGACCTGAGCCTAAGTCAGATGCTTAACCGACTGAGCCACCCAGGCGCCCCTATTATTATTGTTGTTATTATTATTATTTTAATATTTATTTATTTTTGAGAGAGAGAGAGGTAGAGAGCAAGTGGAGGAGGGGCAGAGAGAAGGAGACACAGAATCGGAAGCAGGCTCCAGGCTCTGAGCTGTCAGCACAGAGCCCGACGCGGGGCTTGAACATACGGACTGCAAAATCATGACCTGAGGCTGACGTCTGAGGCTTAACTGACTGAGCCACCCAGGTACCCCATTTTTTTTTAATTTGAGGCTGTAATGTATTTTAGTGCAGCCGCATCTGAGACAGGTGTCCCATCTGTTGGCCTTCAACTAGCTCTTTAAAATATCTACATGTCATTCTGACATTATGCTGATTTTTGTCTGGAAGGTCATGCAATTCTTTATTTGCACATTGTTTTTAAAAAATACGTTGCCCAGGGTTTTGGGGATGTAAATATATATTTTCCTTGATAAACACTGGTAGAATAATGTTGAGAAATAGTTGCATATTTTTGGAGAAGTAGTTACATTCTTGAAGTTTGAGTATTAAAAACCAAAGTGTTCTGCTAGAAAAATGTTAACTGGGGAGATGTTCTCTCTGAAAAAAAAAAATACCACATTTTTCCCTAAAACCAGCCAATCAATAGCACCACCTGCAGAACTTTCGCTTAAATGATTCATCGTCTCCTCCCCCCAGAGATTCAGCATCAATAACTTTGGGGACCTGGGGATGGGGCCCTGCAATCGATCCCCAGTTATTTCACATGAACAACCAGGTTCAAGAATGATTGGTTTAGATTATGGTCTTTGCCAACCAGCTCATGAATTTTTCAGTGACAGGAATTCCTGTGTGGCTTTATGCTTGGATGTCTGGAAGGGAGTGGTGTTCCAGTGGAGTTGAAGAGTCCTGATGCTGTGTATACAGCAGGCCTGCTGTTGTGCTTAGTTGAGTTGAAGAGTCCTGATGCTGTGTATACGGCAGGCCTGCTGTTGTGCTTATTCAGAAGTATTTGTGTGGGACCAGATTCTTTGAAGATTGTCCTTGCTACCTCTGCTGCAGGGCAAGGAGTATGAGGAATCAGTTGAAGATATTTCTTGGTGACAGATCTCGAATAGTATTTTGTGTAAAATGTTCCCTCTGCTTTTCCTGAGTCAGGCGGGTTTGGTTGTTTTGCAAGACTGAGAGTTTCTCGAAGCATCTGTAAGGCTGAGGGAAGCCTGATCCTTGTTATAGTCATTATTGTCATCTGGTTCTCATATCCGCCTGTCCTCCCTGGGGCCAGGTCAATCTGTCCCCTTCCTAAGCTCTCGCCTCCAGTAAAGCTTCCTACCCTTGACCTTGGGGCCCATCAGCTTGCACTTCACTTTGCCTCTCCAGCAGGTTCAGGGTTGCCTCTGGGGCTCTCACCTTTCATTTTATTTTCACTAAATCCTTCTGGGGCTTCTATTTTTATCCTTGTGTTTGAGATGTCGGGGCTGTTTAAGATGAGGCCTTGCTGTGGTAGTAGCTCTCCTTCCAAGGGTGGGGACTGCTGTCCCCACGCGGCCACCTTGTAGCATTTACCTGGACACATCGGGGTGACTTCCTTTCTCATTCTTCATCCTTTTCACACATAACAATGCAAGCACATGCTGCCGTTTAGCAACTGATAAGAGGGGAAAATAGGACTTGGTCAATTTCTGGTCGCCTGCTTTTTCTGCATCAGTCACTTCCCTTATGTGTAATTCATTTTAAGCTCTAAGTATTTTCTGACTAATACCAGTAATTCAGCTTTGATCGTGTAATACTCTGTCCCTTTAGTAAGGCTGTTAGACTCTTTGAGATCAGAATTCTGTCTCACCCACCTCGTTGCAGCACCCAGGAGCTCTCGGTGGCTGCTTGCTGAATGAAATGTTAGGCTCTGGATTTCTGAAGACATGGCCATTGATGCTGAGCAAAATAAAACACTGAAAAACAAAATTCCAATGGTTTATTTTTGAAACATGCAAAATTTAAATTCTAAGATACAAAAACGTTTACAAAAATGCTTGGTTTTAGCAGGTTAAAAAAAAAAAAAAGGAAAGAAAAAGTTAATAGTCATTCCCCACCCTTCTTCAGCCTCTACACATTAGGGAACCAATGTGAACATTTGATGTATGGTGTTCTATAGCTTTTTCGATAGTTACATCAACATACAAATATGAAGATATATAGGCAGACCTGTCTACATATTTTTAATGGGGTTTTTCATGTGTTTCCCATTTATAGTTAGATGTAAACAGCTGAGCAGCAAGACTTGCTCTCATGTCCAGGAAACAGGTTGGTGAATGCGTCAGAACCCTGCCTTGCACACGTCTCCATGGTGACAGTGCCTTAGCTTGCCTTCCTCTGGAGAAACGGAGGAGCCCCTTTGAGCAGAAACCGATCATGAAGAAGGAGGAGAGGGGTTGCAGTGGTAGTCCCACAATCCACCCTGAATAACACCTATATCATGTCTGTAGCCCAGTCTGCTTTTTTTTCCCCCCTTCGACAACCTTTTACCCCCTAAGCTTCAGCACATCTTTCTCCCTGAAACACTGTTCCCTTGTTCTCTTCACCTGAGAAAGGTCTGCTAATTTTTCCCATCTCAGCCTCCGTGTCAGCTCCTCCAAGAGGCCGACCCTGACCTCGCTGCCCCTTGGGATGGCATTAGGGGCCTCTTCTCTGTAGTACCGTGGCCTCCGTTCTTCCCTTGCCTCTGTGTGTTATTATCCTCTGTAGCAGTTTTCAGCATAGCGCACGCAGAGGCGCACCGCCCAGCTCCGCTGGGAGGCAGGACTGGATACCCAGCAGCAGGCCATCTAGGTGGCACATGGTGGGCGAGCCACGTAAGCTGGGGCAGCCCCCGTCCAGTGACTGAGCGAGGCGGCATGTAAAGACCCTGCCGTTTCACCCAGGTTCCGGACAAGCCCAGCAGGTGGTTCCTGCCCCAGGGCGTCTTACTCAGCGAGCCAAGCCTCCCAGCCCCCTTTTCCCTCTGCCCGGTCCTGCACCTTCCCTTCCTAATAAACATCCGCACCTCAGCTCTATCTCACTGTCTGCATCGGGAAAGCTCAGACGTCGGGTTAATTGCCTACCTGCTTCAGGTGAGGACAGGGAGAGTCTCTCACTACTTACTGCACAGAACTGGGTCCTGTTGACGAATCTATTGAACGAATAAATGAATGAGCGGAATGAATGAATTTGCATGGCTCCAAAGAAGGCTCAGATGCTTGTTTCCCTCTGACCTCGGCCAGATGCCCCTGTCTTCCCATCACCCCCGTGACCCGAGCCCTGTCAGTCTTCCCTTCCTGCGGAGAACAGCACATTCACTGCATCTCTTCCCTTTTGTTCTCTATCCTTGCCTGTCCCTGGGAGGGCCGGACAGGGGTGCTAAGAAGCCCACAACAGACAACCCCTTTTATTCCTTTTGACGGCCTCGGGGAAGTTTGATGGGGATATTTCCATAATCGATGAGGGAGCCCTGTCACCCCAAACATGGAGTCTTTAAAGAGAATAGGTTTATGTAAATGAGATATTGATGGAGTAATGATTAATTGGCCCTGAGCCTTTGTTAATATGCAATTGTAGTAACAGAGATACATTTATAATTATTTTGGTTAATTGTTCAAACAAGCACTCAGGACTTAATTGCACAGGGTAATTGAAGAGCCTTCGTATTAAGATTATTTCTTTCCAGAGAAAAATTGGAGGTGTTTAACTAGTTGGACTCCTGTGCTGAGTGGGGGTGGATGAGGTCTGATTCTTTGAGGTTCCTGTAACTCCACCACAAGATGGGACAATCACGTACAATTAAGTCTTCTTGTGTTCGCAGAGGGTTGGGGATACGGGCTTTGCCTTAGGATGGTTGAAGGTTCAGAGTCCCAACTTTGCCACTTCAGTAGCCCTGTGGTGACGGGCAAGTTATTTAGCTTCTCTGAGCTAGTTTTTTTAAGTCTGTTAAATGAGAGGAATAACACTTGACTTATGCCGCGGTGGGAGATACACACGAGGCAGCCGGTGCCCTGTACGCGGTCCACGGCCCGAATGGGAGCCGGGACAGCACTGCCGTTGGCAGAGGCAAAGACAAAGGGAAACGAATGCAAGCCGCCAAACACCTGTGAGCCGGTGAACAGGAAGCATTTGGGAGAGGAAGGGCATAAAAGGCCTGACTTAGAGAGTTTATTTAAAAACGCAGAGATTGAACAGATTGGAGGAACATGTGCTCTGTTGCTGATCTGCAAAAGGTGATGACAGTGCTCTGCAGGGAGCTGGTTTGGCCACCCACCCTAAGGTGACCCATTTCTGGACGAAATCAGTGTCAGTTCCAACTTTTTCTTGTTTGCCTCTCTTCAAACTCTAAAGGAACTTGAAGCTGTCTGGTAAGGGGAGGGTGTTCTTTCCAGTGGTCCCTGGGTTTCTCTCTAGCCCTTCCTTGAAAGTGGACCCTCCCAGCCATGCAGGGCGGGAGACTGCAGGATGGGCCGGTCGGTGCCGACCAAGGGCCGCCTCAGCACCTGCAACCCAGGCCCAGCCGGAGGGGAGAGGACGGATAGTGGTATTCAGAGCACAGGCTAAAGAGCCCTGCCAACATATTTGCCAGTCCAGGCTGTACCATGCCCAAGTCCTTGATCTTGGACAGGCCATCTAAGCTCTGACTCAGTTTCCCTATTAGTAGTTTGGACTTCAGTGAGCTGAAATGAGGCCTGAGTGGGATCATGCAAGTAAAGCATTTAGCCCGGTCCCCGAGCACTGTAAGCTAAGCGTTTGACAGATACGTGGTGATGGTAGTGAGGGTCAAGAGCTCTGAGATGGCCTCAGCCAGGCCTGTGGGAAGTTTTAGAGGTACCACCAGGGAGATCGCCCCTTCCCACGTCACCCCATCAACTGCAACCATCAGCAGAGTCACCCAGGCTACGTGGAACGTTTATTTCCGTGATCCTTTGGTGGGTAGACCACTTTTCCAAGAGAACGGCTAGTGATTTCTTTGGCTGGGACCCTCCACTCAGCACGGCTAACCATGCTGCCTTCTGGTCGTCTTCGGCTAAGGCCACAGAACAGAAGGCAGCAGGCACAGGGAGGGTTGGTTCTGCGTGGCAGACAGACCATCGAGATCGCTAGCTTATTGATTTGGTTACAACAGATGCTGTGCAAAGAATAATTCCGTGTAGTGAATGATTCCTCTGTCCCATCGGTGTGGGGCTCAAGACCGAGAAATGCTGAGGGCGCCCTATATATGCAGTGGACCCTCACAGAGTCGTCTTAGTGAATTTCCTCATCAATGCAGGACGTGGGGATTTTCGTGATCCCCATTTTACAGGGAAGCAAGCTGAGACTGAGACAGATGTAAGTTGTATGTGTGAGGCACAATTCTCCATTTCCTGGTATATTGGGGAATCCCTTTTCATAAAATATTCTACAACCTACTCACTGAGGCTCAGGGTTTTGCCATCAAGGCTCCAAAGAAGTCTTTCTTCCCTTTTAAGTTAAAAATCATGGTGATAAGGTAGGGACGTGTGCAGACCCTTCTTGAGGCTTTTACAAGCAACGGATGTTCCTGTGTGATTGGTTTTGTCGCTGCCGAGCGGTGCCTCCGCATCGGGAGCTGAATTTATTCCCACTTCGTCAGCCGCTTGCCCTCTCTGAGCGTCGGTCACTTCTCTGGTAAATGTGGCCACCGTGGCACGTGTCTCATCAGGATGCAGTGAGGATGAAATTCACGAAGGCCCATTCAGGATTTAGCCCGTGGTTTGATGCCATGTGCTGGCATAATAGGTAATGTTTTTGTCTCTTTTTGAAAGCATGGAGGAAAAGCACCGAGGAAGCTGGGTGACGGGACAGGAGAAAGGGGTGATGTCAGGTGTTGAGAAGGGGACTGGGCAGGGTCGCTCTTTCTTGGGTAAGGCATTCATTTTTAGGAACTTCCAGTGTCTTGCTTCATAAGAAGTCTACTCTGGTCTAAAGTTTAAGGTGTGGTGGAGGGTTGCATCCTATATAACACAATGTTTTAGCTAATAGTTGCTCTACATCCCAAAAGGAAAGGATTCAGTTTTCAAAGAATGTGAAGGAAATAATACAGCAGAGTGCCCGTGATGTCCTTGTCCACTGCTTGGTGCAGAGAAAATGCTCTGTGAGTACATGTTTACTCCGTGAATAAATGAATGAACTCTGGATCTTCCTGCTCCCAAGCACTTTGCTCTGGGTTTCTCTCTGTTCTTCTCTTCTTCCCCTCATGCCTTGCTGTCTCTTCCCCCTCCCCTCCCTGGGAATCTGGGGGACCAGGCACCCCTGTGTCTCATGATCCCATGGGAATGGTGTCTGAGACTCCTCTGAGACGGTGGAATCCAAGTCCAGGGCCTAAATGAGGGCTTGCTCGCGGACGTTTGCCGTGGGCTGCTGCCTTCACTGTTTTCGTGTCCTTCCTTCTCCGCCACGAAGCGCGAAGGCTGCTGCTTTGCCCATCCAAACGCAGGGAAGAAGGGATTACCGGTTCTGTGAGCGGGACTCCCTTTATCCTCCTGTGTCACGATCGTTCCGGATTTCTGCCCCCACCCGGTCTGGATTGGGGGATGGTTCTCCTCGACACTGCTGTGCGTCAGGAAGCAAATCCCCACCTAAGCAGAAAAAACTCCTTGAGTTAATTTGCTTCCTTGTCTTTCCTGGCAGCTCTTTGGTCCTGTGGCCTTTGTCAGCTGTGGTGTGCCAGACTGCACGGAGGAGGCCAAATGCATATGCGCGTTTCGGAAAACACTTCCCTGACCACTTTGCTGCCAGCTGCAGGCTCGGATTTTGCTTGGGGTGTCACCCTCATCTGTTTCCATCCCATCCTGTGACACCAGGTCTGGCCCTGGGCCACTCACCCTTAGCAGCCTCTCCCCAGGCCCTGGGTCCCCACCTCCCTGGCTGTGTCCTCAGGCTTCCTGGAATCGGGGAGTTTCACGGCCTGTTATATTCCACAATTGTCCACTCATCTCCTTTATTTCACTCTCTTCTCTGAAGAGGATGAAACCGGGAAGCAGAGGACTGTCACCGATGGCAGGTCTGGCCCAGGCGTTTTATATGGAGGGTGCTTCCCAGTGGCCTTCTCCTCCCCACCGGAGGCACCAGCTCTCTTCGCAGCTGCATCTCTGGAAGCACATTTTATGTCCGGTCTCCCTCGCCGGATATTACACTAGATGAAGAGGTTCCTAATTGCCTGCTCTACTCTTGTGCATCCAAGCTTACCTTCAACGTATGTGTGTCTTTATATTTAAGACCCCTCTCTTATAGACCACATATGGTTGGGTCTTGATTTTTTTTTTTTTTTAATCCAGTCTAATGATTTCTGCCTTTTGTTTAATGTAATTGTTGATGGGATTCGATCTCACCTGCTTTATTTACCATTTGTTTTGTCACGTCCTTTATTTTTGTTCCCCTGTCTCCCCCCCCCCCCATCTTTTTGGTGTTAGTTTAGAGCCTATATTACGATTCCGTACAATTGATCAGCTTTTTTGGTGAATCTGTTTTTAGTAGCGTCTGTAGGTACTTGAATATATATTCCTGACTATATGCTCAATCTGCCTAGAGTTAGTATCTTGCACCACTTGAAATAGATTGTAGAAAACCTCCAACTGTGTGGGTCCATCACCTCCATCCATGTTACAGTTGTACGTCTTCTATCTACGTATGTTATAAGCCTCACAATAAGATTTCCTAATATTTGCTTTAAATATGGACAACTATGGCCTACAGGACAAAACTTAGACTTTAGCTGCTTTTGTAAATAAAGTTATCTTTATACGTAAACAACCTCAGCTGTTGACGTGTCGTCTGTGCCCGCAAGTAGCTCCCACGGAGACCACATGGGCTACAAAGCCCAAAATATCTTCCAGCCCTTTGCAGAAAAATTTTGCTGACCTCTGCTTTCAACTAATCGTGCATATTATCAAGGGACTGAGAAGAGGAGAAAAGCCTCTCACGGAGTCCGCAAAGTTGTGCCTGTGAAGCTCTTCGTTTCTTGGTGAGCATCCAGATTTCCGGATTTGCTGCCATTTCCCTTCAGCCTGTGTCTTGTAGCTCAGAGTCTGCAGTGCTATCTTCTTTTGGTGTTACTTGTTTATTTTTTAATTTCCATCCGAGTTGCATACGGTACAGTGATGGTTTCAGGAGCAGGATCCAGTGACTCATCCCAGCAAGTGTCTCCCTCAATGCCCCTTGACCATTTGGCCCTCCGCCCACCCACGGCCCCTCCAGCAACCCTCCGTTTGTTCTCTGTAAATTATTTAAGAGTCTCCTAGGTTTTGGCCCCCTCCCTGGTGTCATATTGTTTTTGTTTCCCTTCCCCTGCGTTCGTCTGTTTTATACCTTAAATTCCACTTACGAGTGGGGTCATACATGTCTTTTTCTGATGCGACGCCATCTTCTAAGTGCTGATGCCCCTCCAGACTCTGTCTGCCCTGGGTCACTCTCCAAAGCCTGCAGGTAGATTTAAATATTTTGTTCGGAGTGTTCAGTTGTTACCTGCGGCAGTAATCTTTTTGCTAAGAGTTACTCTTCTAGGCCTGGAAGCAGAACCTCTGATAGCCTCTGAATTCTGAGTTAGTAGACACCTCCACTCATGGGGTGTGTGCAGCGATGCAAACAGACTTTGTGTATCTGATTGCAGGTGCTCTGGTAAACACTTCAGGCACTTACCGCATTTCACCTTTATGAAAACCCTCCAACCTGCGTATGATTGATGTCCCATTTCATAGATGAGGCCCGGGAAGGTCTGAGGGACAAATGGTGTGCTCAAGGTCACGCACCCAGTAACGGGCCCCAAAATCAAACCCACGTAGCGAGCCAGGCCTTTCCAACCTGGGCAGCCTCGGTAGGCCAGCAGCCCCACCCTGCCCTCAGCACGTGCCTGGTCTTACAGGTGTGGAGAGGCAGGGCCTCTGTGAACTGGTTGGGATGGGGGAGATGCTCAGATTAGGAAATGAGTGGATCGTTAGAGAATCAGAAGGCAGTGGTGGGGTGGATAAGGCAGGGGGCCAGGGAGAAGGGGTGGACTGGGTTCTGGGCAGGGTGAGACACTGAGACGATAAACAAGGAAGGACAAACTCATCTGCAAGAGGCAGAGCTGACAGGAGACTGTAATCTGTGCCCATAAGAGAAAAGGGATGGGTTTCAGGAACAGGTTAGAGAGGTAAGCCATCAAGAGAATGCCTGGATCATACTAACTTGCTTTTGGAAGGTTCAGAATCTGCCACCTTTTCCCCAGCCAAGAGAATATACCTCTCTCCCTCTCTCTCTCTCCCTCCCTCTCCCTCTCCCTCTCCCTCTCCCTCTCCCTCTGTCTCTGTCTGTCTCCCTCCCTCCCTCCCTCCCTCCCTCTCTCTCTCTCTCTCACGGTTTGAGCTCCCAGAGTTTGGCTCCTGATAGCAGGTGCACAATAAATCCTTGTTGAATTAAATTAAAATGTTTAAGGAGCCATTTTCTGAGCCAGGCCTCTCTCTGCCATCAAGGAAGGATTTACTTAACAAGATCTACACTTTGGCAAACAAACTCTACTTCTCTTGGCTGGTCCGTGGTCATGATTTAAGGTGCCGATATTGCCGCCCGCTGTTGGGAAATGGGTTCTTGTTTGGGGAAGGGGGTGGGGCTTCATGGTTTGGGAAGCAGATAATTTCAAGATGCTTGAAAATGATAGTTGTTTGACTCTCTGGTGCTTCCAAAGGACTCTGGCTGGATCCTTGAAGCACACGCTTGGTCCTCAAAAAGAATAATTCTGTGAGGGCAGTTGTTGCAACTGCAGAGGCTTTCGTGTCAGAAAAGCACCTCCAGATCATCCCTTTGCAAGAGGCAGGGGATATTGATGACATCATTGCAGTGTCTGGTGCCCGTTTCCTTTGTTTCCCCCTGTGGATGTTGTCCATAGCAAGTGCTGGCTTAAATACAGTGTATATTTGCCATGTCTGGGAGCACCGGTCAGCAATCCGAAGTGGCCCCTAGTTATCACTTCATGGTGCATCTTGCCTCCTCTTAATTCATGACCCACAGCGAAGCCTTTCCCTCCAGGAGCAGAAAAGTTGCTGTCCTTTTCTAGACACCCAGGGCTGAGATGGAGTGTCTGTGCCAGGACTTAATGATCACCTGTTTCTCAAGAAGATGGCCACAGCAGCTAGAAAGAGCCCCATGATTCAGTGAGGTAAGAACGAAGGGAGACGTTTTAATTTTAGCGGACAAGTGCCTTGCTGCTGCTGGGAATCTGGGCATTCAATCTCCAGTCCGATGAACGCTAGCTCTGTCTCCAGTTCCAGTGGACAGGAGAGCCAGGCCCTGTTGGCAAGAGGGGCACCTGCCAACCAGCTTTTGCTTCTTCAGCGGAGACGGGGGATCAGAGGATAAAGAAGCCACGTAGGTGCTGGTTTGGCCCATGTATCTCTTGGCCACGGGGCAGCGTGGCCAAGTACTCGGGATGCTGTTATATTTGTCCAGATCTCGTGCCTGGTCTCAGCTGGGGAGAAGGTCCAGCAGACAATCTACAAGTTGTTAACCTTCCTTATGGGTTTCGTACATCGGACCTTTGGATCCCTCCGGGTATAATTACCTGAGAAGTAGGCTCCGTCTACTTAATTATGTAGGATTCTCTACTAACCCCAAATGATTCCTTTTGCAGAGATGATGTGAAAGAGGGAACAAAGTTTCAAAGTTGCCAGACACTTGGGCAATCAGAGAGTTCATTTGTCCTTCTCCCAGTGGGGGCTGGAGTTAACAGTGAATAAGGCATTCCCTTCTAATTCATCTTGAATACTTCAGTGTGAAGACAGTCCTGTTCTGAGCATAGTGATGTGTGTTCGGTTTCCCAGCAAAGCCTTTTCACAAGGCATTTTTCTTCCTTTGCTGCTTCTTTCCCACATATCACTCCTGCATATTTTAAATAAATAAAATACACAAGTATTAATGACTTCAAAAATTGGAAATCTGGGACCCCAACTAACCCATCATGATTTCATTTCTGTTTATCTTCTCTGCCTGTGTAATTACAGAGAACACAACACCAAAACTACTCCTCTGTGTTTGATTTGCACTTTGACACTTTCCTCTGTGGTTACACAAACTCGTTTTAGTGATCCCTCAGTATTCTGTCCTGTTGCTTTACAAATATTTATTAAAATTGTCCCCAAATATTGAACATTTATGTTGTTTTCAAAGATTAAGTTTTAGAGGAAATATGCATTAAGTATCTGCACGCATATAATTTTTTTTTCTTCCGTTTCTGCTGAATTACATCCTTGGATACAATTCAGGAAAGCAGGATCGTTACCTTAAAAGGCCTGTTTTTCTAAATCCTTTTTTTTTCCTTCTAAGATTTTATTTAAATTCAAGTTGGTTAACATATAGTGTGGTATTGGTTTCAGGAGTAGAATTTAGTTGATTCATCCATGACATGTAACACTCAGTGCTCGTGATAACATGTGTCCTCCTTAATGCCCATCACTCATCTATCCCAACCCCCAACACCTCCCCTCTGGCAACCCTCAGTTCTCTATTGTTAAAAGTTTGTTATGGTTTGCTTCCTGCTCTGTTTTAATCATATATTTTTAAGTTTATTTATTTTGAGAGAGAGAGGTTGGGAGAGGCAGAGAGAGAGAGAGAGAGAGAGAGAGAATGAATCCCAAGTAGGCTCTGTGCTGTAGAGCCCGGTGCAGGGCTCGATCCCATCAACCGTGAGATCACAACCCGAGCCAAAATCAAAAGTCGGACCCTTAACCAACTGGGTGGCTTTTGATCTTCTTTCTAGCGAGAAAGTCCTGGGCATATCCGATCTTGTCAAAGGCAGTGTTTACTTGGCTTCGGGGCACACACAATCCTTTCCCTAAGGGTAAGAATTCCTGTAACTTCTCTTTTGGTGAGTGAAACCCAAAAGAGAGAGAATCCATTGTCTAGCAACATGATAACCCAGGCTGTCGTTCCCTCAATGGGGAGGGATTCTGCTTGATTCTTGATTATTCTACTTGATTCTACTTGATTATTTTCTCACGTCTGAGACCCCCAGCTGTTGTGTGTCCTTAATCCAGTGGAGAATGTTCAGTCTTCATCCTACTGGACCCTCAGCAACTCTTCATCCCGGACCATTCTCTCTTTGAAACAGTGTCTTCCTTTGGGGTCTGTGACCTTGTCTTCCCTATGTCCTTTCACTTCTCTAGGTGTTCTTTGAGGTCCTTTGTTGCCTCTGTCTTCTCCCACCTGGCCTTTGAACGTGGGAGATTCCTGATACTTACTTTAAGGTCTTTGGAGGCCTCGTCCTCCATGCACCCCGGACAGTCTCAACCTCACAGAGGCTCAGCGATGAGCCTCTCTGTGCCGTGGCTCCTAAATGGAAATCTTCATCTCAAGCCAGAGTGCCAGACACAGAGATCTGAGCATCACCTGAGCATCCCCCTCCCCCCCCCCCGACCTTCTGGTACGGTGTGGTTGATTCTGACGTCTTGGGGTTCTCCGTCCCAGCACTGGTACCTGCATTTGTTCATTCAGGCAAACGGGGACAAGGCAGCATCCGTGATCACGCTTTACCCTGTGCTCGCCGACGGCTGCACCAGTGCCAGGGCCTGGAGCTTCACCTCCTGAACCTTTCTGGACTCCATTCAGCTCTCGCCATCTCCAGAGTTGCCACCTTGTCGCACGGGAGCTGGTGTTGCCACGCCTGCTTGACCTCACCTCTCCCCACTCCGCTCAGTTCTGTTCTCTGCACCGCAGCACATGGCTTCCTTTGCTTAAGACCCTCTGTGGCTTCAGCTTACTCTTAGAGTGAGGACCCAAACTTCCCATGGCCCTCAAGGCCCCACATGATCTCATCCTGGCCCTGCTGTCCAGCTTCATCTCCACCCACGCCTGTCCTTGCTTTCCGTCCCAGCCCTGCATGAGCCTTCTCTGCATTGTTCACGTGTTGATCCATGTGCTCTGCTACTGCAGGGCCATTACACGTGCATTCCCACTGTTGGCTATAGCTCCCTGTCTCCTTGGTCTCTAGCTCCTTTTAGGGATGTGGGGGGTTGGGGAGTGTTGCTCACCATTCCCATTTAAGCGTTCACCCCCTCTCCTGCCAGGATTGCCATTGGCTGACAGCTGAGTCTTTCCCCAGATGTTGTCCTCAGCTGAAGGGAGCTGACTTGACCAAAGTTATGAGTGGTTGATGTGGGGGTACAAAGTCCAGGCCTCTTGGCCTCAGCTGGGGACATTTCTAATCAGTCTCCCCAGCTCCTGAGCTCCCAGGTCCTGGAGACCTGAGCTATAGCCCTCCTGCTTGTCTTTTAGGTCTTGGCTCATACTTCAGGCATCTTCCCTGATGCAGTAAAACTGTGTCTTGATTAGTATCATTGATTAGTGCATGGCTGGACTTTGAGCTCCTTGAAAGCAGGGAGCTCACCAAATACTCAGCTCTAGGCATGGTGCTTGGCACAAAAAGGGTGTTCAAAAAGGGTTGATTCTCATTACCCGTGGTGGTTACGTTAGGGAACATTACAGAGAACACTGAATTAGCCATCGCTGAACCACTCTTCCTAGGGCAAAGAAAGGGTTAATTTCCGACCAGCCTCTGGTCACAACATCTTCATCAGCTAATCTTGTCTTATGTGTGTTTCTGTTTAAAAACACCGGATTTAATATGTATTGTTGATTCATTAACCTAGAACTCACGGCCAATAGAACCACAGCTTATGCCTAAAGGAAGCTTATCTGACACCAGTTTTTTCTCCATAAGGCACATCACAGCCTTGTCGTACTCAGGACCACTAGACAGCGCTATGTTTTGGGGCCGTTTTAAACCGCAAAATCACCAACACGCAAGAGCATCCCAAGATCGTAAAGAAGTGGCCCCAAGTAGACCACAAGCAGGGGGCTTGTTCTGAAACGAGGGGGTGGGTCTGGCTTCAGCTGGGACACGGGTACCAAGTGCCTCCATGTTTTCCACCATTCTGTGAATGGCCACTGAAGTGCTGTGACTGTTGATTTTGGGCTTAGAAATTAATTCAATGAGTACGTGAACTTACAGATATGGAATCTGTGAGTAATGAGGATCAACCCTATTTGTTTAACGAACAAACGCGATAAATTAATAACGACCACATACAATTCCCCTCCTTCTGGCACACCCTTTGGTAATCCCCCCCCTGTACTGACTCTGAGCTGGTCTTGGGACCTGGTCAGTGGGACGGGAGCAAACAGAAGGCAGGCAGAGGGTTGGGGAATGCTTATGCGTTGTGGCATACTTTCTTGGTGTTGCCTGGAGCCCCCCAGCTACCACCACGTGAGGGAGCCTGGGCCAGCCTGCTGGGGGACAGGGTGTGTGGCCGGGTCATATCCACGCTTTCCCCTCATCTGACCTTGAGTCACCTGCCAGGTGTGTGAGTGAGGCCACTCTGGATCATCAGTCCTGGGCCATCTGGCCCAGCTCAGAAGGCCTACCAGTTAAGCCACAGAACCTCGAGAAGTAAAAAAAAAAAAAAAAAAAAAAAAATGTGTGGAACAAGTTGCTTCCGCTTCCAGAGTTTGAGATGATTGTTCCTCGTGGCCTCTCCCAGTTACGAATGTGAACCCCTGTGGCATCTACAAAGGGCAAACTGTCTGTGAGTATGTAGACTGGGCATTGACAGTTAAATACAAAAGCTCTAAGCTTACCTATCGAGGCTTTTGAACGTAGTAAGTGGAATTCTGACCTGCTCTGCTCTGGGTGAGGAAGAGAGAGAGGGTGAAGCCACGTGTGTGGGGAGCAAGTGGATACTCAGTGACAGAATTCCTTTGGTGACTGTTCTCAGGCCAAGTCAACAGGCCACCTGTGGACTACGGAGGCCCGCGTGGAGTGAGTCATAGCACGGTGCGTCTTTATGTGTTGTTGCATCGTGCCAACCTGTGGACTGACAGCCCTCTCTCGCAGCCAGTCTGCTTGCTGGTGTGTTTGCCTTTGATGCTCGGAGGCTTCATGTTTAGGTTTCCTAATACCGTGTTTAAAAGTACTTTCCAAATCCCTGAAAATCGTTTATCTCAGGCCATGGTGCCTCTTGGGGAGAAAGGCATCTTTGCATCAAAAACCAGAGCGGCAGTATTTCTCAATAAAACTGGGGAAGAAATCAGAGTAGCAGTTAAAAGGCAGAGAGGTCCACAGGGGTAAGTGTAAATTGAATTGGGAATAGGATGTACGACAGACTTTTCAAAAAACCAAGAACTAATCATGCAGTAAGCCAACAAAGTTATTTTGTAAGGCAGGCTTTTTCAACAGCTTCCACTTTTTTTTTTAAAATGCTTCAGTGACTAAAAATAGCAAAAACATTTTATTTATGTAAAAAGAAATCCCTTGTATGCAAAGTTGCAGCAGCTGATTATAGGTATACAAACGGATAAAAGCCTGGGAACACGCTGCGTTTTCTTTTTTTAATGGAAGTCTTGATTCACTCTTCAGTGTGGAGTTGAGAATCCTCCCTTCAGTGGTTCAGTGAACCCTTCTTGGAGTTCAAACTGGACTGACCTCAAGAAATGAAATTCTAGGAAGACGTCCCTGTCCTGGTTATATCTCATTAGATGCAATTTTGCTTTCGAGAATTGTGACTTTCGTGATGAAGCTAGAAAGTAAAAACAATGATGCTAGTGGCAGTGATAATTAGTAAAATTTCTAAGCAATCATTGTTTAATATTATCTGATATACTTTTCTCCTCCCCCACACCCGTGTCTTAAAATAATCATTTTTTCCCCAATGAAGAATATTCAAAAATAGAATAATGACTCTAAAATTGTTCAGAGAGGATACCAGAAAATATTCTGCGCTTCGATTAACTTGTCTTTGGTGACCCAGGAAAAGAAAAAAAGAAATCCATTGTGTATCTGCAGACAGGAATGATGCTTTTATAAAGAAGATCATATAATCACTTATCTTTCAGAGCACCATCCAGTCTAGTTTTTAAAAAATTTTTTTGTTATTAAAATTTTTAAAAATGTTTACTTTTTCTGAGACACACACACACACACACACACACACACACAGTGAGTGGGGAAGGAGCAGAGAGAGGGGGAGACACAGAATTCAAAGCAGGCTCCAGGCTCTGAGCTGTCAGCACAGAACCCGGCGCGGGGCTCCAACCCACGAACCGTGAGATCATGACCTGAGCTGAAGTGGGACGACGCTTAACCGACTGAACCACCCAGGCAGCCCCAGGCTAGTTTCTTTTTGTTCAAAGGCAGTAGAGTTAACTCTGGAAGGCAATAGTGATGGGGGTTTAAAGGACAGAAACTGGGCAGGGACCCAAATGCTGTCATGGTCAGACCTTGTGTCTGGGCACCTGTCCTGAGGAGGGACAGTCTGGGCAGAATGGGCTCAAGAAAAGGTGATTGTGCGCTAGTAGCAATTTTTAACGAGGGGCACCTTTGTCCCTTAGGTGACACTTGGCAATGCTTGAACACATTGTTGGTCATCAAAGCTGGGTGGAGGCCAGGTCTGCTGCGGAATATCCCACAGAGCATAGGACAACGTCCCCCACAAAGGATTGTGACCCGAATGTCCACTGTGCAGAGTGGGAAGCCATCAGGTAGTGAGACCCTTGCAGTGGCTACAATACTCCCCCCCCGGGCCTGTCGGGGTGTTTGTGAAGAGGAGTGGCCGTGAGTGCCAGTGAGGAAGCAGAGTCATGGAGGTAGTAAGCAGAGCCCAGCTGGAACTTCGGTCCCCAAGGAAGAGCAGGGGACACAGAGTCTAAGCTCCGAGTTCCCATATGGGGCTCTCACTGGCACAGACACTGGAGTTGGCAACAGTGAGGGCTCCCCAGGAGCCCGCTGTGCCACATGACGGAGAAGGGCTGCGACCCAGAGTCCAACAGCGGGGGTGAGAGTCCGTGTTCTGTGGGGGGGCCTTGGGCCCGTCACTTAAACTGCTGGGGCTGGATTTTGTTGCTTGTAAAATGAGGACATTTCATCACGTGATCTCTCAAAGACTTTCCACTTGGCCAGTTCTAAGCCTCTCCATGATTGCATGAATTTTCTGCCTTGTTCTGGAAGGGATTTGAGGCAGCTGATGCGCTGATGAGCATGTGGTTTTCGCCCACTTGTCCATCACCCGAGAGTCTCCTGATGGCTGTTGACCAAAAGATACAGTTCACAACGTCTTCCCAGAAGCCTTTTCTCATGGTGTCCTTTAGTTTTGCCAAGAGAGACGGGGAGTGTTGGCTGCCCCTTACAGGGAGGCAAGCTGAGAGTTAGCAGCGGGTCGCGGTGCTGGAGATGCTTGTGCCCAGCTTGATGCCCGCGGGACTCCCCACGGCATTTCTGGGAAGTAGAAGCTTCAGGTGAATGTGCGTAGCCCTGTGCGTTTGTATCAGGTAATTGCTCTAAGGTATGGTCGTGCTGAACACGTTCATCTGAGAGAATGGTGGGTCTGGGAGAGAGTCTTCCAAAGCCGGGAAAGTTCACAGGGCCGTGCAGAGTCGGGCAGGCGTCCCGGCAGTGTCCCTCCACGCCAGGCACCCCCAGGAATCCGTGCAGCAGGGGCTCTGTTTTGTGGGTGTTGTCAGAGGGTGTCTTCCTCGGGGCGTCCAGATGGCTTGTCAGCCCAGTCATGGGGTTGGTTCCAGTGGGGTCCTGACCACACGGTGGCACGGAGCTCAGCTCAGTCGGTCCTGGTGCAGGATGTGGCAATGACAGAAGGTGGTCCGGGCGCCTTTTGCTTCCTGGAAGTGTTTTCTCTTTTCCTAGCTAGTCCAGCTGAACGCTGGCTCTGAGAGCCTTTCCAATGATGGCCATGAGGCTTTTCTTTCATTCCTGATCAAGTTTCTGTTCCCTTCACCCCCAGTCTGCCCAGAGGTTCTGCCTCCGAGCTGGCATGTGCCAGTCTCGCTGAGTTGGCCATGGTTTCTTCGAGGGCATGGACTGTGTCATATTTTGTCAACAGCTGGAAGAGTGCCTGGCATGTGCTAGATGCTCAGAATTTGTAGGAGTGGCCCAAGTAACAGTGGGGACGGGACCCTCTGTTACCAGGGACATTCAGTAAGCCTTACTCTGTACTGGACACTGTTCTAGGCCTTTCCATCGAGTCAATCACTTGGCCCTCACAGCAGCCAACAGTAAGGACTCTTGTTATCACCGGTTTAGAGGTGAGGACGATGAAGCCCAGAGCATTTGAAGGACATTCCCCTGGGTGCTTGAGCCCAGGATGGAAAACCTGGAGGCTACCCCAAGAGCCTGGCTTCTCGACAGGAAACCAGGACTGCGTAAGGCACTCTGTGTTCTGTTCGTGCTGCCCCTGCCCCCTGACCTCACCCCTCCTCTCTGTAAAGTCCCATTTGCATTTTTGCTCGTGGCAATTGTAGAACCGTGTGGTCTCCCAGACCCTGCACCCCAGCTGGAAGCCAGAGACATGGCTCTTATTTATTTTTTTAGAGTTTTATTTAAATTTATTTATTTTGAGGGAGTGAGCGTGCATGCAGGAGGGGCAGAGAGGGAGAGAGAGAATCCCAACCAGGCTCCGCACTGTCAGTGCAGAGTTTGACTCTGGACTTGAACCCGCGAAGTGTGAGATCGTGACCTGAGCCCAAAATAAGAGTCCTACCCTTAACCAACTAAGCCCCCCAGGCACCCCAGAGCCGGCTTTTATCTTACAGGCACGCTGGGGATGCAGTGGGCTGAGGTGCGTGTTCCTACTCTCTCATCTGTCCACCAGCGCCCCAGTCCGTTGTTCTCTCCCCGCTGTCTGGTCTTCCTCAGCACCGGCCATCCCCGCCCCCAGGGCCTTCAGTCAGCAGCATTGCCCTCTCTTTCCTGCCATTAACCACTCTCACCAAATCTTCAGCTCCGTACCAGGCCGCAGGCTAGCCATTTCCATGCCAGACGAACTCTGCGTTCTGCCCCCTTCTGCACTCATGGTCTCTGCTCTCCCCAGCAAGAGCCACCTTCCAGGAGTAGCTCGCGGGCTCCGCTGATACCCTCCCCTTCACTCTGTGCTCACCACAGTGCTGTCTTTCTCTTCTTTCCACTTATTTGCTTATTTATTGTCAGTCTCCCCTTTTTTTAAGCCAGAATATAAGCCTCTATGTTAAGGCTCTATCTCCAGTGCCTGGAACACTATGGGCAATGTAAGTACTTAGAACACACGTTTCGTAATGAACACATAATGGGTAATGTTTAATTAAATTTCTGAAGGCAGGAGGCCTCATCTGACTTGTGGGCCTGTTTCTTATCCTGGCCCCAGCTTTGCTCCCAGTTAGCATCATTGAGGGACAGCAGCTGTGAGCCAACTTTGGGAATGAAAGTGTTGTGGGGTTGACTCATGTTCCCCTAAAAGACCCATTCAATTGCTAAGCCCCAGTACCTGTGAATGTGGCCTTATTTGGAAATTGGGTCTTGGTAGATGTAATCAAGCTGAGATGAGGTCATACTGGATTAAGATGGGCCCTAAATCCAATGATTGGCGTCTTTGTGGAAAGACGACATTTGGACTTAGAGACATAAAGTTTCACACAGATGGAGGCAGAGATTGGGGTGATGTGTCTACAGGCCAAGGAATGCCTAGGATTGTCAGAAACAACCAGAAGTTAGCACAAAGGCGTGGGACGATTCTCTCCTAGAGGCTTCAGAAGGAGTGTGGCTTTGCTGACACCCTTCTATCAGACTTGGAGCCTCCAGACGGAGAATACATTGTGTTGTTTTAGCCTCCCAGTTTGTGGCCCTTTGTTGGAGCAGCCTCGGGAAGCCAGCACACAAGGGAACCTGTCTCAGGGTGCTCCTCATACTTTGGCTATTCCTCGAAGCTTGGGAAATGCTCAGGGCGCTCCTTGTCCTTTGGCTAGTCCTCGCAGCTCAGGAAATGCTCAGAGTGCTCCTCGTACATCGGCTAGTCCTCGAAGCTCGGGAAATTCGCCCCTGAAATAAACCCGGCGTGAACTGGCCAACTCAGCATTGCCAGACAAAAGGATGTCAGAGAGGCGAGGCAGCGAATTTTTCACTCCCACAGAGCAGGGATGTGACCAGAGGCAGCTCTGGGAACCACCACGGGCCTGAGTGGTGCAGGACCTACGTGAAGCCTCCTGGTCTGGACCTCCCAGGTGGGAGCTGGTAGTGGGGACGTGAGCCACCTTCTAGCTTAGATGAAGCCCAGCTTTGACAAATGTCCCCTTTGCGTACATTATTGTGGCTTCTGCGTACGCCCTTTGGAAGGGGCACCTACTTGTCATTACTTACTGAATCTTCATCTTTTCTCTTAAACTCTAGACTTGAGGAGGAAAAAGACTTTTTCTGTCCTCAGGGCCCAGTTCCTGGTACACAGTAAATACCCTGTACCGTATGTGTAATTGGACCAGATTGATTGGCGTTACATATCCTTGCAGTTATTTATCCTTTGATAATTAAGTAAGGAGTCCAGTTATTGTTTATAAAAAGGCTGTTTTCGTGCCTTAAAGAAAATTTTAATGATTCCTTAGGTGCTTAAAGGGGTAGGAAACCATCTAAAACAAAGCATCTGGAAGCCTGTAGGAGGTACACCACCAAGAGTGAGTTCTGATGTCAACTGCGGACTGTGGTTAATAAGAGTGTATCCATATTGGTCCATCAGTTGTGACAAATGTATCACTCTGATGCACAATGTTGATACTGGGCCAGCTGGGGTGAGTGGGGGAGGAAGGAAGAGAGATTACATGGGAACTCACTCCACTTTGTGCAAACCTAACAGTGCTCTCAAAAATAAAGTGTATTCATTTAAAACATCTAAATAACAAAAAAAAAAAAGTCTCATTTCCTTATCATGTCCTTATTTTCTGGAGACTTACACTTCTTTTCCAGGATTACTAGCAACACCTCACATACACACACACGCTTAAGTGTTTTAATAGGAATTGGTTGTAAGAGGGGGTATGAGAAGGGGTTTCGCTTGCCTCCATCCACTCTTTATAGCCCCGTAGCGAGAGTTTTTACCCATACTAACTCCATAGATTAATTTTTATATGTAGAAGCCCAGGTAGCAATGAATCAAGATGCAACCGATAACAAATTGCATAATTAATGCCCTGCCTGAATCCCAGATCATTCCTCCCACACACGGCCTTAGCTTTGGTGGCTCACACTCGGCCTCCTGTTGGATTTCAAGATCTCCTTGACAACCACCTCTGGTATGATTTTTAGCCGCTACTCAAATCCATTGCAATTGGAAGGCGCTGTTCTGGCTAGCACCACAGTCTGCGTTTTCATGATTCCACGCCTCTGCCTTTTGGGGAAAATCCAGAAACTTAGGCCGACAAGGACGATACGGTATGTACGACCCTAGTGAGATAAATGTGCTCATCAGCACCCTCTCCCCAAAAGTCCACCGCAGAGGAAGCTATGGTTGGAAGCGGAGAGAGGTCGCCTCTGCCAGAACCTTTCTGGCGCTTTGCGATGCGGGAGCAGGTAACGAGTCAAGTAGAGATGACTGGATGGTGGGAGAAGTGGGTGAGAAGGTCACCCTGAGCGACGCAGACACCTAACATGGCCAGGAGGAGGGAAAGTAAAAACTGAGCAGGCCACGGGGGGGGCAGCGGGAGGTAAGAATCACGAGGAAAAAGTGGGGGTTGAAGACAAGCTTCTGGGCCGTGCTAGGTGTCCTTCAAGGGAAATGCATGTCCTATGCCAAGTCATTTGTCGGCCCTTTAATTCTTGGTTTCTGTTTTAAACATAATACATTCTCTGAGACAGAAATGGACACCTTGTGCCTTCACGACCCCTTGTAGGGTGTGTGGGACCCCGGGAAAATTTTGGGGGTCCTTGTCTATATAAGCAATTTGATTATATGGGGCGCCTGCGTGGCTCAGTTGGTTGTGTCTGACTTTGGCTCAGGTCATGATCTCGCCATCTGTGAGTTTGAGCCCCGCGTCGGGCTCTGTGCTGACAGCGCAGAGTCTGGAGCCTGTTTCACATTCTGCGTCTCCCTGTCTCTCTGACCCTCCCCCATTCATACGCTGTCTCTCTCTCTGTCTCAAAAATAAATAAACATTAAAAAAATAAAAAAAAATAAATATAAATAAAAATAAAGTGTCTTAAAAATTCATGGGCCTATGTAAATGTTGGCGATCTGGTGAAGATCTAGAATAGCAGGCAGAGAACACTAACTTATTTATTGACCCAGTGGTGCATGCGAGGAGTCCCGGCACCATTCACCCAGGTCTGGGGACCACTTCTTTGTGCCCCTTCATTGTTAGTGCCCCATTCCCGGTGAATTTCGTATCTTCTACCGGGAGCTGCTGTTGCTCGTAATTATGCCGTGACTTTTCATAACCTGCTTATATTCCAACAGGGCCGGTGTTACTGTGTTTGCAGTGCCCACCAGCATATAGTTCGTGCCGGTCCCATCATTACTCACGGTGATGCATCATCCTTCATGCTGTCTGTGAATACCACTAGCCTCTGGTGATTCTTGCAAAGGTTGTGCTTTGTTGATGGCGACCACAAATACAGGAGGTTGGGCATGACGACTCATTGCCTGGTCATGTGAAATCTGCCGTTCAGAAACTGTTTTTGTGTGTCCATGTAGAACAACACATCTTCCAACAGTGTCTGCTTCTGAAGTCTTGAGGATATAATCACTGTGTCCCTGGCACGTGATTTATTTTGATGTTGATGGCACCCTGCCATTCTCCGAGTGGGATGCATAGGGGTAGACAGGCAAAGGGCCCGTGAATGGAGAAATGGGAGTAGTTCATTTGTGCCGAGTATCTGTGTCTCATGCAGCCTGACCTTGGCAGGTCATACCCCTGTAACTGGGACCTGGCTGTGGGGCCTTAGGGAGACCCGAGAGGTAGGAATTTTGGAACTAACTGGGACATCTGTTTGACTCAACGTATGGGGTAAAGATCTAAGAGTAGCCCACAATGGAGAAATGAAACCCAAAGTTTCAGGAAGGTGCTCCAAAGTGTGTGGTCCCTAAGGCATGGAGTCAGGTTGGGGCCCTACTGGCCAGGGCCTAAAGACTCCTCGCTTGCTGTCTGTTGTCAGTGAGATTATGAAGGCAAGGCTTCACATGGTATTGCTTCTCCCCAGTCTCCTGATGTGCTTTGTGACCCCCTGTGCAGGTTACTGTGTTCTCTCACCTCCTTGTCCTCTCAATGCAATTTCCTGTCCTATGGTTGGATAGCAGATGCTACAGGTGAATTTCCTCCTCCTCTTACGGTGAATGCTTTTTCTCTTCAAAATCCAGCTTATTCCCTCCTTTATCACATCTTCTGCTACCTTTGCATCTTCCCAGTCCCTTTACCCAGCCTAGAAATGAGAACTTCCTGGTGGGTGCCTGTCCTGTGCCACTCTGTTCCAGGCATTGTATCAACAGCAGTGAGCAAGACAAATCCTCTAAGTTGCCATGTAGGCCCCCTGTGGACTCTCGATATTACTTTTTAATTTTTTTTAAGTTTGTTTATTTATTTTGACGGAGAGAGAGAGAGAACACCAGAAGGGGAGGGGCAGAGAGAGAGGGGGGACAGAAGATCCAAAGCAGGCTCTATGCTGATAGTAGAGAGCCCGATGTGGGGCTCGAATTGATGAACCATGAGATCATGACCTGAACCAAAGTCGGACGCTTAACCACCTGAGCCACCCAGGTGCCCTGGACTCTTATGTATTTATATTTCCATGTCTCTTGTGTTAAAATTACTTGTATTTGCCAGCAGATGTTTTCTGTAAGGGGCTAGACAGTAAATACACTTTGGGGGACACGTGGCCTCTGTTATAACTACTCAGCCCTCCTGTTGTAGCACAAAAGGGACCAGAGACAATGTGCAAACAAATGGGTGTGGCTGTGTTCCCATAAAACTTTATTTACAAAACCAGGTGTGGACTTTGCCCGCTAGCCTCAGTTTACTGACCCCCTGCAACGAACAGAAGCTCTCTGAGAATAGGCCTGATGCTTTTCCCCCTTATTTTTTTTGCTGGTGTCTTCCAGGTGCTTAGAACAATACTTTGCACCTAGAAGGCACTCGACATAGTTTTGTTAAATAGGAGAAGTGAATAAATGTCACCCATTAAACGGGAAGTTCCTGAAAGGCAGGGCTCCCTGTGCAACGCGATCAGCTCAGAGAACAGGTTAGGTGAAAATGGACTGAATAGGCGACGAGGGACGGAAACCCCTCCTCCCATCAGCACCTCTGCTGGCTGGACAGGAACCGGGCGGGTCCGGGCCAGCCTCATTCTCCCGGCCCTGTCACAGCGGCCTCCTCAGCGGCCGTGGATCCACATGAGGAACCAATAACAGGATCACAGGCGGGCCTGGCTGCTCCCCGCGCCCGCCCCATGGCCAGCTGTGACAGCCAGCTGCAAGCCTGCAAAGCAGAGGCCAAGTTTCAGGGAACTCGGCAGCGGAAAGGGCCATTAAAGTTAAACACGACTGCCTGTCAGGGGGACGAAGTGACAACAGGAGCCCCGCTCGCCACCATCTAACTACCTGTCAGCGCCAGCCGGTTGGCTTTCCCAGGGGGCACCATTCTGGCGCTCGGGCACTGGCTGGGACAGGCGGGGCCCTGGTGTTGGGTGGGGGGGCGCGTCAGCCGAAACCCAGAGGCTGAGCTTGTGTCGTTTTTGGAAATTGGGGCACGGCCAGTGCAGCCGGATAAAAGACGGGAGGAGGAAGGGAGGGTGGGGGTGCTGCCCTGTGCCGGGGCGGGGTGGGGCTGGCCAGCGGGGCCCTCCGCTGCTGGGGCCTCACCCAGAAAGGACGCGGCTCCTCTTCCGTTGCACGTCAACTTCGTTGCCATTGGATAGTCTGCGAGATTTCAAACAGATAAATGCCCCTTTGGGAAGCCGGAATGCCGTGGCAGACAATTTTAGGCCTTGATTTGATTGATAAATCCTTTGTGACAAGAGGGGATGAGAGAGGCCCCCGGTTTGGTACATATAAATAGGAAATTAGCTGGCAAAGTTGTCAAAGATAATTAACTCTCCGATTCTGCGGGTCTATTCAGGTTGACATCCTGAAATTATTTAGAAATGCACATGTCAACGCTCTGACAGAATTGGGGGCTGATCAGATAAACAGATTTGGAGATGTTTGATTGTAAAATGATGTAAGCGCTTAGCTGGTGCTTTATCACCGCGTGCTTCCGTTCGCGCCAGTGGATGTGGCCGGGAGAGGGTTTGGCTGTGTGGGGATGGGGGATGGGGGATGGGGGGAGTTGGGGTAGAATGCACAAGGTTGCACTCGTTGCCTTCTTCCTGCCTTTTCTCTCACGGACTTGAGAGATTCCTGACCCTCAATTCAGCTGCAGTGAACCTTGGACTCAGCCCAAGGACTTGTCTCTGAACCTCAGCCTCCAGTCAGAAGGGAGGCGTCGCAAGGATTCAGCAATGTGTGTCCTGTCCCCCTCTGAAGCCCAGTATGGGTCAGGTGAGCGCAGTGTACAAAACCATGTAGAGTCACTGCTGTTCCTTATTCATCACGACTTTAGGGTAAATCACTGGGCCTGACATGCTATTAAGAGGGGAGAATGCTGTCTCTGGCATTTCCATCTTGTTATTGGAAATTGCCTTTTAAAAAGCAGATCGGTTTGGAGCCAGATCCTTCCAATGAGGAAGCATCCTTCCTCCAAGTGGATGAAAACTAGTATTTAGTGGGCACCTACTATGTGACAGAGACCAAGTTGGAGACTGTATTGTAAGATTTGCTTACGTCGGTCTTCAGAATTTTGGTAGAGGTTTGTCTTTCTCCTTGGGATGAGAAAACATACTGAGAGAAGTTAAATCAGCTACTGGAAGTAACCAGCCATCAGAGTGAAATTTGGATTTGAACTTGGGTTTGCAGTCTCAGCCCTTCCCCACCCCACACCTCAATGTTATGTTATGGTTAATTGCATCAGCTACTTAGAAGAGAGGGAATTTGGAGATCATCTAATTCAAGGTTTAATAACCTATAGGTCAAATCCATTCTGTTACCTGCTTTTTTTTTTTTTTTTTTTTTTAATGACCCATGAGCTAGGAATGCTTTTACATTTTTAAGTGGTTGGGGAAAAAAAAATCGAAAGAAAAATATTTCGTGACATGTATGAAAAACTGATGAAGTTCAAATTTGAACTGTCCATGAGTAAAGTTTTATTGGGACACAGTCTCCCTCCTTCATTCATGTATCACCTATGTGTGTTTCTGTGCTCTGAAGGCAGGATGGTGACAGAGACCATTTGGCCTTCAGACTTCAAAAGCTGAAAATAGGTACCGTTTGGCTCTTGACAGAAACCATTTGCTGAGCCCTGGTTTCCCTCTGTCTCAGTGAGAGCTTACTGAGCTGGCACTGGTAAAACTCTCAACAGGCATTACCTAATTTATCGTAGCCACTTGAGGTGGGTCCCAGTAAGTATTACACAGGCGAACAAGCTAATGTTCAGAGAGGTTCAGGAAGCTGGTCTGGCTTAACACAGCAGAGCCAGGATTCATGGCCAAGCCGGCCTGATTTCACACTCAAAGCACAGACCCTGAATTCCCTCCCTTTGTTGCCATTTCACTGGAACTTCATGTTACCTGGAAGTGGCTTTTCTTGGCCAGGCGCTTAAGTCACAGGGGTGATTACCACTGTGGTGGGCGGAATAATGCCCCTGCAAAGACGTCCTCATCCCAATTCCCAGAACTGTCACTCGTTTACCTTCCGTGGCAGAAGGGACCTTGCCGATGTGATAAAGGATCTTGAAATGAGAAGATGGCTCTGGATTATCCTACAGACAAGGGTACTTACAAGAGGGAGGCAAGGAGGTCAAAGAGGAAGAGACGGGAGACTGAAGCAGAGGTTGGAGTGACGGGGCCCACGGGCCAGGGAGAGCAGGCTACCTCTCAAGGTGCAAAAGACAAGGAAACGGGTTCTCCTCTGACCTCCACCACTGCAAGAGGATGGATTTGTGTTGCTTTAAGACACCAAGCGAGTGGTAATTTGTTACGGCAGCTACAGGAAACTACCGCACCCCCGCCAGGTCCTTGCCTTCAAGCCTTTCAGTCTGGTAGGAGACTCGGCCATCAACCAGAGCGGGCTTCAAAGGGAAACCTGAGCTTCAGGCGTTGAGAATAAAATCAGACAATTTATGGGGGGGTGGGATCATCCTCGAAGGCCTTCCTCACGGAGGGGCCAGAGGGCTCGCAATAGTGCAGAACTGTGTCCTGCACGAGGTCTGTCTTCATTCTGGTTTCTGGGGCCAGGTCCTGGCATCTCCCAGGGCAGCCCCAGAGCATAAGGAGGAAGACAAGAATCAGGCCATTTCCTTCACTTTGCCCTGCTGCAGTGTCTGCCCTTTGCACTGCACATCTGGGGCCAGCCTCAGGCTTTGCGGCACATGACCTACAGCTGCTGTGTGCTCCTCAGCGAGTTTGCTTTTGGTTAGTGAGGACCTAGACTTTTGCAAAAGGGAAATCACAGTCTCGCCTTCATTTTATTAATATCGTGACCATTTGCAAATGAATTTCGAAGGCAATATAATTTACCTCTTGTATAGAATTCAGTTTTGATTACTGCCCAGTCACTGAAGTTCCACCTTTCACGAGAGCTCTTATTATGAGAAATTAAGATACCTTTCTCCCTCATCCAAATAAAATAAACGTATGGCTATGGGATGCGATCAAATTAAAAAATATCATTTAATCCAGGGAAGATAATTATTTGAATGAGGCTGGAGAGGAGAAACTCAATCTAGGGTTTGAATGTTGTCGTGGAATTTTGAAGGCTATTTTCACTCATCACTGACTTTTAATAGCATTTTGCACAGAGTAATTTGCAGCATAAACCTTGTTAGGGTGATATTGGTTATTTCGGAATCATGTTGGATCCCAAGACAGAACCTTTCTGCAGACCATGTTGTGGTGCCCCAGTATGTTTGAATGGATATTCCAGGAGCATCATTTAAGCAGACATCGCTATGCCTCTCCCTTGTTAGTGGTGACCACAGTGGCTTTATTTAATTTGGTCAGGCTTTGTTCAAGATGTCATTTGGGAAGGAAGCAGAAAAGTTAGCTTTTGCTGTTGTACCTTGTGTATGCCCCGTGTTGTGTGTGTTTGTGGCAAGGTTCGTAGACTTGACGGAGTGGCCTTGATTTTCAATGCTGGACTGTGTGCCCTGAGTTTTGTTTCAACAGTAAAGGTCCCTGCCATATATGTTCTTGGAATGTAGCACTTTGGAGCACACCCTGCCTAATTCCCACCTGCAACCCCTATGATTGTTTTGAGTGCTTTCACTGCCCTGGGAAGCCCAGTCTGCCTGTGTTGAAGGAAGCTGGAAGTGTTCCGGAAATCATAGCCCTCAATCAATAACTCATGTGCTTTGGTGGGAGATGGAGACATACTTTCTCTCAGGGTGGAGTGTGGGTGGCCACATGGCTATTGTTCTCTGTGCCTAGTGTTCCCTGGTGGGAGCCCCAGTTGCCCCTAATGGTTACAGGCATGAAAATCCATCCTTTCCCCAGTTTGTGTCCCTCCTGTGTGTCACTCTCCCACTTCCTTGAAGTTGCCGCCCAAGTAGACCACTTGCACCCAAATCCTGTCTTGTCCTTTGGGGGAATCCAAATCAAAATGATCATTGTACCAACAAATTTGTTTGCTTGCTTATTCAGTAAACACCTGTCTTGAGCCTGTTCAGAGCAGGCAGCTGGGAACTAGGTAAGACCTCTGACTGGAGGAGCATAGACCCTGGGGGAGCAGACAGATGAGATAGGCAAGCAGACATAGAATGAATAGTTGTACCGAAGTGTCCTGCTGGAAATAAGCAGCGTCGCCGGAGGGAGAGAAGGGAGACTCTTGGCATACAGCAGTCGCCAGGTGAGCTGTGGTGAGCTGGTGACCTGAAGCCTGGCGAATGGGGGGGAGCCAGAGGCGCAAAGACTAGGGCAGCATCGGAGCGTTCACGGAGCGTCAGGGAGGATGTTGAGTTTGCGGTGTTGATGGGGATTGTCGTGGGAATCAGAGAAGACACAGGAAGGACCCAGATCACCCAGCTCTCAGGAGTCGTGCTAAGACCTACTTTATTTTAAGGGAGAACGACAGCTCAAGTTAAAATCTATGTGAAGAAGCAGGAACACTTGAAGTGAACCTGACACCTGAAGAAATGATCAGACTCGGTGATTGCCATTGCTGACAAAGGCTGCGTTCAGGTTTCAACGATAATAAAGATGGGGATGAACGAAAGGGAAGCAGCACTTGCCATGAACTTGCTTGGCAGAGTGCTTTGTGCCTGGCAATATCCTACTTTCATGCTTTCTGCAACCAGTTAAGTTGGTTTTTTCCCATCCCCGTTGACACGGGGAGAACATCGAGGATCCGGGAGTTTGGATAATTTACCTAAAGCTAAGTGAGATTTGAACCCAGATCTCTCTGGCTCTTAAACAAATGACATCCCAGTTACTAAAACACTACCCTCTTTGTTTTGTCTGAAACACTGTTTAAAATAATTGATAAGCAGCGAGTTGCCAGTAAGAAAACTAGCATGAGACCTTTTGATTCAGTGAAGACAGTGGAAAGGTTTATTGACTCCATGGCTATTTAACTTGCATGTTTCCTCTTCCACAAACGCATCAGCACACTTTGATCATTCTACCTTGCCAAGCTTTGAGTCTCTGATCTACTGTTATTTTTCATGCTTAGAAAACTCCCTAACTGGGGTGTGTGCATGTGGGTGGGGTATACCCTACAGGTGTGGTGCTGACTGCACTCGGTGTGTTCATAGTCAGACGCCATAAAAGGTAGGAAAATGCTTAGCTCTGTTCTGGCTGCCTAACGTTAGAAATGACGATCTTCCCTTGGCTGGTTTGTATCTCTAGGACTTGCTTAATTAGACAAAAATGTTGCCCATCAACTGGAGATGCTTAAAGGAGTTCAGTCATCTCTTAACCCTTATCATTTGCCAATAGAAAGAGAAGGAATATGTTTACTACCCTTTAACCCCCCACCTACTATTGATAAGCAGTTTAGCCCCTTCTTAGCTTGTTTAGCCACAGAACTGGCCACTTTCTCCCATGGCAAGCCTTTCGCTGGCGTGATGGGATGAAGGGCGGGGTGGTGGGGGTGGTGAGGAGTCCATTAACGTCTGGAATACTTGCCGGATTAATGTTAGAATTTTGTTTGGGCTCACTTTGAATTTAATGTTAACATTACTTCAGTAGTTGAATCGACCCAGCTGATTTTAATATTTCGATTGGCATGGCCTATCGACTCATTTACGAAGAAATTATTGAGCACTTACTATGTGCTGAGCACAGCGGTTGTGGCCATGACCACAACATAGACGGTCCCTTCCCCTCTGGAGCTGCAGTCTAGGTGGGGTTTCAAACAAACAAATCCCTATACCTCAGGTATGCACATGAGTTTTGGTGATGCTAAAACCCAGGGAAGTGACAGACACCGGGGTTGCGGGCGATCTTCAGACGGGGTGGTCGGGGAGGGCATCCCGAGAAGATGACAGCTGAGAGCTGAATGTTGAGCATGACGCCAGGCCAAGATGTGAGAGAGGAGCTTGTCAGGAAAGGGGAAGTACGGACATCAAAGTCCCAAGGCGGGAATAAACTCAGCGCAGTTTCAAGAGCATATAAATCCAGGCACGTTGCTGGAGATGAAGAGCCAAGAGGGAGAGAGGCAGAAGGAGGTGTTGGTGAGGTATGCAGAGTTTATACCGAATTGTGTGGGGAAACCACTAGATGGTTCACATCAGACTCATCACGTGCTCGGATGCTCATGTTTTTAAAAGATTGTTCTGGCTTCTTTAGGAGAGCAAAGACCAGAAGCAAGTGTACCAGCAAGGGAGCTGTGGCGGCAGTTGGGGAACACTGTGTCTGGCATTAGGCGGTGGGGGGTGCGGAGGGGGCAGTGAATGGATTTGGGAGAGGCCTTGCAGGTAATCCCACAGCACTTGCTGGTGGATTAGATGACAGGAGGGAAAAAGAGGGAATAGGAGTAAGTCCCCTGGGGGGGGGGCGGGGGGCGGCAGAATGACAGGGCGGTGCCATTTTCTGAGATACAGATGACTGGGGCAGAAGTTGGCTTAAAAAATGAACCGAGAGGGGGCGCCCGGGTGGCTTAGTAGGTTAAGTGTCTGACTTCGGGTCAGGTCATGATCTCACGGTTTGTGGGTTCAAGCCCTGCCAACGCAGGGCTGACAGCTTAGAGCCTGGAGCCTGCTTCGGATTCTGTGTCTCCCTCTCTCTCTGCCCCTCCCCTGCTTGTGCTCTGTCTCTCTCTGTGTCTCTGAAAAATAAATGTTAAAAAAAATCAAGAGTTTTGTTTTAGTCTTGGTTTTTAGACATCAGTGGAGAAGTCCTATATATGATTCTATACCGTTTACAATGCTAAGAGTTTACAGATCAAAATTTAAAACGCAGCCTAGTCAAAATAACTTTAGATTAACATGACCCAACTCTTCCATTGTGTAATAATAATCTCTGTTCTCTGAGTCTTTGTCCAGGTTAAGACACAATTCTATATTTTACTCATATCCTTCCAGTGAACTTTTGATCTTGAAGTATGGCGTATGTGTGTGTGAAAGAGAGAGAGAGAAAGGGAGAGATAATATTTGTTTCTTAAAGTTTGTATTTTAATTCCAGTTGATTCACATACAGTGTTCTATTAGTTTCAGGTGTACAATATAGTGATTCATCATTTCCTTACATCACCCAGTGCTCCTCACAACAAATACACTCCTTAATCCCCAACAAGTATATTCCTTAATCCTCATCACCTCTTTCATGAGAGGGTTAATCATGTATTCCTTCCAGGCACTTTGCACTCACCTTGGCTTTGTAGGTCTCACAGAAAACCTATGAAGTTGGTACTTGACTCATTATGATGAAATTTGGCTTCACTTACTGGAAAGTCTCCTATAGTGGTTTAAATACACAAGGTTGAGTCTCACAAGTGAAAGGATAACTGGAGCTGGGCAATCCAAGGCTGGCATGGCAGCTTCATGAAATCATTAAGGGACACGGGTGGGTCCCTTCTGCCTTGCTGCTCTGCTAGTTTCAGCATGTTGTCTCATGGTCCAAAATGGCTGCTCAGGCTCCAGCCTTTATATTCTATTCCAGGCCACAAGAAAGTAGGAGTGGAAGGTCTTCTTCTTCTTAAAGGACTTTTTTGGAAGTTTTCTGCCATACTTCTCCTTATAGCTCATTGTTGTATGTCTACAGCTAGCTTCAAAGGAGTCTGGGAAAATAGTAAAGTGCCATTTGCTAAGGAAGAAAGAGATTATGAATATTAGCAATTATCTAGCAACTTTCCTTCAGTTCTAGTATGCCTGCTTTACCTGCCCACGACCACATAACAAAATAGGTGGGTAGGCTGGAACTTCACTTTTACTATTATTTGTTCTCTTCCTTTCTGCCTTTCTTATTCTCAGCTCTTCTATTATCTTCACAGTTGAGAAAATGGCTATTTTTTTTTTTTTCCTCAAACACCCTCTCAGAGCTATTTATTTTCCCATTTCTAGTGCCAGGACCTTTCTGTGAGTTCTGCAAAGTGTTATGGGCAACAGAAGAAAGGGAAAGTACTGATTTTCAACCTTGCAATGCAATATCTCCCAGCTTCCATAAATCAGCAGGTTTTCAGGAGGCGGGAAGGAGAGTACCATCTGATTTTTACACCTGATTCACAATAAAATGTGCACGGGGGCTTCTGGGATGCTTGTTTTCCCAAAAGGCTGAGGCAGCAGAAACATGTCTATTATGTCAGGAGAGAAGGAGTCGCCCATTTAGAAGTAAGTGCTAATGCTGATAGAGAGCGTTTGAACTTTCTGTATCTATTTTTAATACAACTTGGTGGGACACGTCCTTCCACGTGTCTTCGTACATGTCCTGAGACTCCCAGAGAGGATCCTTAGTGACTTTTCTGCTGTAAACCAAAGCTTCATTTTAAAAATCGGAACACTGAGTATGTGGACCTCAGATCTCTTGGATCAGCATGGATGTGTGGCTTCTCAAGGTCCAGGAGTGCTAATTCCTCTTGCTGTAGAACATTCTCTTCCCTCTGCCATAGACTCATATCCACTGGGTTATATGACTGCAAACCCGAATCTTGGGCTTGGTGTCAGTGTCTTTGGAATCTGGGGACCACATGTGAACATAGAGGCAAGGCATAGCTCACCTGCAAACAGAGGTACCCATTGTCTTGACATGGAAGCCCCTTCAACACTTGGGTCTCAGGCTCTGTCAGCTCCAGATGCAAGTCCGTTTAGACCATTTACCGCATTCCTGAACCGGGTGACGGGCTGGTAAGCGTTGTGATCTGTTATCCTAAGGGTGCCATCCTGTGACTGAGGGCTCTCAGCAGGAGTCCATTAGGTGGGCTCCTTTGGAGATACACCGTTTCCTGGACCCTGCACATTCTCACATCATCCTCTTGCTAACTCCACGATGTAGTTGCTGACATCCTTGTTTTACTATCGGGGAAACTGAGGCTGGGAGAGGTCAATAACTGACTGACACTCTGCCTCATAAGGACTAGAGCCCAGATCGGAGCTCAGACGTTTAACACCTGTCCACGAGCTTTCTTTCAAGAAAGCTAATTTACTACACGTACACCCCAAAGGAAGAGTTTTTAAAACTTAGCAGCACAGGGCTGGGTTAGGTTGAACTCTGCCACCACAATACTCGATGGTATTTGTGCTACAAAAATGTCACTTCCACGTGGCTCCATCAGTACCTAAAATAACCCCTTGCCAGGTTATTTGATTCAGTTTAGGATTGGGAAACTGTAATTATTAAAGGACTCCTCTGCCGTTAATATTCTAGAACCTGTAATTCCAGCACAAATGAGCGTAGTGCCAATAAGGACAGCATTATCGATAGGCTTGGCCATTACTCCTGGCCAGACATCTGTTGTCCCCTGTCCTTCTGCACCCCACCAGGAACTGCTGGCTTTCCACAAAGAGGAATGACACTTCTTCAGTGAAGTACTTTGATGGAACTTAGGTAGTTGCCTTTCGGAAAAAAAAAATTCTTTACTGCCACAGTTACAAAAACTTGTAAGATTTCTGCGTAAAGACGTTTACTGCAGCAAGAGGCACAATATGTACGTGATCGCGGTCAATACAGGAAGGTCGGACTGGAGGATGTAGGAGAGCGTCTTAGGGACTGCCAGTGAAATGGAGCGGAGTCTGTTTTATTTTCTCCCTGCTCTGTCACACTTTGGTATACTGTCCAGCTTTCCTCTGTCATATGCTTTATACACACACACACACTCTTATGAGAAGAAAATCAAATCCTCAAAAATGAAAGAAAACTCAAAAATACAACTTAAATATGGTTGGGCAAAAATACTGATGCGAAGAGGAAGTCTTACTCTGTCTTTTGGTGGAGAAAGAGTTTGATTTGCTGAGAGACCCTGCCTCTACAAAAGGAGTGTAGAGGGGGCTGTGGGGGCGGGTGGGGGAAGGAATACGAAAAGGGTGGAACAGCATGATGGCAAGCTGGGAGGATTCTAGAAGGAAGGGGACAATGGTCACACAGTGGGATATCTCACTGCAATGCCACATCCTCCATGGTGCCTCCCTGAGCCCCCACTCTGATTAGAGTCTCCCAAGTGCACCCTCATTAGGATGACATTGCCTGTTCAACCAGGACCTCCTGGTTTTAGCACTGCAAGTTCCATCTCCTGGAAACCCACTGTGATGGTTGGCCACCTGACCGCCGTGGTCCTCTTTCCTTTCCTGTCTCTGTACTTAGCACAATTGAGTGCGCTTGTTAGTTACGAGGTGTGTAATTTCTTTATCTCCTTCATTTTCTTATAACTGTTTTCCCCTGTTAGGCAGTAGATTTCATGAATGCAAAAACTATACAGTGCCTTGCACACAGTGGGTACTGGAGTGTTTATTGAATGAAGAGAGATGCTGGCCAGGAGCAGGCAGTCAGGCTGTGCATGTGTGAAGATAGGTGGGGAGAGAACTTGGTATATTTTATAGCCAGAACATTCACAGCAAGGCCAGTGAACAGTCAGAGGCTTGGGGTGAGATCATCCTAGAGTATTTGCATTTGGAGGTTCATCCACCCTCTTCACTGTCTGCCCAAAGCTATTGACCTGCTCCCCACAGAAAGGCCCGGCTGCACATCATTTTGCATATATCTTCGAAGGTTAGAGGCAGAGTGACAAGACTACATCCCATTGGATAAATGTGGCCAGTGGCATGTTTGTAAATAAAGTTTTATTAGAGCACAACCACGGTCGTTCATTTGCCTATCGTCACTGGCTGCTTTCTTGCCCGAGGGCAGAGTTGCATGGTTGTGACGGGGAGTATGATGGGCCTACAAAGCCTCAAATATACCTTTGGGCCCTTTACGGAAAACATTGGCTGGCCCCTAGTTTAGAGAGTGCCGAGGGCCTCTGGGTGTCTAGACGTAGGATCAACCTTGCGGTAGTGGCTTGAGAGCCACTGAAGGATTGTGAAGATGACAGCAAAGCTCTCAGTCCCCCCTTGGGGATGATGGCTCTGGCTGTGCTGTGGAGGGGTACAGAAAGCTTAAGACTGGCAGTGGGGGAACCTTTGTGGTCACAGCCCACAGGTGGGATGGTGAGACTGAACTAGGAGGGAGGTGGAGAGGAGAGCATGGGGTTTGAGATGCCTGCCTTTCCCGCTTGCTCTGCCTCTCCGTCCACCCAACTCTGCTCTGGATACGCCCCTGGCAGTTGCAGTCCGCACTTGACCGTGACCTGCTGGGTCCCACGCAGATATTGTCCAATCAGCCCCTCTTAGGCTCATCCCTGGCAGCATGCAGAGCTCTCATCAGGGGAATTCACTCATACGCTTGTGCTTTGTGCAGTGCTGGCTTTAAAAAGATCTAAATGCAAAAATTGAAAAAAAAATCTAAAACCCTGTGGGGCTCACAGAGCAAGTCAAAGAGCAAGAGCTTATTGTTGGCCTTTGAAACAACCATTGCCTTTGAAATGTGAGGTCTTGACAGTTCTGCATCAGGACAAAGTTAGGATGCAGTGAGATCTAGCTACTCACCCTCTGTACCCTTTGTCTATGATGATGCTGGGAGCATTGAGAAATAAAGAACAACATGTACCCTGAGATGTACTCCCCCCGGGAACCCTGTCTTCCTGTTTGCTATGTCAGGGTACAGGGACCACATCTAGAGATGAGATAGATATTGGAAGTGAGTGCTCATCCCACATTTACCATCATTTTTTTTCCTCCACTTGGAAGGAATTGTACAATTATTTGCCATAAACAGGGCCCTGTGGGCCTGTGCTGGGCTGTTGTGGGCTCTGAGAATGTTCTGAGGGGTGATGTGAGGTGGGACAAGCCTCGGAGGGGGGGCAGTTACACAGATCATGCTGCGGTGTGGATGAACCTTGAGAACAAAACACTAAGTAAAAGAAGCCAGTCACAGAAGACCACAGATAGTATGATCCCATTTGTGTGAAATGTCCAGAATAGGCACATCCATAGACACACAAGATGAGTGCCTGCCAAGGCTAGAGGGAATGGCAAATGGGGAGTAAGTGCTTAATGGGTCTAGAGGTTTTAATCTGGAGTGATGGAGGTATTTTGGAACTAGATAGAGATGGTGATTTCACAACATCGTGAATGTACTAAATGCCGCTGAACTGTCCATTTTGAAATGGTTACTTTTATGCTATATGAATTTTACCTCAATAAATTACTCTAACAAAGGAGGGGAGGAAGAGCAGAAGAAGGGAGAGGCATGTCCCTTAAAGGATTACACTTCTTATGGGATTTAAGAGTCACCTTCATCAATCTCCCTTGTAGAAATGTCTCCTGTATGTACGTGGCTGTGTTAGGTCTCCCACTTTTATGTTCTCTGTCTTGCTCCCACAGGCCGTGGATTTACCCCCGAGTCTCTCCAATCCACCTCTTCCTTTCTTGTCTTGCTGTTACCCCCTTTGTCTGGGACCTTCATCTTCCCAGAGTGGGAGATGCCCTTTCTCCCTGCCTCCAGTGTCCCCACTTCCAATCTGCTCCCAGCCCTGGACTGGAGAAATCTCAGTAGCACACCTCTGGCATGACTTCCCACTGCTGTGCCCCATGTCTGTTCTGGTTTGCCTACTTTGTGTAGAGAGTTCTAGTTTACCAGCCTGGTGTGATAAACTGAAGAGGACCGTGGGCCTGGATTCAGAAACTCTGGCCCAACCTGATTCTGACATCCCCTAGGGTGGCATCTTGGCCAACTTGTGTGTATGTGTGTTAATTTACACAGGCTCAGTTTTGTTTCTCATTTGTTTTTTCCTTCTGTTGCGTGGTGGTAATGACAGTCTGTCGTGGGGTTTGGTGTGAATCAAGTGATGTTATGTGTGGCTGACAGTTGCTGAGCACTTGTGCTGGCAGTGCTGGACTAAGTACCTAATTTGAATTTTGTCATATAGTAGAAGACAGCATCAACCTGAGGCTCTACCGATGTTTGGTATACCATTTTCATCAACATCATCACTACTTTTCACCGTTCTCTTCAGTATGCTCTATTGCTTTGGCTCATTGCTTTCATTCTGTACATTGGGTCCATTTCCCTACCCCTGAACATGTCTCATGCGTGCTGGCCTCCACACCATTGTGTGGACTGTCCCCTCTGCCTGGATCTCCCTCCCTTTCCTCAGAGTCAGGCTACCTGCAGTACCTCTAGTAGCCCAGTTCCCTGCAGGGAAGGTTTGAGAGGACTGTGGTTATTTTCCCAAAGGTTTCTCAGACTCAAGCTGCCTGAGGTGGCCATGGGGAGTGAGAGAGGCAGAAACCCTCAGAGCTCTCCTCGCCCTCACTGCTGAGCCTCTAGTAGAAATTCACAGCTTCACCTGCAACTGTGTGTTCCAGTGTTGGCTCAGGAGATTTCACATCCTGGTTTGCTAAATTTCAACCGTGCAAATATTTACATTAACATGCCCTACCCTTACTCTCTGATCAAATGCCAGTGTTGGGTAGGACATTCCTTGTAAATGCCACATGTGTTTAGTGTGGCTCATCCAGCCTCTGACTCCCTGCCCTGGGATGGACCTGCTTCCTGTGCATGGTCCAGAGCTTGGGTGCTGCTGTGCAGTCTCCTTTCCCTCTCATCATTTAGGTTGTATCCAGGAAGGCTGATGAGGAAGGAGGCCTGCAGAGAGGCAGGAAACTGACAATTGCCCCTTTTGTGATCACTTGACACATAATGTGACTTCCCAAACATCCAAACAGAAACAAACTTTCCCCCTGCCCCTCCCCACCTCCTTATTGGAATTTTAGCCTTAGATGTGGCTGAAAGGGAGTACACAGGCCCAAGTCTTGGCTGGGGTGCTATGGACAGTGTTTGGCTTATTGATCCCCTGAATGAATGTTTATTCAGTACATGCTCTGTGCGAGGAATTATGCTAGGTGTTGGAGTATGAGGTGAAGCACGTGAACATGCTCACGGGCCTCCCAAAGTTTACCACATAGTACGGATGACAAATAAGAAATTACCATCAGACAGTGTTGTGAGGGCAGTGGCAGAAGTCAGAGTATGTGTAG
This sequence comes from Acinonyx jubatus, assembly GCF_027475565.1. Lineage (NCBI taxonomy): Eukaryota > Metazoa > Chordata > Mammalia > Carnivora > Felidae > Acinonyx > Acinonyx jubatus. Next base: position 7,905,971 of record NC_069396.1, read on the forward strand.
GAACGTAAAACAGAGCTGTCTCCCTAGTGAGGAGTAGTCTGGGAGGGCTTCCTGTAGGAGTTAACATACCAGCTGAGGCCTGAAGGATGGCGAAGAATGAGCTGTAGGAGCATCGCAGGCCACTAGAATAGCACGTGCAAAGTCTTGGAGGTGAGTGACAATGTGGAACATTCAAGAAAGTGAAAGGGGGTCAGCATGGTGGCTGGAGTGAATGGAGAGTTCTGTTGGGTTAGGAGGGACAGGGAGAGGGAGAAAAGTGAGAAACGAGGCTGGAGAAAGGAGATGGGCCTGACACCTGAAATGCCTCCCTGACCCCAGGGTACCCAGAGAGAGTCCCTTCTGTGCCATGGTTGTTGAGAGGGCTGGAATCACAGGGCCTTCTGTGTTCTAGCTCCCCCAACACTTAACAGCAAGTCACTACCACTGAACCATGGTGTCTTTCCCTGTGAAGAAACATAGCTGGCCTCGCCATTCGCGAGGACGGAGGATTGGAGGGGGCGTGCCACTGATCACCGTTGCCGTGTGACCGACGCTCCTCTGGAGGTGCTGATGCTGTGGCTGCTGGAGCTCAGCCTCCTCTGGCCTCCGCTGGCAGCCGTCGAGCCCGAAAGGCTGGCCAGTGAGCAGGCAGGAGGGGCGTCCAGCTGCACTCAGCCACAGACAGAACCCCTGCAGTTTTCTTCTGATTCCTTCAGTGGAGGAGAGGGCTTTGGTACCACACACATGCGGACTTGGCTGTGTTGTGTTCTCTGCTCATTTTGTTCATCGCTTCTCTCACTCCAGCATCGCTTGTCTGTTGTGCACAAGGGTGTTCTCAGCCCCAGAGAGACACCCAGGCATGGTGAGCCAGCCACACATGATCGTTGTCCTTGGAGACCTTACCGTCTAATCAGGAAGAGGGGAAGGTAACAAAGACATGCGGAAGTAATGACCGGGACTGTCAGAGGAACTACAGAGGGCCAGTAGGGCACGACCAGGGCTCTTGTCCCACATTGTAGTTCATAGTTTAAATCTTGGCTCTCCTGATTATCAGATGGGGAAGTTCTTGGACTGTTCTATGCCTCGGTTTTCTCACCTGCAAAAATGTGAAGATTAGGGCCAAACCATGCAAGAAATGCTTTTAAACTTTGCCGCATCTGAATCCCCTGGGGAGATCTTAAAATTCCCATTGGCCAGGTGGTATCCACACCAGAGCAGTCAGGATTTCTGGGGCTGGGGCCCAGACACCAGAGTTTTCTTAGAGATGCTCAGGTGATTCCAGTGGGCAGCCAAGTTTGGAAACCAGACCTCTAGCCCAGTGCTTCTCCTACTTGAATGTGCCCATGAATCACCTGGAGTCTTGGAATATGCAGATGCTCACTCATTAGTTCTGGGATGGGGCTGGAGCATTTACATTTCTGACGAGGGTTGGACAATGGTTCTCAGGTTCGGTGGTTTTGCCCCTAGTGGACCTTTGGCAAAGACTGGAGACATTTTTGGTTGTCAGAGTTGGAGGATGAGGGTGCTATTTGCATCTAGTGGGCGCGGGCCACGGATGCTGCTAAATATCCCACAGTGCACAGGACAGCTCCTGTCACAGGACTTTCTGGCCCCAAATGTCCATAGTACTGAGGTGGAGAAATCCTTTTCCCACTGAAGCCGATGCTGCTGGTCCACAGACCACACCCTGAGTGGCAGCAGAGTCCCCTTCTCTGGCTCAGCCACAAGGACTCTGGGCTAAGCTACACAGGCGAAGCTGAGAATTTGTCACAAAAGTGAGCTGACAAAATTAGCAGAGATCAGTTTTTATCCCTTGTTAGGCTTTTGGCGGCAGGTAGAGAGGATTTCACCAGCTCCCAATTCCTGGCATTAAAGAAGTAGCTGTTTGAATGTTTGGAAGGATGGGGCATTCAGAAAGCAAAGGAGCACATGCACACAACCGCCGGATTTAAGCAGCAAATACGAAAAGAACTGAAGAAGGCAAGGGCATGAATTATTAACAGGGCTGGGTGTGAAAAGTGTAGTGCAAGCCTTTTTAACACTGTTTGAGATCAGGATGAGGAAAAATGGGCAGAGACTTAATTGTTTCATTGACTTCTGCAGAGGAAACCCAGAGTCATCAAATACACACACACAGAGCGGAAGAAGAATTCACACACCACACTCTCCTCCTTTATTTTTTTTTTTAAAGATTAATTTGTAATTTATAGCTTTAATGACCTGCCTGGTGATGGAGTCGAGATCTGGATTTAGGACTCATAACACGGTGACCCTTCCACAGCTCTCCAGAGTGTTCCCTCCACCCCGACCCCCTTGCCATACTTACACCCTCATTGTTTCTCATCCAGATGGATTCACTGGGTTCCTAAGTGGTTTTCCTGCGTTTACCCTGTCAGCCTTCCCTTCAAGCCATCTCCACGTTGTGGCCAACAGGAGGTTTCTCAAAAGAATGTCTGATCTCCCCCAGTGTGGGGGAAGCTGTCCATTGACACTTCCCGGATGTGGTCACTTAAGCTTCCTAGTGCTGTACCATTGCCGAGGTCCTCTGAGCATGATCCAGGAGACCTCGTGGGTCCCCAAGACTTGCAGGAGGTTTGCGAGTGCAAAACTATCTTCCTAATGTTGAGACATTGGCTTTTTCATAGTACTGACACTGGGTCTGATGGTGCAAAAGCCATGGTGGATGCCAGTGTTGGTGCCTTGGCGGGAGTCAACACAGTGGTTACACAAGCTGGGTTGTACAAGCTACTACTGTCTTCTTCACTCCCCTGCTCTCACATTAAAAAAGAAAATAAGACAACTAGAGCCAGTTTTTCTTAAGCACGTCCTTGATAAAGCAATAAAGATTATTAATTCCATGGAATCTCAACCCTTGGCCACACATCGTTTAATATTTTGTGTGATGAAATGAGAAGTATGTGGAAAGTACTTCTGCAGCCTAGCAAGAGTGCGGTGGCTGCCTCGAGGAAAAGCACTTGAGTGACCGCATGCTTGAGTTGTGAGCTCAACTAGCCACTTTGTTCATGTGACACCATCACCTAGAAGAATAATTGACAGACAAATTATAATTATGCGAAGTTGGCTATTTGGCAGACATTTTCTCGAAAATGAGTAAGGTGAGCCTGTTGCTTCAACAGACATAACCAACAGTCCTTGTTGCCAATGCTAAAATTCAAGCTTTCAAGTGGAAATTAGAATTTTGGAACACTTGTATGTGCAACTGTGAGCTTGACAGCTTCCCAGTTCTGGATGAGATTGGTGGTATTAACACATGTGGGATTTATTTTTTTGTTAGTATCATATAAATGAAATGTGAAAATATTTAGAAAAGATCTACACACCTCAGGGAATCTGTATTTTCTTTTTCTTTTTTTAATGTTTATTATTTATTTTTTAGAGAGGGAGAGTGTGTGTGTGTGTGAGCAGGGGAGGGGCAGGCTGTAGGCTCTGAGTTGTCAGTATGAGCCTGATGCAAGGCTTGAACCCGTGAACGTGAGATCATGACCTGAACTGAATTTGGACGCTTAGCTGACTGAGCCACCCAGGCACCCCCGGGAATCTTTGTTTTCCAAATGATTCATCATGCATGATAAACCATTCAAAGTGTGAGATAGACTGATGAATTTTAATTGGACATATTAAAAAAACATATTGATGCGGTTTCAGATTCTACATTGCAGCTAATCTTTGAGAAATACCCCTTGTTGAGTTTTGGTGTAGTATCAAAGAAGGCTACCCACAATTATCTGAGAAGACTATTTAAAGTATTCTTCTCTTTTCTAATTACATACCTACGTGAGTCTGGATTTGCTTCATAGACTTCAACTGAAAACCAAATTCTAACAGATTGAATGTATAAGTAAATGTAAGATTCTAGCTGTCTTTTACTAAGCCAGACATTGAAGGCGTTTGCAGAAAATGTTACTAAACAATGCCAATGTTCTCACTAAGTTGTTTTTTGTCTTAAAAACTATGGTTATTTAAAATTGAAACTGTTACTTAGGTTGACATGTGATGGATTTAGTATTGCTCTTTTAAAGGAATGAATAAATAGTTTAAAATATCATCAGTTTGAGTATTGATAGACATAATTCACACAAACCAAAGCTCCTTGAGGCCTTCCATAGATTGTCACTGTGAAAATGGGTCCCTGAGACCAAGAGTTTGAGCAATACCATCTTAGGCCTTCACTATTGACACCTCTTTGATCTTCTCTGTGCTTAGAGGGATGTGCTACTCTTGTTCTTAACCTGTAAATGTGCACCACTCCAGAGATTGTTGCATTTCAGAGCGTGGTCACATTACATTATCAGCTGAAGTTTCACAAGGCTGAGGAGTTTGGGAGTTTGGAGGCTTAATGACCTGCAACATGGAAAGCCATGCTGTGAAAAATAATACCAAACAGCTGGTGGGAATCGAATGCCCACTGAGAGTTGTCCTTGAATGTGTCAATCTTTCACCCCGAACTTGGAGACCTGCAACTCTCAACCCTCCATTCAGCAGGAGCTCGGCTGAGTCGTGTGCGGGTTATTCCTTTAAGGCGCACTTGTAACAGGTAGATTGGATTCTTGGGGTTGCCTTCTCAGCATTGTGTCTTCTTCTTTCTCAGAGATGATCCATTAGTCGCCATCAAGACCCAAATAGACTGGTAGCCAATGAGAACGTCGGTCTTCCACAAGCCCGCCTCCACAGAACTGCAGGCCTTGTCGGGCCTCATCTAGCCTCCTCATGGGGTAAGTTGTCTTGGCCTGGACCAGATGGATTCCCCCAGGAGGTTTGGCTAAAACATCTTCTTTTTCTGAACGTTTGAAGCCCTCATGCTCGTAGGCACCCATCTGTTCCTCTTGGAAATGTGTCTCAGCCATTAGGTTTGGGATGATCTGGAATTTCCCCTACAAATGAAATATCTCTGCTCCATTTCCTCTGACACCCAGTTGCCACTTTCACAGGTGATGGGTTTGCTGAGAAGACTCAAATATGACACTAGCATTTTAGAGTTATGTGTCTGATTGTAATGTCTACATTCTGCCATTCACCCTCTTGTTATCTAGTCTCCTGAGACAAGGGAGCTGTGTGACCAAGGGCAAAAGCTAAATGGAAAGCAAGGAAGGACTTGGACGGAAATTTATGTACCAAGAAATGTGAGATTCCTACAATAAGCAGAGATTAGACCAAGGGCTTCAGAAAAACTACTTGCTTCTCCTTCCTGAACCTCTGCTTGTTTTACCTGGAAATAATAGAGAGGGATATTATGGGTATAATTCAAGAACAAGTCAAATCAATGGCACCAAATAGAGAGGGTAGCTAGACACAGGTGGCCTAAGATACTGGCAAGTTATTGGCATGGGCAGCCTAATCCTTGCTGGTCCACATTACTAGGTCAATAGTTGGAGAAGGGAGAATGGAGATGAGAAGGTTTGGTCTCCTGCACATGGGGGACAATGCTTGGCCTAGACTGGAACTGGAAAAATAACTAAGAATATGTCCTTCTGGGCAGTGTTTCTCAGTCTCAGCACTATTGACATTTTAGGCTGGGTAGTTCTTTATTATGGTAGGGCTGTCTTGTATATTGTAAGATGTTTAGGAGAAACCCTTGATCTTTACCAAGTGGATACTAGTAGGACCCTCCTTCCCCCAAGTCACAACAACCAAAGATGTCTACAGACATTGCCAAATAGGTCTTCCTTAAGCTGAGAACTACCAATCTGGGGTCACTGGAAGAGTGGCCTTGTTTTTTTCCTTGAAGATACAGGAATTGGCAACACATAGGCCAGTGAATCTCCTCCACCTCTGGACCACCAGCTTAGAAAGTCATCTGATGAGGGGGAGCTTGGGAAAGGAGGGAGCCCAGGGTCTGAGGCTCATGCTCCACACTGCTCCCATATACAACGCCTCTTTCTACTTTCCTGTGTGAAGAAAAGCAGAAATTTAACCTTTCTCCACCCCAGTCCCCATAAGAAAGAAGAAAATGCACATTGTGGAGGTCAGTGGTACAATGTTTGGTTTACCCCTTGGTAATGTACTATTCCAAGTATTGTGCATCATCCAGGACTCAGATTAGCAGCCCTTCTCTAGAAAGTGTTTTCTGGCTACCCTATTTCATATCATTTCTCTCAGTCTTTCAATATATGACTAATGATCATTTTGTGTTTCCCAGTCATTTTAACAGAGATTTTTTAGTTTGTTTTTTTCCCACCCACTGGAAGTAAGGTTGCCAGGTCTCTTATTTATTATTAGATACTGGGAAGGTGTTTATTGATTATCCATCCCACCTCCATGGAGGTTGAAGCATGATGTTACTGATAAGGGCTGCACTGTAGGTTCCAATCTGGGCAATCTGAATAAGCATCCATTTCCTCAAATTATAAAAGGAGGAGCTCAAGTCAAAAGCAATTAGTGAGAAGAAAACATCTAGACATGTGTGACATCTAGACATGTCAGAGATCCATCAGACACCATCAGTTATAGCAGTTGTAGCCCATTCACTTCTATTTACTGTCAACCTTTAGCGAATCACTTTACCACCTTGAGCCTTAGTTCTTTAATCTGTGCAATACTAGCATAGCAATATGTGCATTCGAAAGCTTTCAGGAAGATGAAATAAGGAATGTATACAGTAAAGACTGAGCCCTGAAGAGGCTCAAGAAAGAGACTATCAAACCTCTAGGGGTTGAGTTTGGGTGGGGCAGGGGACTTGAGAACGTATGTCATTGTAGAGAGATGGGCCCAAGAATATTTTGGCTGCTAGGAAAGTTTGGGGAGGAGTAGAAACATCTAAACATAATTTCTTTTTTTTTATTTAAAAAAAATTTTTTTTCAACGTTTATTTATTTATTTTTTTGGGACAGAGAGAGACAGAGCATGAACGTGGGAGGGGCAGAGAGAGAGGGAGACACAGTATCGGAAACAGGCTCCATGCTCTGAGCCATCAGCCCAGAGCCTGACACGGGGCTCGAACTCACGGACCGCGAGATCGTGACCTGGCTGAAGTCGGACGCTTAACCAACTGCGCCACCCAGGCACCCCTGAACATAATTTCTTAACAAGAAGCTGTGTTTGTGAAAAAATAAATCTGTCTTCTACTTAAAAAAAAATCTAGGTAGTTGCTAGTTTATTTACATAAGCTTTCAAGTCAGATGAGTGTCTCTTTCCATTGGCAAATTCTACAGAAAGAACCAGGAAGGAACCCATGTATTTATAAATTACATTAAAGAGTGGCTCTAAAAACTCCCCTTAAGTTCTCACCAAACACTGGGTTCTTCTTCAGCCCTTCTCTGATAGGATCCTGTGAGGGTATCCTGTGTAAATTCTGTGTGTCCTCACTTATAAGTGACAGATATTCTAAGTGTGCTGACATGTTGACAGATCTGACTGGGAATGACAGGGGCAGGTGATGCCACTTGGATAAAGTTTGTGATGTATTTTTATGACGGGAAGACTAGCCTTGTGCTTTTTGGTCTAGACAGGAAGTGATTGAAGATGAGGTTGGACCATGGTTGATTCTGTTATTTAAAAACATTTATACGACAGCAGCCATAGAGTGGAACAACTCACATTACAAAACAGACGTGGCTGGAAGTCTGTTGCCATTATTTCTGGGGCTGGAGCTCATACTGATTCATTACTGAGGCATTCGGAGCAAGCTTCCTATGATGAAACCGTGCTGATGAATTTGTGGCAGGAATTGGTGGAGGGTATTTGGTTCCCTGTCAACTTCCCAGATCCCAGAGAGGAGAATTAGGTGAGCAGTGAAGTGCTGATGGTCCCCAAGGAGGCCCCACTGCCCAACAGAAGCAGCCCCATGTGGGGAGGGAGGCTGGTGTTGGGGTAGGTAGAGAAGGTCCAGCACGTTGTACATTTCTTCTCTTAGATAATAGCTTTATTGAGATATTACTCACATACATAAAAGTTATCATTTTTAAACGAGATTTTATGCTTTATTTATCTTTATTATTTTTTTTAATTTGAGAGAGAGAGAGAGAGCACGCGCGCGCACATGAGCGCGAGGGAGGAGCACGGGGAGAGAGAGTGCTCAGTGGAGCCCGACACAGGGCTCGATCCCATGACCCCGGGATCATGACCTGAACCAAGATCAAGAGTTGTGTGCTCAACCGACTGAGCCACCCAGGTGCCCCTAAATTTCATGTTTTAGGGCAGTTGTGGGTATACAGTAAAATTGAGTGGAAGGTACAGAGATTTCCTTTATACCCCCTGCTCCCACACATGCAGAGCCTTCCCCAGTAGCAGCATCTCTCGCTAGATTGGTACGTTAGCTATAGCCTTTGAACCTTCATTGACACATCATTATCACCCAAAGCCAGTAATAGTCTATGTTAGGGTTCACTCTTGATGCATATCCCATGGGCTTGGACAAGTGGATAATGACATATATCTACCGTAAGAGTATCATGCACAACTCTAAAAAAACCTCTGTGCCGAAACTCACCATTTTTAAGTGTAGAATTGAGTGGTTTTTAGTGTGTGAACATGGTTGTGCACCCATCACCAGCATCTATTTCCAGAATATTCTCATGGCCTCTGAGGAGAAACTCGTTAGCCCTTAGCAGTCACTCTTCACCCCTTCTCCAGGGACCCCTGGCAATCGCTAAACTTTCTGTCTCTATGGATTTTCCTGTTCTGGACATTTAATATAATTGGAATCATGTAATATGTGGCTTTTTTATGACTGGCTTATTTCATTTAGTATGAAGTCTTCAAGATTCAGCATGTGTATCTGTTCTTCATTCTTTTTAATTTTCAAATAATCCATGGTTATACAACACGTTTTGTTTATTCATTCATTGGTTGATGGACATTTGGGCCGTGTTCCATTTTTTGGCTCTCATGAATAGTGATATGGTGAGCATGCATGGTTTCTGTGTGGACACATATTTCTCCTGGAGATTATCTTAGAAATATGCCTAGGAATGGACTCGGTGGATCACATATGTTTAGGGTTTTGAGGAGGTGCCGAGCTGTTTTCCAAAGTCGCTGGACCATTTTATGATTCCACCAACAATATATAAGGGTTCCGATTTCTCCAGATCCTCAACAAGACTTGTTATTGTTGGTCTTTTTGATGCATCTCTTTATTCTTTCATGTATTCACTCAGCAGTTAGGCATTGGGTACCTGTGTGTGCTAGAGACTAGGGTATGATAGCGAGAAAACCGCACAAGAAGCTCATGACATGTTGGTAGAGACAAATAACAATTTAGGATAATATAAGTAAAGATGTGATTATGCGAAGAATTACAAGGGGGGAGCAGTGTATGATGCTCTGAGGTTGTATCCAAGTGACACCAAGTGAGACCAGACTTTGACCAGGGGTTTAGCGATGGTTTCCCGGAGGGGGCAATGACTGGGCTGGGAGGTGCAAGGTAATGAGAATTACGTGGTTGTTTGATCCTGAGCAGTCATGTGAATGTGTCCGTGCCTCCGTTCTTCCTTTGTAGTATGGAGTTAGCCAGATCCACATAGCAGAGTGGTTTAGGCAGCTCAGTGAAAGCCATCGTCAGGCACAGGTTAATTCCCTCGATTAGTGATTCTCTGGCTTCCACTTGTCGTCTTCCAGCCCCCCACACCTCCCTGCCCCCCGCCACTCCAAAAGATAGGTCCCTAGACAAGTGATGGTGAGGATGGTGCTGATGATGCTATTGAGGTAGGCTAGGATTTGGTGAGTGCCTTCTGTGCGCCAGGTACTGTGCTAAATAATTTACATCATATTCATTCCTTATGAGGACACTGCACTAGAAGGAGGTCAGCATGAGATTAGAAAGGGTGAGAAAATAAGGCAGTGGGTGAAAAAGGCCCTGGGTTTATGTCTGCAGGAATTGGGCTTGTGGTTGAAGAAATGATTTTACGGCAAATATTTCCAAGGCCACGTTTAGAAAGCACCTGAAACAGGTACTTGGTTTCAGAAAATAGATTTTTATGCAACTTAATTCTGTGTATACTTAGAAGGCTATTTTATTTCTTGAATATGGAATGCAATTTCTTTTATTTCAAATGACTTCTCTGGTATTAAACTAAATAGTTTAGCTTAATCACATATAACAAACCTCCCAGTATAAGGGCCTGGATCCCAAATCTGGCTACAAATTAGTTTCTAGCCCAGGCAATAAATGCATACCTGGAGCAAATTCAAAAAGGGAAACCACTTTAATTAGGTTTGAAAGTGTCTCCAATCAGTTCCAGAATAGCTGTCCCTGGATTTATGATGCACCTTCCAAACCGTGGCTCTTTTTATATCTAGCTGAAGTGAGAAGGCCCTAGAGAAACTGAGCGTGATTTCTTGAAACCTAAATATTTATCTCCCCCAAATAAGTGCCCCAAGAAAATATGGACAAGGCTGATGGAGGAAAAGCTGGCTCACCTTAGCCAAGCCTGTCAGTTAGCCTCTATCATTGTTTCCACATAATTGCAAGGGTTCTAGAAGGATTAATTCAATCAAACCTCCCTTGGAACATTTCCATAAGGATAGTCTGACCCCACTAATCTGTCACACAACAATTACCTTCACTGTTACGTTTATGTCCAGACGGCAGTAACACAGGGCCTTACTGGAGAAAGAGCTGGCAATGAGACTCAGAGAGGGTCGTGACTTGGAGAATATCACCGAGCTCTAAATGTCAGAACCAGGACTCAAGCCCAGGTCACTCCACCACCACGATTCTGAGCCCAAGGAACATACTCAAAGGAAAACATTGCAATAAAAATAATGATTGGTCATCTCATTTACATGATTCCCAGCTGCTCTGAGGCTGACTCACCTGTTAATTTCTGTTGGAGTCTTTTATCCTTGTTTTCCCAGCTGTAATACATGGATGTGACACAAACATGAGAAAATATACAGACAGCGTGGGGTGCAAAGTTGGAAAAGCTGGACTAGAGCCTGGGTTTCCATTTCTCTGTCATGTGACTTTGGGCTTAATCACTCTGACCCTTATTCTCTTCCTCTGGGTAGAGAGAATTAACACCTCCAAGGAGAGAGTCATGAATATGAAGGCAGAAAATGCCGTGTAGGCTCTAAAACGCCTTCCATGTTATTTACTACCTCTAAAATCTGTAAGAGTGTAAGTCTGACAAAAGAAGTCTTCATGGGCTTCTCTAAGTGAGTTCGTTGGAGATGTCGTTGTGTCAGGAAGTCCCAGTGCCAATTATCCTTGGGCGCTCAACAACCAGCTCTTTTCTTCTTGCAGGAATGGTGTGGTGGTTGCAAAGAGGGGAGGACCTCAAAGTTAGAACTAGTGTTTTTTTCCCCACAGTGTGCTGGACACCTACCAGATGCTCTGTGAATATCACCTCTCTGAAGCAAGTCTGTGTAATTGGTCGTTTCATAATCGTCATTTCCCCAGAATGGAACTGACCACAGAGTGGCTCAGTTTGAGTTGAACCAACTCAACAATCATTTCTTCTGTTCCAACTTCTTTTGCCCTTCCATTTCTTTGTTATATTCAAAGTGATTTGCCAGTGGAAGTTGAACTCTTTCTCCTAGGTGATTGTCATTGAATTTTAATCTGACTGACTGTACAATGGTGTAGTAGACAGAAAACATCCCTGTCCCCCTCCCCCGAGATGTCCACACTCTAACTTCAAGACCTGTGAATGTGTTACCTGACATGGCACAAGGAACTTTGCATATATGACTAAGGTAAGGACCTTGAGGTGGGAAGATTATCCTAGATTATGTGGATGGGCCCAGTGTCGTCAGAAAGGTCCAGTGTAATCCAAAAGTCAGAGAAGGAGGCGTGATGACAAAGCAAAGGCCAGAGTGGTTCATCTTAAAGATGGAATAAGAGGTCAGAGCCAAGAGATGCAAGCAGCCTGTAGAAGCTGAAAGGAAAGGAAATGGATTCTCCCCTAGAGCCTCCAGAAGGAACCCAGTTCTGATGACACTGCAGTTTTTGTCCAGTAGGACCCCCTTTGGACCTCTGACCCCAGAACTGGTAAGGCGTTGGTTTTAATTCACTAACCTTGAATTGCCTTAAGCCACTAAGTTGCGGTAATTTGTTATAGCAGCTATCAGAAACTAATGCAGAGGGTCAGACCAAATAATTGTTCATGGTGAACAAACCAACCACAAAACTCCATCATAAAAATTCAAATGAGTATAGCTCTGCCGTGGATTATGAACATTCAGAGTGGCAATGGATTGGGAGGCCAGCCAGTGAGGTCAAGGCCACCCAGCCAGGAAGTACAGCTCCTGGAATCCAAAGCCCCGTCTTTCTGACCACGTCTGCCCTCTGTCTTTATAAATATGGCCTGCATAGTGGCTCACTCAGGGGTTGACAGCTGACTACCATCAGAGCCAGGCTTACAGGTGGTCCTTATTCTCCAGATACATTTTCTCGAAATCAGCGACGTGAATGCACACTCATCCCAGGAAGGGGATGCCAGACCTGGCTCTTGGGTCTTCTCCATGCAACTTATTTCTGCAAGCCCTTGAGTGTGCTGCTCGTTCATCACTTGTGACTAGCTTGTCCGTCCTCAGGATCCTGTGCCAGCGATTAATTGGCGTACAATAGAGCTCAATGTGAAATGATCACTAATGAAGTGGTTAATGTTTGCTGAATGTCCCAGGACTGCACTTTGATTCCTTGTCGCCACCACCCATCATCGAACGAGAGTCCCGATAGAAGAGTCTCTCGTGGTGTAAACAGAAGCTAGGTTTGCGCACGGTTCGGGGCATATCCTATAGAATATCGTGTCCTGCCCAGGGCTGAGATGAGGGCACGGCTATGTGACAGGTTTCTAGGGTAGGGAAGGAAACTGCATGCGGCTGGGCACCCGTTGTCTGTACAAAATTATGACCAGTGCTTTCAGATCTGTTAATCCTCACAGTGGCACTGCGAAGTATTAACAGTTCCTCTTTCCAAATGTGGAAACTGAGGCACAAATATTACGGGCAACAGGACTGGAAGCAATGCTGGGAAGCTTAGAAACGTGGGATCAAAAAAAGAAAAAAAAAGAAACGTAGGGTCGGTGGTGTTAAGAAACAAAATTCAGCCGAGTAAATTTGAAGCTTTAATTGGCTTTAGTAAGCAATTCGTAAGCCAGGCAGCAAACTTTCTAGCAAGTAGAGAGATGCTCTGAGGAGTCGTACAAAGTGGAAGGTTTTTATAGGAAGGAGGGTGGGGGGAGGAAGTGATAGCAAAAGAAAAGAAAGGATTGCTTTAGGTCAGGGCACCCTTTTGGCAGGACTTTTATCATGCAGATTACCTACCTCCCCAGTGCTGATAGGAAATTTCAGATGAACTATTAGTTAAAAGGGAGAGGTTGAAACTGGGATTCATTCTTGGTTTGCTGTCCTGGGGGTCAGATGACTCTATTTTTTGGCTCATTGTCTCTTTTTTAACATCGGGGGAAGAAAACGAAGTTGTGATTCATACCCTTGGGTAATCAACGGGCACTAAATGTCCCCTTTTTCCACCTACAAACAGGAGTCTTAAAATGCCATTATTGGCCAACACATAACGTGTAGTTTATGTGGGCATGCACATGTCCTGAATAGAGATGCTCTAAATCTATTTGTGTGGTGCTGGGTGAGCCCTTGAAGGTTGGTGCAAACTAAACCAGCATAGGATTCAAAGAATTGGATTGTAGTTGGGTTATTAGTCCTATTTATTTATTTATTTATTTATATCTTGAGCAAATTAAAATTTAAAGAAGTCTTCTCTCCAGACTTTCTTACCTGTTGAGGCAATATACAGTATGGAAAAATAGCACAGGTTTTGAAGACGGGCAAACCCTGATTAAAATTCTGGTTCAGCCAGGTGCTAACTGTGGCCTCGAGGAAGTCACTTAACCTCACTCGTCTTCAGGTCCTTCATTAGGAAAAGGAGGATAATGATATGTGGCCAGTAGGGCTCTTTAAGAACTGTAAATAATAAATTACAAGCATCCAGAAAGCCAGTTGGCACATAATAGTTCCCAGTAAGTGGTAGCTCTACGAGAGATGTTCAACTAAGTAATCTCGGGATCTCTGCATGTCTATAATTTTAGTTTTTCAAAACCTTCAACTGCTGTTTATGGGGGACTTATGACATAGTAGGCTCTGTGCCAAGGATTACACCTGCATTATCTCATTAAATCTTGGTCACAACCTTAGGAGGTACGCTATCAAATCCTTATAGATAAGGACACCTAGGCACAGAGAAGATAAATAGACTGCCCCTGTTACAAAAACTAGTGATAGTCAAGATTTAAATCTAATTATCCCTGACTCTAGAACTCCCACTCTTAAAATTAAGCCCTTGGTAATAATATGTGTCTAGGCGAACTCTTGCTTTCATAGAAAAGGCTGGACGTCGATGCTCTCTTTTCCTCTACTGTGGGTGACCAAGTTGTGACTTACTGAGTCCTTGTGAGTCCCCGGATGGCATCAGGACAAGAAAACTCTAGCATAGACTATCCCAGTACTTTCAGTAGAAAGTTATAACTGAGAGCAATTGTCAAAGCTGTGGGGAAAAAAGTGAGATTCACGTGTTTGGTTGACCATGTTGTTCGTGAGAGGAAGAGGCTCTGCTCAAGGCAGGTGGGAGCCTTTTTCTCTGAGACCAGCTGGGAGATGTTGGAACAGGGCTTGCCCCGTTCCGCCATGGTGATTCCCAACCATTCAGTAGGTTAGACAGTTGGGAAAGCCAGTCTCTGAATCCTGTAACTATCTCCAAGTTGCTTCCAGAAGATTCACATTTAATGAGCATCTAGAATCTGCCATGCAGATTGTTAGCAATGAGAACATAGGAAAGAAGATAAAGTCCTTATCCAAAAGAAAGAAAGAAAGAAAAAAAGAAAGAGAAAAAGAAAGAAGGAAAGAAAAGCCCTGATGTGTAGCATCTGCCCATGTCTGTGGTGTACTCCCATCACAGCCAAGTTCAAGCTCCAAATGTGATGTCACTGAGCATGAAGTGGGGAGGAGTTGCATGCAGTTGGCTCTGGTGAACTGGTACAATCTGGTCCCAGCCTCCACCCAGTCCTCCTCCTGGGTTCCCAGACGTGTTCTTCACTCCTCTGCCTTGTTCATGCTGGCTCATCCTTCCCATCGCCACTCAACTGTCACTTCCTCACAAGTTTCAGCTGGACCTTTGCCCTGGATGAAAAGCCTTCTGAGAGCTTGAGAGGCCTCTCCAGTCTTCTCTGTTGTTTCATGAGATCCGAGAGAGCACCCACAGGGAGATTTTGGCTGTGACTCCGTGTGAGAACCCCTGAGCAGGACAGAGACTGGGGTGAGGTGCACACAACCTTGAAGGAATCTTTTGAGCTGGAACCTTTGTGTCAGAACAGCTCTTGGAGCGCGTCCTTGGTCCCATGGAAACTTTTGCAATGTATCAAACCCAATTTTCCCATAAAACAACTACAAAGAGACTAGCTGACATGTGCATTACATAATACTGAAAGCTCCCACCCCATGCGTTCATTGTGGAACACGGGATAACGCTCTTAAACGATGTATGGTTCTACCTTCCAGTGGCATTTTAGGTGTCACAGGGCAAAGTAAAGACATTTAGTTGAGAGCTTTGGAAATACTGTAGCAGCACCCTTGTCTTCTCTCTAGAGGCTGCTGAGCTCGTTTGGATAAAATAGGAAATGACTTTACCCGTTAGCCTTGAACAAAATTGGGACAGAGTTAAATGTGTGAACTTCAAAGGAGTTCACCCACCTTCTCCCCTGCTGGTCTTATTTGCCTCTGCTTTCCCTTCCTAATCACCACGCCTGGCCAGCTGTGGGGATGTCCCATTGGAAGTCAGCTCTGCCTGGGGTATTTCTGGCCTCACCCAAAATAGGAAGAACCCAAGGTCTCCTGAGAGCCGTATCGCCAGAGATTCCCGTCTGAATCTGAAATCCTGAGAGAGAGAGGAGCATTTGCAGGACTTGCTGTCGGAGGCTGAACTCTCGTCTCCTCATCGAACTAAGGAGAGCCACCTACTTTTGAGAGGGTCACATGTTATCATTTGTCACCAATGCCTGGGGATATTGATTTTTTTTCTCATGGTCTGTTCTGACACCAAAGAGCCTTTCTGGTGCCTCCTCTCGGGTCTAATTGCAGACATTCACAGAGCCTCTACGATGATCCACTGGCCTGCCGAGCATGAGCGTTTCCCATGTAGTGTCTCACGTAAATCTCACAACAACCCACACACGGTTTTTGCTTTAAAGTTGAGAATTCCAGGACTCACGTTAGGAAAATTGCCTAAGATCACATAGCTCATAAGTGACAGATTTTGAGACTCAAATCCAGGTCTGGTGACAGAGCCCTGTCTTCTGTCAATAGCCCATCTAATGGAAATCGATGGAATGATACAATTTCATTTGGGAAAAAGTAACTTCTTGGTGAACAGATCACTTAGGGGTTATGTTTTCTTCCTGTCACTTAGTTACTCTCAAGAAAACTTGCTGTCAGACCTCTTCCTGATAAGGACAGACAGAAGCCATGGGTACATCAGACATAGCTCGAGGCCTCCAGTGCAGGGCTCTTTGGGGCCCCCCCAGCAGATGTGCTGTTTAACCCATGGCCATCTTCGTTGGCCCCTAACGTCCCATAAGGACCTAACTGGCTTCTCCTCCAATTTCTCTAAGAGCCGAACAAGACGATAGGACTATAAATAGTGAAAAAAATGTTTTTAATAACTTTATTCTCACTGCACATATACGTGCCTCAGATTCAACAACAGGAGATGTTTGGCTCTTTCATGACTAATTTCAAAGATTTTTATTTTCCCACACATAATACCCTTGTCTCCAAAGGTCTTTGGGCTTCCCTCACCATGCCGGGAGGGGCTGGTCATGTGGTCCTCACAGGGAGGCCGCAAAGGTAGAATTTCCTTAAGACAGTTTGAATGACAGATTCTGCCTCGAGGCTGCCTTTACTGTTTTTCCTGGATAAAAAACACTCAAAGTAGTGAGTGGATTCTGCATTTAGTATTCTAGGGTACAAACAGCCTCACTGTGGGTTAGAGCAGGGGGCTTGCAAGCAGTGGGCTTGAACCTCCAGAGGTTGCCAGGGAGGAGGAGAGGAAGCAGGGTCTGAGTTGGGAAGGGATTAGATGGCCTCACAATTGGCCTGAGAAAGTTCAGTCAGGCAGACCCAAATGCTCTGCCCAAATGATGGGGAAAACCTATAGTGATTCTGGCCTAGGAACTGAATCTGGAGGGCAATAGGCAAATCCCCAAGTCAAACTGGATGGGCGTCTATATCAGGAGATCTGACTACATCATAAAGAAGATTAAGAGACAAGAGGGAAATTACACCTAGAGAGTATTTACTTTGTACCATGTTTTTTATATATCTTACTTTAGTTTAATGTGGGACTAAAGCTTCAGATAGATCTGGGTTCTATTTCTGGACCTCCCTGAGCCCATCACTTCTTCACTTAGGAGAATGGAGTAAAATGATTGGTGGGCTGGGCCACTTGCTTAATTCTGTCTCATATGGGGAGTTATGGCTCAATCCTTTTCACTTAGACCCCACAGAATGGGTTCCCTGCAGGAAGTGTATAATTATCAGAAGTAAAGAGAATGGATGTGGAACAGCCAGAAGCAACAAGTGTCTGTTCAGTGATTGAGCCCCAAGTCCCCAATATTCGTTAATCTCTATACTGAGGGCGGGAGGGAGAGGAGGTAGCCTCCAGAGCTCCAGCTTCAAAGAAGTCTGGAAGACTGATGTGAACCACCAAGTAGAACATTTTAATCTAATTAGAGACCAGTTTCCTCGATTACAATTGTTTTTTAATGTTTGTTTTTTGAGACAGAGAGAGAGCAAGAGTGGGGGAGGGGCAGAGAGAGAAGAAGACACAGAATCCAAAGCAGGCTCCAGGCTCTGAGCTGTTAGCACAGAGCCCCATGCAGGGCTGGAACCCATAGACCACGAGATTATGACCGGAACCAAAGCTGGACACTCAACCGACTGAGCCACCCAGGCACTCCTGATTTCTTAGGTCTTAGAACTAAAAGGTGAATGTTTCAGTCGAACTGAATGGACAACTTGACCCAGAGATTCACCTGCCAGGTATGAATAGAGCAAAAATGAGACAGGGAGGGAAAGGAGTGTTTCCACTCTCAGGAAGAATGAGGGCGCCATTCTCACCCTCTCAAGTGTGTTGACAAAGAAGGAAGGTAGAGAAGGAAGGTCTCGTCCCAGCCCTGAGACCAGCCATGGAGGGCTGGTCCACTTTGGGGAGGGGGGGGAACTGGTGTTTCCATCGGCTGATCAGCAGCATCGTCACTGTGGTGACTCCATGAGGATCTGTCCTGCAGCCCCCTCCCCCCCCCCCCCAAACTCCAGGGAGGGAAATGTACCAAGCCCCACCTGCTTTGCTCTAAATCCTTCACTGTGTGTGTGCCAAGGGTCACTCTTCCTGGGGGCTGCTTCCAGCCAATGACTGAGCACAGCAGCCCCGTCCAGAGACACAGGATGGCTTTGACTGGTAACTGTGCCTTGAGGACTCCCCAATTATCCTGAAGAACTTTCCTTAGACTGCAAAGGGGTCTAGGATTCTTGCTTTACACAGGTTGTTTTCCTAATGAATTCCCACTAAACTCCTGTATGTCTGTATATTAATTTCCTGTTGTTGCTGTAACAAGTGGCCACAAACTTAGTGCCTTAAAACAATGCAAATTTAGGCTCTCACAGTTCTGGAGGTCAGGAGCCCAAATGGGTTTCACTGGGTTAAAATCAAGGGGTTGGCACAGCTGTATTCCTTCTGGAGGCTTTAGGGAAGAATCTGTTTCCTTGCCTCTCCCAGTTTCTAGAAGCCACCTCATTCCTTCCTTGGCTTGTGGCCCGTTCCTTCATCTTCAAAGCCAGAAGTATAGCATCTTCAAATCTGTCTCTGACCCTGACCCTCCTGCTTCCCTCTTATAAGGACCCTTGTGATTATGTTGGGTCCATCTGGATAATCCAGAATAGTCTCCCCATCCCAAAATCTTTAACTGTGTCAGCAAAATATCTTTTGCCAAGCAGGGTAAACATATTCACAGGTCCAGGAAGGAAGCTCTGTCTACCACAATCTATTGAAGCTTTTCCAGGAATCAGCTGTTCTGTTAAGACTTCTTTTACTCAAAAGCAAGTACTCATGGAAGCAAGTACTCATTCCTATGAAACACATAATTTTAGTTTTGTCATACGATATTGTGTTATTGGACACATCATGCTACAATGCCTTATTTTATTGTTTATATCCCATGCACTAGATGATGAGATCTTTGGGATAAAGGGTCATCATATCTTACCTCTGGAGTGCCTCAAACTGAGCAGAGTCTGGCACAGCTTAGGTTTCAGTAAATACTCACCTGAACGGAAGGATACACTTTATAATGTGTAGAGGGCATTTTAAATATTTCTAAGGTGGGGGGAGGGGAATCCATTAAAAGGTTATTTGTAGATTGTCCAATATTTAGGACCAAGCAGACAGAGGACCCATGAAACAGGTAGAAATTTGGGGAGATTTCAAAGTCCAGCCTAACTTAAAAGGTTTGGTGGAAATGCCAAGGCAAGGAGGTGTGCTCCAACATAGTGTCTTGGGACAGTAATAATCCGTTGGAGTTGCTGGAACATAAAATTCCAGTAGGAGCAGAGCCTAAAGATGAGGCTGGAGGGAAAGAATGAAAATCTGTGCCAGACTCTTACAATTCCTGCTAAGGAGTTGGGGTCTTGTTCTGTAGGCATCAGGGAGCCATCATGGATTTCTCGTTTGAGTGATGTGATCAGGTTTACGTCTTCTGAGGCTGGAGCGTGGAGGGTAAAGGAGAAGAAGGCAGGCTGAAGGCAGGCGGGTGGGCATGGCTCATGATAGGGACACTCATGTGCTGAGCTAAGGCGGTGAGAACCGAGATGGAGAGGCAGAGAACCCTGGTGAATGAGGGAGTGACCGCGTCAGTTTCTGCTCGCCATTTTACCCCAGGCCCCACAAAGGATCAGTGGGCATTCAGTGAATATATATCTGCTGAGTAAGTGACAGAAGTGGTTCTTGTGATGTTAAAAAAAAAAAAAAAAGAAAAAGCAGGATTGGTGGAGCTGGGTCGTTGGGACCTGTGCAAATAAGTACACTGCAACTGATCAGGCAGCATGGGGGAAGCCCACTATGAGGCGAGCTTGAACCGGACATCAGTTTGAACTTGGCTGTCAGATACCTGACTTGCAGCACATGTGAATGTGTGCATGGTGTAGGGGGAGGTGGGCTCAGGGTGCAGGAGTGCCTCCCTCCTGGCTCCTCCCTGCCCTGCACATCTCTCTGGGCTTCTTCTTGGCTACTCAGGTTTCTAGTCCTGGCTTACCCCAAAGGGCATCATGAATAGCATTCCTTCTGCAGCCCACTCAGGGATTCTTAAATGTTGCCTCATTTCCATACTCCCAGCATTTGCCAACAAATTCATTTGGGTTCATTTTTAATAAGCTCCTAGGCGCTTGGCTCAGACCTTAAATACTTCACTTGATTTGTGTTTGAGAGGGGGGAAAAACCCACAAACCAAAAATGATGGCCCTGTGTAAAATGACAAATATTTATTGGACTTTTCTAAATGCACCCAATACTTTTAAAGGCCTCTGGGAAAATATTAAATTAAAAACTGTCTGTGCATTAAACAACCTGCAAAATCAACCTCTCTTGGTACATAAAGCTTCATTTCCCCAACCGGCATGTATGGGTTTAGACCGTTTGGCCACTGCTGTCTTGATGAACAGAGAGAAAGTCGTGATGAAACATTACCTATATCTGGATGATTCTTCCTCGTGGGCCAATTAAAGTAACTCCCACCCACCACATTTGTCCTTGCTTCTTGTTTTGGTGTGTGATTTGCCTCTCTCTGATTCAATAGACCTGGAGAAATTGATCTACAGAGACATTGTGAAATCTATAATTTTACCACAGTTGAGAGAATATGAATAGCATAATTGACCAAATATAATTCTCGTCTCTGAGGCTCACCCATGATATGTCGATATTTTAGAAAGGAAAGAAACCAGCATTTATTGAACACCTACTGTGTGCCGGATGTTGAGCTGAGCGGCGTTTCTGATCCAGGCTCGGTGCTTCTTCGTCTTTCCTGTAGCAACAGTATTCCTGTCTCTGTCATGTCAAACAGGGAGAGGCAGCTCAGAGACAGCAGACGCCTCGGCCAGGATTACACAAGAAGTGTGAGTAGCAGGATTCAGGGCTCAAGCTTACGTTTGTCACCTGCAGGAGCAGTTATAGGAGGAAACGAGGTGACAGCCGCCCGCGGCTTCACGGGTAATGCTCCTTCTCTGTCCTGGCTTGCAGAGCATCAGCTCAGGCACTGCACACGCTGGCTGGCTGGGATCCGAGGCCACCATGTGCAAGAGGGAGAGGGCCCTACTCCCCAGGAAGCCCCACTCTCAGTTCCTAGTAGCCTTCAGGAATGACTGCCTTGCCTCCGAATCCAACGAGGATGCTTTTGGTGTTTGACTGTCGAGTGTGACTTTGACTTGTGGTTTAGGGTGTCTTGTTTCCTATTTCTGCTGCAACAAATGACCACGGACCGGGTGGCTTAACACAAAAGAAATTCATTTTCTCCTAGTTCTGGAGGCCAGCAGTCTGAAATCCAGGTGTTGACACAGTGGTCTTGGGGTCTCTGAGCCAGAAACCATCCCGTGCCTTCCTCTGGCTTCTGGCGGTCGCCCGCAGGTCTTGGGGTTCCTTGTCCTGTGGCCGCATCTTACTCCTGTCCCTTTCTCTGTGTACGTCACCTTCCCTGTGTCTCCGTGCATCCATTTCTGTGTCACATAAGGACACTCTCCTTGGATTCAGGGCCCACCCTAAACCAGCATGATCTCATCTTGATCCTGACCTTAGTTACATCTGCAAACACCCTGTCTCCAAATAAGGTCACGTTATGATGTTCTGGGTGGACGTGAACACTTTGGGGGATACTATGCAACTCGTTACAGATGGATATTGTTTACGGTATTTAGAAAGTATTTTGATAAGATGCTATCAGCATTTGGTGTTTAATTTTATTAACTATAATTTTGGCTTTCTTTGAGTTAAAAAAAATCTCTTTTTGTCTTTGATGGATTGAAGAGGACCAATCTATTAATAGACCCCTTATTATTAAATGATACTTTAATATGGTATTCAGCTCTCTTTAGTAGAGAGCTACATGCTATTGAAATGCTTGTAGTCTTGGGGCGCCTGGGTGGCGCAGTCGGTTAAGCGTCCGACTTCGGCCAGGTCACGATCTCACGGTCCATGAGTTTGAGCCCCGCGTCAGGCTCTGGGCTGATGGCTCGGAGCCTGGAGCCTGTTTCCGATTCTGTGTCTCCCTCTCTCTCTGCCCCTCCCCCGTTCATGCTCTGTCTCTCTCTGTCCCCCCCAAAAAAAAAAACAAAAAAAACAAAAAAAAAAACGTTGGAAAAAAAAAAGAAATGCTTGTAGTCTTATTTAAATGCATTGCTAGATTCAGTTTAAAAATATATTATTTAGGGGTGCCCGGGTGGCGCAGTCACTTAAGTGTCCCACTTTGGCTCAGGTCATGATCTTGCGGTCTGTGAGTTTGAGCCCCGTGTCTGGCTCTGTGCTGACAGCTCAGAGCCTGGAGCCTGCTTTGGATTCTGAGTCTCCCTCTCCCTCTGCCCCTCCCCCGCTCACACTCTGTCTCTCTCTCTCTCTGTCTCTCTCGAGAATAAACATTTAAAAAATTAAAAAATATTTATAAATATTATTTAGAATTTTTACATCATAGTCCCAAACAGGAGTGAATTTATAGTTTGTCCTTTGGAATATTTCAACTTAGTTATAGTCCGTCCAACTTAAAAACTTTGGGAATTGTCTATCTCTTTTGTGTGGGCTGGGTAAGATTACATATTGTAAAAATGAGTTAATCTTTGAAGTGATGTGTCTATTAATTCTTCTGGACCCAAGGCTATTTTACATAAATGATAGTAGGAAACTTTTTAAAAAAATTCTTTGCAAATAAATATTGATCTAAGCAAATGGATCAGTTTTGATAGCCTCCTAGAAAATGTTTAACATTTAACTGTGATTTTTTTTTCTAATTAATTAGTAGACTGTCAAACAGTGTTGTTTCAAAAACTCTGCCTTGCTTCTTATCCAAACATTGTCCTTTTCTGTTTCCTCTCTTTTTGCCTCCGTTACTTGACTTCTCAGAGTTCATTGTAATTTCTACCTTGTCATCCCCATGTATCCACTCTTAGGCATTTTGGTTACTTGTGTGCTTTTTCTGTTTCTTATTTTACTAAGTTACCATTACTTATATATTTCCCTTTATTTTTCAACTTAAGTGGAAAAAGATTGTAATGTAATATACATGTATAGCATTTAGAGTATAAAGTATTTTTCATATACCTAATATTTAACCCTGTCTTATGTGTATGCATAAATACATAAAATATTTAAGGCGCCTGGGTGACTCAGTCGATTAAGTGTCCGACTTAGCTCAGGTCATGATCTCACGGTTCATGAGCTCAAGCCCTGCGTCGGGCTCTGTACTAACAGCTCAGAGCCTGGAGCCTGCTTCACATTCTTTGTCTCCCCCTCTCTCTCTGCCCCTCACCTGCTCATGCTCTGTCTCAAAAATAAATAAACATTAAACAAATTTTTTTTAAGTATATAAAACCTTTACCCTCTGAATCTGCTTTTGACTATAGTATTTAACACATCTTGTATGGATTTATTGGTCACCTATTGGCATTTTATATATTATATACCCTTTATTTACTTGTAAATGTAGGTGAAAATTTTAATTTTGAACTTTTTTTCTGACCCATCAATTAAAGGTGTGCTTACTCAAAATAATTACAATTTTTGCATAAATTGTTTGCTCTACATTTTTTACATTTATTTTTGAGAGAGAGAGAGAGAGCGTGAGTGGGGTCAGGGCAGAGAGAGAAAGGGAGACACAGAATCCAACGTAGGCTCCAGGCTCTGAGCTGTCAGCACAGAGCCAAGTGCAGGGCTCGAACTCAAAAACCGTGAGATCACAACCTGAGCCGAAGTCTGATGTCCAACTAACTTAGCCACTCAGGCGCCCCTCTACATTTCTAATCTTACAACTTTCCGATTAAACCATTGTGTTTGGAGGGCTTGTGTTTTGGGAACTTTATTTAGATGATCAATTTGTGTAGATATGCCAAGGACATTTGGGGAAAATAAAAAGACATTCTGTAGAAGTAGGTATAAAATTATTACATAGACAATCCAACTTGAATTTTCATTCCTCTGAACTTTCAAAGAGTGTTAGTCTGTCTTGTTTTAGTTAGCTAATTGTTGATGAGGCATTAGTTAGACCCTAAGTTGGTTAGTGTCTTTGGTCTCCTTCCAGGAGGGATATATAACTACAGACAATCTCATTGGTGGTGGTTCATATCGCCTACATTTTTTTGGTTAATTTCTATTTCGGTTTCTAATGATTTTGATTTTATATTTTGACTCTATTATTTTGTCCGTAGAGCTGCATGATTATTATATTAACTTTTTAAAAATGTTTATTTTTGAGAGTGAAAGAGAATGAGAGGGACAGAGACAGCCTGAGCAGGGGAGAGGCAGAGCGAGAGGGAGACACAGAATCCGAAGCAGGCTCCAGGCTCCGACCTGTCAGCACAGAGCCCGACACATGGCTTGAACTTACGAACTGTGAGATCATGACCTGAGCTTAAGGTTAACCGACTGAGCCACCCAGGTGCCCCTATATTAAATTTAGGTAATTTCTTTGTCTACGCAAAACGAGACTGTTGCTGGAACTCTTTAATGCATTTTATTTTCACTTTCTCTTTGTCTACCTGACTAATATTAAATATCACCCCTTATTTCCCATTCCTTTGTGGTTGCCTGCTGTATATGTACCTGAATTCCATCCTGGAGGTAGAGGAGAGGTACCTTCCCCTAACATTTACCCACAGTCTGTGTGTGTGCATGCACACACGTATTTTAGATGCAGGTATGTAGAAGAAA
Source organism: Acinonyx jubatus (assembly GCF_027475565.1). Classification (NCBI taxonomy): domain Eukaryota; kingdom Metazoa; phylum Chordata; class Mammalia; order Carnivora; family Felidae; genus Acinonyx; species Acinonyx jubatus. The sequence goes on from NC_069396.1 coordinate 7,930,875, forward strand.
CTTTCTTTTTTTTTTTAAATTTTTTTTTAATGTTTATTTATTTGTGTGTGCGAGAGAGAGACAGAGTGTGAGCAGGGGAGGGGCAGAGAGAGAAGGAGACACAGAATCTGAAGCAGGCTCCATCCAGGCTCTGAGCTGTCAGCCCAGAGCCCGACGTGGGGCTCAAACTCACGAACCGTGAGATCATGACCCGAGCCGAAGTTGGATGCTTAATCGACTGAGCCCCCCGGGCGCCCCATGAAGAAACTTTCTAATAGAGGAAAGCCGTGGGGGCAGGACAAAACTCAAGAGTTGTTTCCAGGTTTTACAAGACGGACTGCTCCTTTGCTGCCACCTTCTTTCAGAAGAAGCTGTTAGTGAGACAGGGAGACCTCAAAGACGACCCTCCTGAAATCTGAGTCCCCATGCCCTGACTTCCACCTCAGCACTTTGCGGTGTACACAGCCCAAACCACAGTTCCTATCATGACAAACACATAACGCACCAGTAACATCCGTGTGCCCGCTGAGTCTGGTGGCCATGTGTGATTTCTTCGGAATCCGCTGTGTTTTGGAAGACAGGTCTGGAAGAAAGAAGTCATAAGTCATGCTACCGCACCACTCATTATTCATTCATTAAACTTTTAGTGAGCAGCTAATGTAGCCGTGTGGGGGAGACTAGCCCTGAGGACAGAAAGGTGAATAAAGCAGACCTGGCCGTGTGCTCCCTCACGGGAGGACGGAAAACCTGTTCCCCAGAAGTCAAATAAAGCTGCGGTTGTAGGTCACCTGTTTCCAAGAATCACCTTCCTGGGGGGGAGAGGAAGGAGACATGGGTTACTAGAACTCCCTCACATCTTGGAGAAGACAGTACGGAGAGATGATTTTTGTGATGAACTGTCGGTGAGGAAAGTAATGTGACAGAAAGTGTCATAGCCTTGGGCTAAGAGAAAAATCAGCAATTAGCCAGAGAGAGATTTGTACCCCCCCATCAAAAAAAAAATTGAAGATGGAAAAAAAAAGTTCCTTAATTTTATATATACGCTAAGGAAAGGGGACCCTGTGGGGAGTGGCTTCCTGTGCCCAGGGTATAAGTTAGAGTACAGTCCATCCACATGTCCTGGCAGACTCAACCGAGAGCACCAGGAAAGTCCTGAGGTTACATTTTTCTTTTTGAAGAATGCTGCCAAATTGCTAATTTGGACTTAGGTTCTTTTTCTGCAACATCGCTTTCTCTGACCTCGGAGGAACGAGGGTGTAGGCAGCTGAGTATCTTAACGTCTGAGAATTGCCAACTCTGCTTCTCCTCCTAAACTCTCGGGTGGATTGGTCCGTAGGGTTAAATGGCTCATTGCAATTCAGCAAAGCGGCTTTTATGTGCAATTAATGTTTGTTAATTTGGTTAAATGTCAAAGTATACATTTTTTGGGGGAAGAAAAAAGTTCCTGCAATACGGTCTCCACCCCCAAACCTTTTAAATATCGAGGGGTGAGATGTTATTCTCAAACAAATGCAGAGGCAAACATATTCAGCGTCTGCTTGAAATTGAATGGACGATACCTTAGCTAAATGTCCCTCTTGGGAGAAGAGACAGTAATATGTCAGCACATCGGAGTGTAGAGCCAAAACTAACAGATAGTTGAGAAAACCCACTGGAAAACTATTGCCTTTACCACCTGGCCCCTAAAGAAGAAAGAAGGGCTTTGACTCAACTGTTGGCTCATTGTTTTGATTCCCCATCTGTTTGTTCCCCTAATATCTTCATATTTTCCCCTTGTATTTGTGTCTTGCATGCTCTGGGTATTTGTTATTAATCTTTGGTGCGTCCATATGTATATATTCTGATTCTGTTTGTTTGGGTGCTAAAGGTTCAGGCATAGTTACTAGATCCTTTTTATAATGAGCATTTTCATTAAAGCCTACCATGCATTTATGTAAAATATATGTAGTGAAAATGTACACCATAAAGATTTAAATAGGCTAAAGCTCTTGATTCTTCAGCCTTGGCATATATCTGCTACAAAATGGTCGTCTTTTCCAAATTCACCGGGGAAAAAATAGATTTAAGGGTCTCAGTATTAGGATTTCTCTCACACTTTTTATTTTTTTTCTGTAATGGTTTGATCCCTGCTCCAGCCCCGTGCTGGTTAGATGGCACTGCTTCCATGCTTAGTGTGACTTTGGGTGTCCTAGATATTTTTAATTCCATGTCTTGTCCTCTTTTAAAAAATCATTCTCTTTGTGCTGCTCCTCTGCCGTGTCTTTGGTATAATTCGGTGGCTACATTTTGTCTGCCCCACTCACTGCCCATTCACCCTGCTGCATGGCCGGGGCTGAGGCCGATCCCTTCCTAGCCTCAGTGATAAATTCCCGCTTCTTTTTGTTCTGTCAGTTGTTTTACACTCATCACTCCCTTCTTCCTTTTAACCTCAGGAAAGAAAGACCCCCCAAGGGCCAGGATGTAGGGTCTATGGAGACCTGCTTTCGTTTGCTCTTTGCTCGTTAGGTCAGAGGGCCAGAGGCCGTCCTAGTGGCTTTTCCACACTAGGAAGGACCCCCAAAAGCCAGCTGATCGTAAAGAACATATATTTCTTGATTACATTCTCTCTTCAGATCATTCTCAGGAACCTGTCACAATGGGTTGTCTCCAGTAGGGCCACACCTGTGAACCTGTGGCCTGGTCCCCATGCTTGGAGGGGCCTTGCACTTGGTTTAATGCTCCGCTGTTGACATCTTAAAAAATTATTAATAATTTTTGAACAACAGGTCCCATGTTTTGATTTTTCATTGGGTCCTACAACAATGGAGCCGGTCCTGATTTTCTCTGCAGGATTCTGACCATTCTTCTTAGGAGATCGTCAACCCAGTGAATGTTGTTGGCCAATAAATGGGAGTTTCTATCGTCCTCATCTCGGGAGGGTCAGGGACATCTAGGTACCTCTCTGCGCCTGGAAGAATGCGTTAATATTCCCCAGGGTTCAGTGAATTGAGTTCAACAGTGATTTAACTTAACTGCCAAGGAATTTATGATTATCTTGGGTGGTGAGCTCATTCACTGATAGCACTGTTTTTATGAATGGAAGGGAACAAGGTCCATGGTGCTGATCAGTACGGTGGAAATCAGTCATGGCTTATCTGGGATGCCCTATGAATTTTGTGGCCCTAGGATCCTTGAAGGTTACATCTCTTCAAGTTTGATACAGAGTCCCATTTCCTACTTTTCTTATGTAACCACTAGCTGTCCTTTGGTTGTTCTTTCTCCCAGGACTTCTGCAGAGTCCTCCCAAACTTTGCAGAAATAACCTGTGGATTTTTCAACCAAAGAGTGTACCATTGCCTCTCATGGGATGTGCTATGTTCAGAAACTAGACTGTGGTAAGCCATCAGAAAAATGATCTCCTTTCTCTTTTCCTGTACCTTTGTCTCAGGCCTTTAGTTGGATCTCCACGGCCCACTGGAAACAAACAAACGCCTCCTCAGCCAGATATTCAAGACACATGTCATTCTGTAATCCATTTATTTTTCTAGATAAGTCCCTAACTCCAGGTGCTAGGGAGGACATTTTGCTAGAATTGGAGGAGGTAAGTTACACATGTGTAACTTGTGTGAGCAGTGTGGTCAGCTTGGTTTTCTGGCTGATGGGTTACATTTAAGAATGGGCAGACAGGTTGGTGGAAGGAATTGACCAGCTGACTTTCTGTCCTGGAGGCATCACTACGATCTCTCTGCCTCTGACTCTGGCTTTGACTTTCTCTTGTGTGTGCTTCGATTTTAAGTGGATTCATGAAGGAGAGAGGAGAAGCACTCTGCCCCCAGCAGAATGGTCCACTGTGGAATTCTTACTGAGTGTGTAGAATCCTGGGAAGGATTGGGTTTGCTTCTTTGTCCTCCTCCCCCCAACCCCACCCCCCCCCCCGGTCTTGATTTGAAAGAGGAATGAATTTAAAACTTCATTTTAAAAAATACCATGCTAGCCTGGACTCACTGTCTATCCTACCCAGGGCCTCTGTTTCCAGGAAATGGTTGGACTGGGGAAGGAGTCTTGGGAAAGAAGTGGGAAGTCAGGTTTCAAGTCCCAGCTGTGTGAGTGAGTAGCTGTCAAACTTGCAGTCTCCTCTTCACCACATTTAAGAAGGGCGGGGGGTGAAGTTGAATTATCACAGTGATCACTATGGTTTCAGAATGTTGTATGTGTAAACCGCCTAACCTAGTGTCTTGTGCATAAGAGACGCTCAGATTGTATTCAGTTGAACCAGAGCAGGGGAATAGCTCTGTATTAGTGTTTTTATTGTTACTAAATGTCCTTTTGGCAGGAAACTAGGGTTGTCCAAATTCTGCTTCATCATTTGCCTACTTATATGTTCTGTGATTTTTATATGTGTGTACATGTGTGTGTATGTGTATATATATGTATGTACATGTGCATATATACATACATGTGTATACACACACATGTACCCCCCCCCCACACACACATATACACGCACATATGCATACATAAAAGATTGCGACAAACCGAACATTACAGTAACTGATATTTGTGCCCAAACCTCAATGCAGGGAAATATGGTGAGGCGGAGTGTGCAGAAATCTATCTGACTAACACAGTTAGGCTTAACCTTGTTCCAGGCCGGTGTGGCATACCCACAAGTCCTGGGATAATGGACGCGGAGAGCAGGAACAAATTTGCTTGCTCTAGCCTGCTACAGGGGAGTAGCCCTGGTTCCGGCTGACAAGTGAAATCGGGAAGTGCAAGGTGGCCATCAGGCGGCCTCCAGTGTGGGACTAGCCTGGGCCCCCAAGAAGGACAGAAGAAGAGAGGAAGAGGGAGAGGCAGAGTGAAAATGACAGGGAACCAGACCTATAACGTGGCGCTCGCGTGCACGGTGACCCCGGCTACCAACCAACAGGGCTAGGTCAGACACTGCTTCCCGTTCCGGCAAATCCATAGCAGGTCCTGCCCTTGGGAGAGAGAAGCATTTCGAAGAGGAGGATTAGAAGTTCACCTCCATCCTAATGGCCCTTCAGAGGCCACTCCTTGTAGATTTGATTTGATGTCTCTCAAGGGAAACTTAGATTCTGTTCTTCTCTGGAGAATTCCACAACAGATCACACTCCCCGGGGTCTTGCTTTTCCCGCCTGAATAGAAGAGGGGCGCGTTTTAGGCCATCACGGAATTCCAAACTCAGATTCCAAGAAGGAAATTGCATTTGTTCATATAATAAATAACAATGCATTTGGGCCTGACAACCACTAGGCATGGCTGCAGAAGATATATAATACAATTAGCCCTTGCTGGGAGTTGCCAGCTGACAATGGGGCAAGATTTATGTGGTTGCTTTTTCCATAAGTACAGTTTTATTTGATAAGTACAGCCCAAAGATATAAAGAATTAATCCAGGGTCTGCATTGTGGGATATTTCCTCTGTAATATTAAAATAAATATTACCCCTCTATCTAATTACATAAAATTACGTTAATAATATCTTCTTTGTTGTTGTTGTCTGCCTGTTTCATCTTTGTAGCCAAAGAGTTTATTAAAAGCAGTGACTGGCTTCCTTTCAGAAAGAGGTAGTTTTTTTTTTTGTTTTTTTTTTTTTATCATCTTAGAAGAGTACAATTATCTCCTTTTAAAGAGAAACCCTCCTCACTGGGTTGGAAGGTCTGGTGACCATTAGGGTTGGTTTTTAGGAGACAGCCTTTGCCCTGAACTCCCTCACATCTAGCTACTCCCATGTGGCAAACTTGAACTTTGAGGAGCGGCCAACTCAGGCTCCGCTGTGATTGTGTTGGGGGGGGGTGCTGGGAGTATATAGAGATGGAAGGTGGGCTTTTGATCGTTTTGAAGGATTCTATACTTATCCGCTATGGGGCGTTAACCCTGCAGTATGAGAAGGCAGAGGGTCAGAGGGTCACAGCTTGGGGAGAGGCCACTTTCTTCCTTTCTTTTTTTAAGTTTATTTTTTTATTTATTTTGAGAGAGGGGGAGAGAGAATCCGAAGCAGGGTCTGCACTCCCAGGGCAGACCCCGACGTGCGGCTCGATCCCACAACCGTGAGATCATGACCTGAGCTGAAATCAAGAGTCAGCCGCTCGACGGACCCAGCCCCCCAGGTGCCGCCCGGGAGTTACTTTCTTTTTTTTTTTAATTTTTTTTTTAACGTTTATTTATTTTTGAGACAGAGAGAGACAGAGCATGAATGGGGGAGGGTCAGAGAGAGAGGGAGACACAGAATCCGAAACAGGCTCCAGGCTCTGAGCCATCAGCACAGAGCCTGACGTGGGGCTCGAACTCACGAACCGCGAGATCGTGACCTGAGCCGAAGTTGGACGCTTAACCGACTGAGCCACCCAGGCGCCCCAGGAGTTACTTTCTTAATTGCCCATGTCATGCCCGGACATTCGGTGTGTTTATTGGTGGATACTTAGTAAGAGTTTATCTGAGGCCAGGGGTGGTATAGACAGTCTCCGTGAGGGACCTGGAACGTGGGAGAGAAAGCAAGAAGGTGGAAACCTTAAAGTGTGCGGCGGCCTCAGAAATAACAAGGTCCACTTCTTCACACGGGCATACACCCTAGACAGGCTTGCCAGCCGCTTGTCTTTGATCACACTTGACTGAAGGTGTGCTCCATTGTGTGGTTTGCCAGTCTGCAAACTGCTGGGCGCTTACTCTCCAAGGTAAGGGAAGCACAGAAGTAGAGAGCTGGTGTTTGATTACATTTATGGCAATACGACACTGTCATCCTATGCCTACGGACTCTCGGTGGTAACAGTCATCAAAGTTTGGCATTATAGCTTGCATTTCACGTCACTGTTCTAGTTATATCGTTTTCTAGTAATTAATTTTTATTAATCGGAAGTGGAATGAACTGGGGAAAAAGAAAAAGGAACATTGAGTTTTTCAGCTGATGATTTGCAACAGTGCAGGTCTTAATGGATAGACCTTTTTCTATCCCCAGAGCCCATTACAAAGATTAATACATGGCAGAGCCCCAGTAAACGTTGGTAACCCTGGCATCAGCTTTTTATTTATTTATTTTTTGGTTTATTTATTTACTTTGAGACAGAGAGAGCATCCTAAGCAGGTTCCGTGCTCTCCGCGCAGAGCCTGATGCAGGGCTTGATCCCATGAAACTGTGACATCACAGCCTGAGCTGAAATCAAGAGTCAGACGCTTAACCAACTGAGCCCTGCAGGCGCCCTAAGCATGAGCTTCGAATGTGATTCCGGCACCTCTGCTCACCCCTGACTTCTGCTGTTGGGGAGGAGGAGGAGAAGAAGAAACGATTTACCGTGGGTCCCGTGTCCTGGATATGCTCATATTGAGGCCTCCCAAAAATCCTTTGAGGAAGTATAATTGGAGACATTTTCCAGAGGAGACAACCAAGGACGCACATGTTACCCAGCTCCCAACGGATGGAGCCAGGTTTCGGTCCTGAGTGGCTGCTTTCTTTTTTTTTTTTGACGTGCCTGTGCTCAGCCGAGACTGTCGGCCACAGGGAGCGAGTGCCCACTGTGTTCTAGGCACAGCATGGAGCTCCTTGCAGGCCTCCTCTTGGTAATTCCTCAGGAGCCCTCGGGGCTCATTTCGCTCTTTACCGATGAAGAATTTCAGTCACAGTTTGCTTAACTGCCGCAAGAAAAACTGGACCGACCAGTGTCTGACACCGATGCTGTTCAGCGAGGGGCAGTGTGGCCCGGTGGTTCCTCTCAGGTTTTGGACTGGAACCAACCCTGTTCACGTCTGCCGAGAATAGGGGTGCCACAGCTGCAGGCTGCAGGGGTACACCTGTGCACTATACGACATCAGGGATCGCCATTTGCATCATCACCTATGTGATGTAATGTAAAGTTGTGCCGTGTGTAACCTGCAAGGCTGCATCTGCGGGCCTGGCTGGGAAAGGCTGCAGAGTCTGAAACCTGCGGTTCAAAATAGTCCCAGATGCGCTTTTCAGAAAACACACCAAGCTCCACCCTGCTCTCAGCGGAGAGAATGCCTCCACGCACTCCCCCTGGTGCCCCTATTGTGCCGCCCCTGGTGCAGGTCACTGGTCAGAAACAAAGCAAGATGAGCTTGTGATACACCCTTTGTTGGCCCTTTAATCTCTGGCTCACTGTGCTTTTATGAAATGTGAAAGTAGATTATGGGCTGTGAAACACTGTAGAGCTTCGTTAGGTAATGATTAAAACATAGCAAATGCTGCCCATGATAATAAAGGCAGAATGAGGTCATAGGAAAACTTACTCACGTTTCAGCTACTCGTTGTTTTAGAAGATCCAGATTCCCCGAGAAGAACAAAACCAGCATTTGTTCTTATTGAGATCTCTGTTGGCCTCTCTGAGTGGACTTGGCCTGGACTGTGCATTCAGTAAATGCTGACAGATGAAGGAAGGAAGGAAGGAATGAAGGGAAGGTTAAATGATTGAATAAATGAAGTTGCAGGGACAGCAGAAACTGGGAGCTTGCTGCCCGGCTGTAATATTTTTGGAGAGGTAGATGGGTGCAGATTATGGGATGGTACCTCCACGGGTGTAGATTGCCGGTCATGGAAACCAGTGTTTCTTGAGACCCCGCTGTGTGTCCAGCCCTGCAATAGGGGCTTGTCCACGTGCCAGTTCATTTAATCCCTCATCAGCCTCACAGTGTAATTACCACCATCTCCCTCTTACAGCTTAAGTAACCGGTTTAGGCTCACACTTGTAAGTGACAAATACAGGAGTTGAACACAGTACCGCATGACTCGGGAGCCTATGCTTGTCTGTCCTGTCAAGCCAAGCAAAACTTGCCCAAAGTTACGTGGAGATAAACTCCCTGTTTGGAATTGTGGGCCTTCCGGGGTCTTGGGTTCCCGCCTCCCTCCCCTGTTTGTGTCTATTGTTAGGGTTTCGCCTTTCCTGAGAAGTGCCTTCTTCTCCATGCCCCTGGCAGAGCCGTGGGTGCAGGAGCGGGGATGGGAGGTAGAACCATGGGTCCTGTTACACAGCCCCCTCAGCCCCACGTTTTCTTCCGGCCTCAAGGTATTGCTGCTGCTTGAAAGCACCCCTCCCCCCCTTAGATCCAGGGCTGGGCTAATGGCTGCGAAGGGCTATTAATAAATCAATGTGCACAGACCAGAAGATCATAGCAAGAACTTTCTTCGAAAGGGGGCAGGGGAGAAAGGAAAGAGAAAGAAAGAAAGAGACAGACTTAAATTTCCAGAGTTGACAGATATCACCTCACGCCAGTCAGAGTGGCTAAAATGAACAAATCAGGAGACTGTAGATGCTGGCGAGGATGTGGAGAAACGGGAACCCTCTTGCACTGTTGGTGGGAATGCAAACTGGTGCAGCCGCTCTGGAAAACAGTGCGGAGGTTCCTCAGAAAATTAAAAATAGACCTACCCTATGACCCAGCAGTAGCACTGCTAGGAATTTACCCAAGGGATACAGGAGTACTGATGCATAGGGGCACTTGGACCCCAATGTTTATAGCAGCACTCTCAACAATAGCCAAATTATGGAAAGAGCCTAAATGTCCATCGACTGATGAATGGATAAAGAAATTGTGGTTTATATACACAATGGAGTACTACATGGCAATGAGAAAGAACGAAATATGGCCCTTTGTAGCAACGTGGATGGAACTGGAGAGTGTGATGCTAAGTGAAATAAGCCATACAGACAAAGACAGATACCATATGGTTTCACTCTTATGTGGATCCTGAGAAACTTAACAGAAACCCATGGGGGAGGGGAAGGAAAAAAAAGAGGTTAGAGTGGCAGAGAGCCAAAGCATAAGAGACTCTTAAAAACTGAGAACAAACTGAGGGCTGATGGGGGGTGGGAGGGAGGGGAGGGTGGGTGATGGGTATTGAAGAGGGCATCTTTTGGGATGAGCACTGGGTGTTGTATGGAAACCAATTTGACAATCAATTTCATATATTGAAAAACAAAACAAAACAAAATTTCCAGAGTTGATCATTGAATTATTGGATTCACCTTTTTCCTTCAGTGATTAGTGGCAGAAAACCCTGGGGCGAGTGAGGATTCAGGGTCATGAAAAAAGAGAGGGAGAAAAACCCCACTTCTTTGTCCTGTCATTCGATGCCCCTGGATGCTGAGGCGGGGCTGCAAACTGCTGACCGGTGTTTGGTTGGTGTTGGGAACGTTACTTCAAAGCTCTGGGAGCCTGAGTGGTGGGCCTGGAGAGGAAGGAGAGGAATGCACTTGTGGGGGCGGGAGGGCGGGTTGCGGAGGTCAAGGGGGAAGAGGAGACTCACCAAGCATCAACATTGTTCAGTCTTTCAACCTGTCAGCTCGTTGCCACTGCTCCGGCCAAGGCCTGGAGCTCTCCCTGTGGCCCCCATGTCCCCTCGAATCTGACTTTATGTTTCCAAGGCATGGTGTGTTAGCCCCCTGCCCCTTCTCTTCTGCTTCTGTGCTGACCCACGGTCCTTTCTGTTCACCGCCAGGGCGACGGGGCCCGGCCAGAGTCCCGGGGCCCCGAAGCCTCACTCACATCACGATGGCCCTGTGCCGAGTCCACCGACGGGGGCTGCCTGACAGTGCCAGGGTGTCCCCCCTCTTTCCTGCACCGCCACAAGGAGGCAAGGGCCAGGGTGTGGTACGTCGTCCGTGGTGTTTGTGTCCTCAACGGTAAATTCTTTTAGGATTTGCGGCCAATCAACAGAAAGCTGCTGAGCGTGGTGAGTGGGCCCCTTACCTAGTGATGCTGCAGGGAAGCTGGGAGGGCCCAGGTGTTTCCATTTGCCATGCTCAGTCCCGGTAGGGAGTCTGAACACAGTGCCCTTATGTTTCATTTCCTCCGACTGCATTTTCAAGAGGTCTCTCAGAGCTCTGTAATGCTTAGACACATGGTGAAGTCTTCTGGTGGGTTGTTTTTTTTTTTTACCGTGTGCTCTTAATCCTGAATTCTTCTTAAGGATTTCAGACCCGCATGTACGTGTATTCTGTGTTCAAGGCCCATGTTGTGCCCAGAATCCTCCAGTTTGCTGCCTCCTAATGGCTCCTGCAGAGCCTAATCTCGGTGCCTGTTTGGTGGGTGGGGGCCGTACAGGTTTTCACCAGCACCGTCCCTCTTCCTCCGACCAAGGAGTTGGGGCGAAAAAGGCAATCCTGTGGTTGGTCGGGGGTGAAATTCTGCCTTCACATAACCCAGGATGTCTGGGGCCTTCCTATCTGTTGGATTTAATCCCCCAGCAACTTTCTGAATAAACCTTCCGGTCGTGGTTCTGGGCTGTTGCTAAAGCAACTGACTGAGTGTTCACGTGCTGATTAAAAACTTTAAAACTCACAGAGGATCTTGTTCACGGGACTTTGGGGTCATGCCTTCACTCCTTTGATTTGGGAACCTTTTCCCGGAGCACATTCGAGCGTGTGGTGGGTAGATTCAAGAGGACCGCATTTGTTCTGGTACATTCCTCCCGTGAGTGGGGAGAATCTTACTCCCCTTCCCTTGAATCTGAGTGGCCTCACGACTTGCTTAACCAATAGAAGGCAACAGAAATGATATTCAGGGACACCGAAGGCCGGGTCATAAAAAGCCTTGCGGCTTCATCCCGGACCTCTTAGAACACTTGCTCTGTGGATATGTCCTCTGGGAACCCAGGCGCTAAGCCCTAAGGAGAGAGCGTATGCAGGCGGTCGGTTTAACAGACCCCATGTCAACAGCTGGCTTCGACAGCCAGCCTCCCAGCCCAGGCTCCAGGCTGTGAGTAAAGAGACTACCTTGGGACAGACCCTCCAGCCCCCTGGCGGGATTGTTCCATGTAAGAGATGACTCACCCAGCTAAATCCGTCTTGAATTTCTTATCCACAAAATTGTGAACAAAGGCAAATGGCCTTTTATTTAAAATGTCGAGGCAGTTTGGCATATAGCAACAGGTGACTAGAACACTCGATGTACAGAGATTTGAGTTCTTGGGAATATGAGGTGTTGAGAAGGGTCAGTGCACCCAGTCAGAAGGGAAAAAGAGAAGAGGGCTCTTTGCTACCTGTTTACAATTCCTCATCTTCCCCTGTCTCCTCGTTTCTTGTGGTCCAGCCAGTCAGATTAACTAATTTCCCAATCCAGTGTTCCACCTGGATATTTTTGTTAGCTTCAAAGTGGCTTTAGGAAATGCAGAAGCAGAGATTTTGAGGCTTGGGGCGGTTCGACCTTGGAGCTGCACCTTTGCTGGGTTTTACTGGGCAAATCTGTGTGGTTGTGAGGTCAGAGGGATGGATGACGCAGGCCTGGCCGTGAGAGCTCCGCCCTGTTCAGTGTCATGTGTGAAGTACAGTCGTCCCGTAGCAGCTTCCTACGGTCCAGAGTTGAGAAGGTTTCTGAGGCTGGCAGCAGGCTCAGGGGGAAGGAGCATTATCAGCGGTTTGTGATGTTTGACAAGGAATAGTTGGTGCTACACTGTGAGTTCCCTGTGGCTGGAGACCGGGCCTCTACGGGTGACCACTGGTTCTGATGCAGACCGTACACGGCTCACTGAGCGAATGAACCCAAAAAGGATCATCGACTCTGGAAAATGCCTGAGAAAATTTCAGTAAATTCTCGCAGTGGATCTTGGGGGCAAAGCCCGGGGAGCCTATGATTTTGCCCCAGTGGAAATTGGTGAGAATGGGGATGTGTACACTCTTTGGATTCAGAGAAGCTATGACGTGTGGTGCTTGGAGTGGATTTTATACCAGACCGTAAGCAAACACACACACATCCTGATAGGGTGGCCTAGTGACATGCACACGAGACATGAAACAAGAGAGCTGGTGTGCTACGGCCGCCATGACAGCACGCCATACACTGGGTGGTTTAAACGACAGACGTTTATTTTCTCACAGTCCTGGAGGCCGGAAGTTCAAGATCAGGGTGTCAGCGAAGTGCGTACCATCTGAGCCTTCTCTCCTTGGCTCGCAGATGGCGGCCACTCGGTCTCAGAGGGTTTCTGTGTCCTAATCTCTTCGTACAAGGACACCAGTCCTACTGATTTAGGGCCCACCCTAACGACCTCACTTTACTTTGGTCACCTCTTAAAAACCCCGTCTCCAAATACAGTCACATTCTGAAGTACCTGGGTTAGGTATGCAACATATGAATTTGGGGGAGTGGGCAACACAATTTAGCCCATAACATTTGGGTTTGAGTACTGGCTTTCCTACCTACCAGTCATGTGACCTTGAGTAAGATATTTAACTTTCCTGAATCTCGGTTCCCACATTTGCATAGTGAGAGTGAAAAATCACAGCATGTTGGATGGTGACCTGATGTGAAACACGCACACAGCAGGTGCCTCGTGTGTACCAACTGTGGGTGAATAACCGCTCCTTGCCTCAGCCTCTCGGTAACAGCCCCTTCTGGGATGGGGGACATTAATCTCTAACATTTATAGAATTACTTAGAGACTGTGAGGACATTTTTCAGATGTAGTTCATCTAATTTCAAAAATTGTGTCATTACTATTAATATCAAAACTGTTGTTAGTGCCATCATTATATTGATGTGACAGGTAGAAAATAGGTCTCTGTCTCCCATTGTAGACCCACTGAGGCTAAGCATCTTGTCCCTGGTAATAGCTTTCACGACCTCAGGCACTGGTAGTGGACTGTCTCACCCACCAGCCTCAGCTCTGGGAGGTCTGTGGCAGTCTTAGGATCAGGAACATGAGGGACATACAGGTTGTCAGGTCGAGTACTTTGAGTTGGAAGCCAGGGGTCTGTGGGGTCTGTCACGCTCTCTCTGTCTTGCCTTCCCATTCATTCTAAAATCAATTGTGCAGAAAACCCACTGTCTTTATGTGTCCTCTGGCTCCTTTTCTAATTTCAGAATTTGATTCCAGTGACTTCTTGTCAACTCTTAGTATAGAACTAAGAACTGAAGAAACGCCTTATCAAAGTTCAAAACTGTTATCTTGAGGTCAATGAGAAGGAAAACAACATCTTATCAGCTGGGAGCCAAGTTAATGTTTCTCCATTTATTTTAGCCATAGACGGGGGGTCAGAGGACTAAGGGGCATATGAGTAATGATAAAACCTCTGTGTACAACACGTGGCCTTACTTTGTTTTGCGGCTAAAGAGGCCTCTGCTTTGGGACTACTTTGAAGAGAAGAGTCACTTACGGGGGTCTGTTCAGGGAATGTGGAGATCATCATAGGAAGGACGGGACCCACCATCTTGCATGAGCATACCAGTAGCTGGATGTGGGTCAGGTGTTTTGTGGATGTAATGTGACTCGATCCTCCCACAAAGCGATGAGGAAAAGAAGGAAACCGACTGCAAACCTTGACGTGTGGATTCTTAATAAGGTCTCTGGAATCAGCAAGATTTAGGGTCAGATCCTGGCTCCGTGATCAATACGAGATGGAGGCCAAGTGTAATAGTTCTCCAAGCTTCTCTTCCCTTCCCTGCAATTAGAGGTGATATAAGTGGAGTGCTCAGCTTAAAGTGTGTTACATAGCAAGAGGTCAGTGATGGATAACTCACCTTCACCGTCATCACCACCGGACACCTCGATTATGTCATTTTCTAGAAGGCTCAGTGAAGTGGGGCTTAGTGTTATTTGGCATGGAAGATGTTTTAAGTTATGCCGATAAGCCTTCTTTGTATACTCTTTCTCCTAGAGAGGAAGTCACTTCCTTTTCAAGTCTTTTTCAGTCCTAATTATCTGAAGGAGAATATCACCATTTGGTGCTAATAGGACTTCCACACCTCTCTAATGCTTGTTAACAAAGAGAAATCAGGCCTGAGGCTCAGAACGCTAGACAGGGGGTGGTATATAACTAGAATTTAACAGTATGGCTTTTGTTATCATGTCTTCATGTCTTCTTTTTATAGATGGCAAATAGTAGTTGTTTCACACTCAGTGGTATTTGAAGCATCTTACATAACATGATTAAGGGAAAGGCTAGAGTAGTAAATTAAAAACAAGGAACGAACAGTGCAGATTGTAAACGGTTATGACAAACGTGGTGATGGTGCTACGTGGCTATTTGGAGATTGGAGGGCTGCCTCCAGACAAAGAAAGCAAAACGCATTAATGTTGGCTCTCTGCTCAGAATTGTAGCGGTTTTCCATCTCTTTCTGCTTCTCCTGAAAAGCCTGGTACCATGTCCCCTGCGTCAGAATCATCCAGGAGAGCCTAATAAACATGAGGTTCCTGGCCCTGTCCCCATGGTGTCCTGGAACCAGCTCTTACCAGCTCACAGGTGCCGAGGGGCCACTTCTGTTCCCAGCTTTGCTCAGTGACGTTATCACATGGGAAGCTGAAATTTGCCAAAGTGAGAATACTTACACCAGGAAATCAGCAAGTGCCGCAAAGCAGGGGTTTCTTCTTCCTCCTCTTCTTCCTCTTCCTCTCCTCCTCCCCCTCCCCCTCCTCCCCCTCCCCCTCTTCCCCCTCCTCCCTCTTTTTCCTCCTCCTCCTTCTTCCTCGTCTTTCTTCTTCTTCAAGAAAGCTGGTTGCAAAATTTACCAGCGCACCAACTGCCCCTACCCCGAACCTGCTGGGGCAGAAAGTCTGGAAGGGCCCAAATATCCACGCTCACTAGGGTGCGTGCCATCCAGGTGATTCTGCTGCTTGGTCCACGTTTTGTAGTCGCCGCCCGAGAGCCTCAGCGACCCTCTGGACCTGCAACTCTGGCTTTCACTAAGCCACTGCCCCTGCTCCGCCCGCCTCGTCCCCCAGCCTCTGTGGCCGTGAGGGCTCAGCTCTCTGGAGGGAAAATGCTGCCGAGGCTTCCCTATCTGGTGAAGCAGAAAGACACTGGACAGGGACAGAAAAAACACTCACTTAAACACAAAGAGCCGAAATAATTGCTGAGCCAATCTAGAAAATGACCGGCTAAGTAAATTGCTTTTTTGTGCGTAAAGTTTCTTGGAGTTTGCCCCTGGCTGCGGGGTGGAGGGAGAGAGCGGCTGCTTGCGAAGCCCGGGGCGGACTCGGAATCCCTGGCCAGGTTACACGGGCATTTCCTCCTGCTTCGGGTCACAGCTGCCTCTGCCCGCAGGACCCCTGAGCCTCCCTTGGAGGCTCGGGAAGGAGGCCAGGGATTACTGTAAGACACTGAGATCTCAGTCTGGAGTCGCTGTTGCGTTGGCTTCTCCAAGTCACGCTCTTTTGGTCTGGAATTCAGATCGACATGCAGCCTGCGAAAATGGTGGTCTAACTTTCTTGCAGATAAAAGCCGTGGGGATGTCCCTTTCCATCAGTAAGCACTTAACACGCGTTTATTGTGCTAAGGTGCTTTTCTTAAGAACATAATCGCAGCACCCCAGCACGGGGAGCATACGAGGCACTGTCACAAAGCCCCTTTCATACGATCACTTATTAAAAGCACATAATGAGTCTCTGAGGTACGTGTTCTTGTTCTCCACTGAGGAACAGAATTCAGCCGCTCGCCCACAGTCACAGAGCTGGGATTCCAGGGCGGCCAGTCTGCCCCGGGGGCCAAACTCTTAACCACGCAAGTGAGGCTGCATCTCCCTGCCGGCCATCGGCGTTCCCTGCTCGAAGTCCCGTGACACAGATTCTTGCTCGTGGTTGTGTGGCTGAGACAGTAAGACTCAAACAAGTGAAGAGACTAACCCGTGATCACAAAGGAAATGAAGGCAAGGGCTGCAAGGAGAAAAAGGACCGCAGCGGAGGTAGACGTATACGGATGTGACCATTCTGTCTGCACAGGTGGTGCTGCTCACATCCACGTGGGACGGAATCTTCAGGATCACAAAGCTTGAGAGCAGAAGGGACCGTGTGGGGTCCCCGCTGAAGCAGCTCCCCCTCTGTCGGGCTCTAGCTCTGTGACCCTAGCAAGTCCTTCAGCCCAAGACTTTGTCTACCCTCTTGTAAGATGGCCATTATAACATTCGCTCAAGACGTCGTCAGAAACATTTAATAAACGAGCGTGCACAGCCCTTCTAGCAAAATTCCTGACAAAGCACGGGGGAAAAATGTGTTGTTATTATTATTTCAACCCAAAGCTGGATGTTTTTGTGAGTTTGTTATCGTGGTGATTTACAGGAAAATCCCTCAAAGCCTGGAGCCTGCCTGTCCCCAAGGTTAGTCCTGTGATAAGCCCTAAACCCAATCAGGGATCTCTTCCTGGCTGGCATCCCACAAACATTAATGAGAGAGGGAGAGAGGAAGGGAGAGGGAGGGAGAGGAAGGGAGCCGGAGAGGGAGAGAAAGATAAGCGGGGGAGGGAGAGGGGGGAGAGACACAAGGTAGGAATGTCCTGACCCTCCAGAAGAGGCCGTCTGGACCCCAGCAAAAGTCCGGCCAGGGCCCCTGGGCTGCGGGGAGGGACGTGTAAGTCCGGCCAGGGCCCCTGGATTGCGGGGAGGGACATGTATTGGTTTTGTCTCCCCAGAGGAACTCTGTTGTTTGTCACCACCTAGTCTGACCTTAAGGTTGACTCACTTGCCCTCACACAGCAGCAATCTCCACGCAGAGCCAGCTGGGGATCAATTTGATCTCAGAGCAGTCCCTTTGGACCAAGAGTAAACTCCCCTTTCCTGTCAGAATGAAGGCTGTCTTGTCTCCCGCTGGACTCAGTAGACATTTCGGTTTCAATTTCTGATCCTAGAATGTCAGCAGTCGTCCAGATGTAATGCAAGAAGCTGCCTGGGGCTTCTTTTTATTCTTATTTGTGTTTTAAAATACTTTAGAATATTATAAGTGCAATAGTTGGCGATTGAAGACAGTTCAGAAAATACAAATAAGCCAAAACAAGGGAAAAAAATGGAACTACAAATCCTACCTTCCATAAATGTAAGCTATAGCTTGGTATTCTTAATTCACTTCCACTTCTCTTATAAAGTAAGAGAATAAATAAAAAAAACTATGCAATGCTAAGTGGTTAAACCGGCTGGCTTTCGTTGCTTCCCAAATGCACATGGATAGAAATTGGGGGCGCTTGCTTTGAAGTTTGAAAAGGGAAGAGCTGTTCCTGACCTCTTCTGAATAAAGGAAGACAGGGAATATTCATGGCCTTTGCTGGGGCCCACAGGAATGGTACATTGCAGAGTCTGAAAGGAAGCAGTGAGGAGCCCGGAGACTCCTAGATGAGCAGCAGCGAGGACAAAGATGGAGTTAGGTCTGCCAGAGGAAGGCTCTTTGCCACCCACAGATCCACTCCCTGGACTTTCTGATCTGCACAGAGAGAGAACGGGGAAGTCCGCTCTCACATGTTGGCAAGGCTGGCAGCGGGGAGGAGGGGCGGGCCCACCAGCCATCTGTTGGCAACGCTTTGGTAAAATCACCATGATTCAAGGTCCAGGTTCCTTTTTGCAGCCCCAGGATTGCCAGTGCTTTGCAAATGGAAGGGTTCACGTTGGCACAACCGGCCCAG
Organism: Acinonyx jubatus; assembly: GCF_027475565.1. Lineage (NCBI taxonomy): Eukaryota > Metazoa > Chordata > Mammalia > Carnivora > Felidae > Acinonyx > Acinonyx jubatus. Next base: position 7,949,183 of record NC_069396.1, read on the forward strand.
TTTCTAGCCTTTGAGTAGCTGCACCCGCAGCCGAATTGCAATCAGGAGATTGCTCGGCGATTGTGTTACAAGAAAAAGCTACCGAGTAAGTGAAGCGGCCTGGTGCCTTCACCTGAGCCTTCCATCTCTGCCGTAAGGAGAGGGTGGCCAGGAGGTCTGCACGTTGAAGGCTTTTTCTTTTCTGTCTCTCCTGCTTACTGTGTTGGGGGGTTTGGAGACAGTAGAATGGGTAAGTTGCTTGAGTTACTTTGCCTCAGTTTTACCACCTGTAAAGTGGGAATGATGTAGGATCAACAGATGCTGTTTGATGTAAACCACCTGGCAGGCTGCCCTGCTGTTACCCAGAACCATTTTCTTTCTTCCTTTCTTTTGTTGTGGTCGTTTATACGTAGTAACGGGACCTAGTCGGTTACTCTTAAGTTCTTGCTGCGATCAGAGGCCATCCAGTCCCATTAAGGTGACACTCGGCCTTCAACTGAAAGCAGTTGCTGGCAGTCTGTGTCCGAAGCTGCCCCGTTTGGTTCCTGATTGTGAGAACCAGTCCAACTTCCCAGATCTATAGGGGAGGTTGAATGGTGGGATAATCCAGCAGAGGAGATGAAGAGATCCCAGTTTAGATTACTGCCTCTCGGAAGGGTCCACATGGTGAGTAGAGACTGGATATACCTTGTGATCTTCACTTCTGCCTCCCAGCTTGGTAGATCTCATGCTTTCCTTCAGGTCCCATCGTGTGGGGGAAACACACAAATCTAAGAGAAAATCTTAGCATCTCCTTAGAGAGGCACCACACTCAGACCTGACAACATATGACGTCAATGGAATACAATCTTATGAATCTCTCAGGTTGTGTATCATTTCTGAGAAAGTGTTTGTTAGCAGGCATTGAAATTATCAGCAGTTAGTTTTAACCCAGAAAGGAATATATTTTGCAGGCAAGCAGAAACACTTCAGCATTTTTTATTAACTTCAATTGACGTCTAGGGATTTGATGGTTTTCTTAAAGAAAGCTGGTTGGAAAGCCCAGCCATTCGTGTGTAAACTTTCCCCATTAGTCAGGCTGATTGCTCATGGACTTGCCCATTAACCCACCATTTTCTTCTTGCCCGAAGCCCCCTTTGTGGCCCTCACAAGGATATAGATCCTCTGCTCCTATATGCAAATGTTAGATCAGTCAATTCCTTCAAAAGCACAGATGCCAGTCTTAGCTACAGGGAGCCCAAGATGGTCGAAGATCTGTCTTCTCATTCTGTTTTCAATCCATGCTTTAAGGCAGCATTTTACAAAGCCAGGGACTTCTATTCCCAGAGGGACCTTTCCACTTTGGTACCTGTGGTCCAGCTGGTACCTAGTAGACAAGGCATTAAATAATGTTATCACACATTGTAAGATAATTATTTCCTTTTCAGTTTTCTTTCAATATTTCTGAAGGTGTCTCAGAGAAAAGGTCAGCGCGATGCTGGTGTAAATTGTCAGTCCCTTTCTAGGCTTGCCAATTTTAGCAAATAAAAATCTAAGACACCCAGTTAAATTTTTCAGATAAGCAACAAATATATTTTTAGTATAAGTATGTCCCCAATACTACATAAGCCATACTTACACAAAGAATGTGTTTCTCTGACATCTGGATATCTTGTATTTTCTCAGGTACTTCCGGCTCTTTTTGATTTCTACTAATGGCCCCTTTTCTTTTAAAAAAAAATTGTCTTTAACGTTTGTTTATTTTTGGGAGACAGAGGGTGAGTGAGGAGGGGAAGAGAGAGGGAGACACAGAATCCAAGGCAGGCTCCGGGCTCTGGGCTGTCAGCACAGAGCCCGACCCGGGACTTTGAACCCACAAACCATGAGATCATGATAGGAGCCCAAGTTAGATGCTTAACTGACTGAGCCACTCAGGCTTTCCTACTGATGGCCCCTTTTTAACAAACATTCGCAGACTTCAGGCTTGAGAACTATGCTTGGCAATGACGTCTAATTAAAGTTTAATAACAAGGTTTTCTTCTCACAATATTTATGTTTACACATACCTTGTAACTTAGGAGAAATAACTCCAGTTGTGTATTCACAGTAGGTCATTTAAAAATAAAAGGTGATTTTTAAAAGAAATTTAAGTAAAGACGAAAGCGCGGATAGATGAAAACGTGTTAGTACAGAGTGAATTTGAGTGTGGGCCAGAATGACTGAGGATGGGACTTGCTTCCTCCCTTTCGTTGTAGTTAGAAGTATGTTGTATATAAGCCTGGGGTAAAATGCAATGCGTGCTACATGTCCGAGGAATCCACAGCTCTCTCTGTGAATTCCTTTAATACGGGAACATAGAGAAAAATCCCCAATTGCCGGTTTTGTTTCTTGGTTATCCTGAGAGTCAGTGAGACTGGACTCCTAAGTGAAGAGATGCAAGCTTTTGCTCAGATGATTTTCTCACTTGGAACTCTTCTCTCTTTCTTCCCAACTTCTCCTAGTTCAGTGGTTTCTGCCCGTGTAGGGCCAGAGCGCTGAGTTCATGGGGAGCATGTCAGAAACACAGACTTTTCCGGCCCCACCTTGGACCACCAGCCTCTCTGTTGACAAGCTCTCCAAGTGATTCTGATGGGCCTTCCAATTTGAGAGCCTCTGTCGCAATGCCTACATCGAGTCACAGCCACAAAGCTGGGACTGCTGGCAATGTCCTCTCCCTTATCAGAATATCCAGAGCAGTTCATCTGAATTCCCTTGTTTTTTGTGGGCACTGTAGTTTTTTGCAGGCAGTGTCTGCTGTCCTGTTTCACCGTGAGCTCCCTGCGAAGAGGAACATTATAGATGGGTATCTAAAACTTCCTGAAGAAATATCAGAACTCTTTATCTGACAAGGGGTTTTTAAAAATGCATTCCTAAGAGGTCTTGAACATAGGGATCATTAAGAAAAAAAAATCACTAAACTCTTAATAGCCGTACCTTGGGCTAAAGGTGCAAGCAAGACAAGACACAGAAGAAGCCGTGCACATGGCTAAATATGCAAAAATATTCAGTTTCCCTGGAAAGTAAGTTAAAGCAAATTAAGCTATGAATAAAGCCACGTTAGCTATACAATTAGCAAAGATTTAAAAGTGGTAATAGGTTTGGCAAGAATGCAGAAAAATAAGCACTCCTATAAAGTGCTGGAGGGAGTTTAAATTATACAATTGATATGGAAAGTAATTTGGCAGGATGTAGAGAGAGCCTAAGCAAAGGTCATGCCCTTTGACACAGCCATTTTTCTTCTTGGGGAAAAGTCAGAAATGCATATGAATATTTATACACAAGTATGTTCATTGCAACATTATTTATAAATAGCAAAAATGTGGGAATGGAATGCATGCCAAAATGGTTAAATAAATTATGTTAAATAGAAATGATGGCACATATGCAGCCATAAAAAAATAATGTTTTCAAAAGATATTTAATGACATGGAAAGTTGGTGTCTTACAATGTTAAGTTAAAAAAAGAGCAAGATAAACATTTATATATACAGTATCATAAGAATTATGTTAAAAATGTGTGTGTGAACACACAAAAGAAAATAGACCAAAACATGGGCAATATTAGCTCTGAATAGTAGGCAATTTTTTTACTAGAAGATGCTGGGTCCCTTTATTTTCTTCTAGACTTTGTGGCATTGGGTAGACAACTGGTTCAACAGAACAAAAATGTGTACCAAAACAGATTCACATATATTCAGTTGGTTTTCATGGAACATCCAGATAAGCATATAGGAAAAAGTAACTCTTGACCCCTACCTCACGCCATGCTTAAAAATTGATTTGAGATGGGTCTTAGACTTAAAGGTTAAATCTAAACCTTTCTAGAATAAAACATCGGAGAATATCTTCAGGACTTGGAGGTAGGCCAAGACTCGCTTTAGTGGGGTGGGGATACAGGTATGGGGAGTCCCCAGGGTTAAATATATCCATCCCAAGTTATTTCAGATTTCGTAACCTTTCAGATAAGTGTCACACTTTTGTCTTCTTTTTTTCCCTTCCCTTCCCTTCCCTTCCCTTCCCTTCCCTTCCCTTCCCTTCCCTTCCCTCTTCTCTTCCCTTCCCTTCCCTCTTCCCTTCCCTTCCCTCTTCCCTTCCCTTCCCTCTTCCCTTCCCTCTTCCCTTCCCTTCCCTTCCCTTCCCTTCCCTTCCCTTCCCTTCCCTTCCCTTCCCTTCCCTTCCCTCTTCCCTTCCCTTCCCTTCCCTTCCCTTCCCTTCCCTTCCCTTCCCTTCCCTTCCCTTCCCTCTTCCCTTCCCTCTTCCCTTCCCTCTTCCCTTAAAGGATGCATCTCATAGGGAATTAATTGTTTGAAAAGAATGGGACGACCTTGTTGCATAGCACCAAGAGCCCCAGCTTTGGAGCCTGGCAGACGTGGGTTTAAGTACGAGCTCCTCTTGTAGCAGCATGAGCAAGCCACTCAAGCTCAGAGTTTCACAGGGTCATTTTACCAGTTAGGCAAAATCATGTGCATAGCGTGGCCAGCACATAGCATAGTGTCTGTCACATCATAGGTACTCGCATATCTGTTCCCTTCCCTCATCTCTTTTATCCACAAAGGTGGCCATCTGCAGGCTGGTGTGTGACACATGAGGAAGTAGTGGTTAGGGTACAGGTTGTGGAGTCAGGCCTTTTGGATTGAAGTCACACACACTCCCTGAATAATGGAGCAAGTTGTATTTAATCTCTCAGTGCTTTAGTTCCTTCATATGCAAAATCCTGAATTAACCCAGAAGGTTGTTGTACCATAATCTATATAGGACGCTTAGCACAGTGGCAGAACGTATAGTAAGTACTCGAGATGTTAGCTCCAGTACTCTTTCTGAAGAAGGACCATCTTCGGATGTTAAATAGCACCCCACTCTGATTACGGGATAGAGGGAATAGTGCTGAGGGCTTCAGAGGGCTGTCTGAGTCACAGAGATGCCTCCACTATTCAAGGCCATATTCTCTGTATTCCCAATGTCAATTAGATGCCGGAGCACATGCTTCTTGGAACCCAGAGTAACACCAAGGTCGTTCTACTTAGCCCAAGTGACAGCTGAATTATGAACATTTCTCATGTCCTCAGCTCTGGGTCAGGATAAATCACACTCCGTTCTTCGTTATTATTTTCATGGGGTCTGTGACACAGTCTCTCGAAATCATGTGGTGTTGAAACATTAAGACAAGTAACATCTGTGGGGAAAGCCCAGTATCAAACCAGAAGCCGAGTGTTTTCTGTCGGCTTCATTGCCCAGGCTGGGGGGGAAGCGATTTATAGAGTATTCCTTATTTATATCTGTGTAATGGCAACTTTGCTGGCTCCGAAGGAGGAATTATGAGCAGGTACATTGTCTCTGAGTGGCCTCTCTACAAAGAAAAAAGCCTCAGTGGATATCCAAAAAATCAAAGCAAAATTGAGTTACAGCTCCCACGACTTAGAGAGGTATAGGGAAGATGGTTTGTAGCTCAATGATGAGTAAGAGTTATATTCTCTGCACTCTGGGCAGGGGGATGAAGAAAATGCCATTGAAGGTAGGGTGTGCTGCATCCTGGCAGCCTCAGGGTCCCTGAGAAGTGCTAGATTCTACTTGTCTGATGTGAAGAGGGTCATCAGTTCAGCCAGCAGTATTCAGTATGCACAGCTACAATGGTATGGCCCAGAGAGAGGGCAAAAAGACTTTTCTTTGATGGTGAGGACTTACGCAGTCATAACTTTCACTGAGAAGGATGCATGTTCATAGATTAGTCCACAAAAACACAAATAACCCTCTTGTACTTTCTAATTACCCTTCGTAAAGCCCATCATGCATGTAACTCAGACCTTGTGTTTATATCTAGTACCATTCCTGAATGTAGGAGATACTCAGCAATTGAGCAGTCGCTTGAATTTGCTTGAATTATATCCTTTGCTCACAGGATATAATACTGCCTCAGAGGGCATTGTTTATTATTTCCTTCATTCCCTTTCCAAGAAGGTGGTTAATTCACGAGACCCTAGGGAAGAACCTGGGTGAAAGGAAATCAAGAATATCTCACTGGTGCTGTAGAACAAGTTAGACACACTGGGGCCTTCTTAGTTAGGAGTCTTTTGGTTCCAAGCAACTGGAATCGGCTTTACCTAGATGAACGCGGGAGGGAAAAGTTTGTATTATAAGGCTTTGGGGTAGAACATGATCTTCAAGGGCAGGGAAGGAGCCACTGTTGGTCTTGGGTTTAAATCCAAACATGTCATCAGGACTCTCCTAGGTCTTGTCTTTGCTTCTCTCTACGTACCTAGTCTTCCCCTCTTCTTTGCTGTAGTCTTTCTTTTCTAGCACGCATGACTGAAAATGCCCACCCACACGTCCACTCTCAAGACCAGACAGACCCAAGCTGAGATTTCTTTGTATCTGTTCTGTATTTTCCAGGAAAGAGACTTTAGTCCTTTTTGGGTCACATACCATGTGTCTTTTAGTTCCTTTTAGCCAGGGACCCACTCCTATTGCCAGATGGATAGAATGCATGGGGCAGGACAACTCCCAGCAGAGATACTAAGTATTGTGGCTTAATTGGTGGGTGTTCCATTTGTGATTCTAAAGCTTCAAGATGGCCTGTCCCTTCCCTAGGAATGTCAGAAAGGTTTGAGAAAGGATCCGAATGTCCCAACAAAACATCCAGTATACATCCAGTATACTTTCTTGAGTATACTTAACAACAAAACATACAGTATACTTTCTTAAGAGGCTAATGAATGATGCTACTAAGATAGGGGACCCAGAGGGTAGCCTTGTAACACAGACAATTCATGCTTAGGGACAGAACATCCCACCAGTTTGTCCTTGGGAATATGCGCTTCTGTCCACCTTCATGGCCATTACCTTCTTTGAAGTCCTCATCCTCTCCTACCTCAACTACTTGGTAGCCTGACTATTTGCCTCCCTACCTCATGGACTCCGTACTGTCACTCCTGTGCATTTCCTGAAGTGCTTTCAGAGACCAGGATTCCTAAAATTCAAGCCTGGCCATGTCACCTTCACTCTTGAAAATGTTAATGACTCTAGTAGCCCTAAGAAGTGCATATGCTTGACTTTACCCTTTAAGATACCAAATAGTGATTTCGGCCTCACTTCCTCTTCATGCACATCAACCAGAAGGTATATCTTAGGTTTGTCCAACTCAGCCACCAGGAAGGACGATAGAGTCAGAGCCCTGGATTCAAGTCCTCCTTCACAGCTAACTAGCTCTGTGACAGAGGGCAAGATATTTAGTTTCCTCCTTTGTAAAATAAAAATTAAATATAATACCCACACATAAGTTTGTAGGAAGAACTAAATGAAATAACCTATATAAAGTGCTTGAAATAATGCCTGGAATATGATGAGTATGCAGTAAATACTACCCATCATCATCATTGTTAGCATCATCAATAAAATTAACACCTTGTTCCAACAAACCATCGTTTTGATTCCTAGACCCTCAGCTCTCATGAATTCCAAATTTTGTTATATCACTCATTTCTCTGAAGCCAAGTTGAACATATTCTTTCAGTATGGCCAAAAGGAAGCTAGGAACTATGGATATAATGAATAAAACGCTGCCTCATTTATGAGTCCTTAACCATGTCTTCCTCAGAGGCACCTAAAAGATAAGAATAAATGTTATGTTTTGTTTGTTTTTTAAAGAAATAATGTCTTTTTTCGTAAGTAGAGTGTGTGGAGCATTCTAGTTCTTGACCTAGGACTGCTCACATAGGAACCCGCAGGCAGAGGGCTGGGCCCAAGATGGCTGCCACTGGGTCTCTGGAGCACAGGGTCTGAGCTGTAGCACCTAGCTTGTCTCCACTGTCACAGGGGAAGGATGTGGCAACCCTGTAATTCATTACCAGTGGAAATAGAACATCATTGCAGAGATAAGGACAACAATGGCTTTCTATCCAGTGATAAATTACTAACAGTCGCATTATTTTCCCTTATTTATATATGGGTCTCTTTATTGAATTTAGGGGGAGATAAATAAACGATCTGCCAAGCGTCTGGTTAATATTACTTCTCAGGGACTCGTTTTAGGCCCAACTAGACTCCTACTGATAATATCTGTAAGCTTTTCGGGAGGGAGAGACATAACATTTGTTTCTGACAAGAACCCTCTGTTTGCCTTATCTGTTTCATTTGAGAGGCCATCGACCCCTAGCTTCTTTGGTTAAAACAAACTCTTTCCAGCCACGGAGGAGTTCTTGAACTTGATTCTCGCCACACAACGTGACAGGGTGTTGTGGCTGCAAATCTGAGGTCCTCTGTCATATCCAGTCAGACTTAGTGCTTCCTGTTGGCCACCAGGAACCAGTGAGGGACATAGTGCTGAGTTTCTTCCCTATTGCATCGAGACAAGGATTCAGTTAGCCAATTTGCATATTCTTTCCTGGTAGGAATTGAGAGTTTCTTTTTCTTTTAATCACAGCATTTACATTTTTTTTTTTTTAATTTAAGGAGCTGTTGATACACATTGGTTTAGAAATGCACAGCTGGTCTGTGGCAATGAAAATTAGCCCTCAGCCACAATAAAAAAAAACAAATAACCCTAAGTTTCCACCAACATGCTGCGATCGGGCTGTAAACTCAGAGACCTTCTTTATTTTCAAGATCTGCCATTCTAATGTTCTGACTCTGTGCACCATGTTGAAGGCGTTTTTCTACAGGGTCCCGAGGAACCTGTGCTCCTTCTCTGCTGGACATTTCAGAGGCAACAGCCTCTGAGAACCTTTTTCTGATCCTAGGTCTGTGTCTAAACAGCTAACTGCTCTGTTCTACGTTGTTGGCACCCATCACGCCGCTTTGCTGTGTTTCCATACTCCTCATTCCGGGCAGTGAGTTCCTGGAGGACAGGCCACCTTCTCTCTGTATCTTCAGGGTTTAGTTCAGGGTTTGGCATGGAATAGGTGCTTAGTAAATATCCCTAGGCCATTGTGAACCCTAATGGGACAGTGTTTCTTTCCCTGGAGTGCTGGTCTTCATTTTCTTTCTTTGGCTTCGTTTATTATTTGAGAAATGCATCTCTGTCTCGCCAGACCATAAGTTCTGTAGAAGCAGAAATTGTATCTGTATGTATACACCATTTCCCCGATGTCTAGCACAGTGCCTGACATTTAGTTGACGCTCAACATATGATTACCGAATGAATGAATGAATGAATGAATGAATGAATGAATGAAAGGCACTAGGACTTCTGATGCAAGGCCTGTGCTTGTGGGGCAGTGTCACAGTACCATGTAAGTACCACATAGAAGAGGGCACATCTGAGTCAAGCTTGGTTCAAATTCCAGCTCCAACACATCTGTTGGGGAGAGACACAATGCAACAACAACAACAAATGTGCCTCCATTTCATCATTTGCCAACATGGGAAAAATCTTAGGGATGTTGATAAGAATAAATATCCAATGACTGAAAACTTGGACTTCACTTAGACGCACCATTCTGATGGTAGTGACTCTCTGACTCGTGTCCTAGCCTTGAGTGCTTCCTTGAACAGTAGTCAATATGCAGTGAGACAGGCCCAGGTGAGGCTTAGGAAGAAGTTCTGGTCCTGGGTGACTCTCAGCTTGCAGGAGTCATGGTACAGAAATGAGAGAGCCAGCTGGAAATAAGAGGCTATGTTGCTATGGCAACAAGATCTGTCTCTGGTCCCTTCAACTGTGCATATTCCCTGGTGAAGGCCTTGAATGGGCTGTCCTTGTTTTGACCATCAGTGGTTCCTTTTTCTCGGAACCCTCCTCACCTTATCCCACATGGCCCATTCATTCTCTTTCTCGGTTTCTCTCCCTCTTTCTCTCTGACCTTTTCTGCCCCTTCACTGATCCTCCAGTTGAGCTAGGTGCCAGTTTCCAGCTGGGATTGAACACAGCAAGAAAACCCTTCTAAGTCACAGGTGGGTGGGTGCATTTTGGGAGTCTGGCAACTAGCACTGTAGCAACAGGCCTTGCATCATCCCACCCAATTAGTGTGCTGGGTTTTTTCTAAACCTTTCTCTGTGTCCTGCGCGCAGCTCGTCCTCTCTCGTCCACCCGCCACCCAACCTCATGCAGGCTCACTGCGTTGCTCTGAAATCGCTGAAGGCACTCTGGCTAATGAGCTAACTTCTGGCTAAAATTCAGTTTCAACTCTGAAATTCTTCACGTTGCTACCAATGTTATTTTTTAAAAACCAAATTGGTGGCATTATATTCCCTTTATCCCATCCCTTGAATGAGTTTCTACTTCTCCCAGTTAAATTCCATATGCCTCATCCTGAGATTTAACGCTTTGGATGTGATATGCCTTTAACTCAGCTTTCTAGCCTCATTTCCCTCTGAATCCTGCTAACCCCCAACTCTGATGTTCCTCTAGACCCCTTCTGGGAGGGGGGCAGGGAGTATGGAACATCACTTGTATCTCCATCCTTCTTAATCTGTATTTGTGCTATTTTGTATATACCTTCCTTGGAATATAAAAGTCATGATCACCTTCAATTATCACCTTCTTTAGGAAATTTTCCTTGAGTCCCACAATTAAAATAAATTTCCCTTTGGTGTTCCTGGGTGGCTCAGTCAATAATCATCCAGCTGTGGCTCAGGTCATGATCTCATGGTTTGTCAGTTCGAGCCCCGCGTTGGGCTCTGTGCTGACAGCTTGGAGCCTGGAGCCTGCCTCGGATTCTGTGTCTCCCTCTCTCTCTCTGCCCTCCCACCCTTGCTCTCTCTCTCTCTTTCTCTCAAAAATAAATAAACATTAACAAAAACTTAAAATACATTTCCCTTTAACTTTGCTCCCAGAGCAATTTGACTGTGGCCCCCCTTAACCCATCACAGCTGATGTGGTTTCCAGAGCTATCTTTCCTTTCAGCGGCATCTTGGTCAGTTCAGGCCGCTATCACAATACCATTGACTGGAGGGCTTCAACAACAAACACCGATTCCTCACAGTTCTGGAGGATAGGATGTCCAAGGTCAAGGTGCTGGCAGATTTGGTGTCTGATGAGAACTCGCCTCCTGGTTTGTAGATGGCTGGGTTTTCACTGCACCTTCACCTGGTGTGGGGAGAGAGAGAGAAGGATGATCTCTCTCATGTTTTGTTTTTTTGTTTTTGTTTTTTTTAAGGACACTAATCCCATTCATAAGGGTTCCACCCTCATGACCTAATTACCTCTCAAAGGCTCCCCTTCTGAAACTGTCTCTTTGGGGTTTAGGTTTTGACATAGAAACTTTGAGGGGACACAAACATTCTGTCTGTAGCAAACCTCTCTCACTTCGACCAGGGAATGAGTTTCTTGAGGACAGTTTCTTGTTTCCCATCTATCCCTCAGCTCAGAGTCTAGGACACAGTGAGTGTTAATGTATCTATGGGAAATGGATTTTCATAGTTTTTCCATAGATATACCTTTCCCCTTTTATTGCCAGGTCCTTTCAAAGAACTGTTTTTTATGGAAATTTTCAAAGTACATAAAAGTTGTGAGAATAGTTTGGCAAACCATGTATTCATCATCCAGCTTCAAAAATCTTGTCCATTCTTTTAAAAGCAAAACTCTGCTTCAGACAAAGACTTTGGTGGTGAGGGGCATAAAGACACCATTCTGTAGTGTCCAATTAATCCAAATCAAGTTTGAGCAGAGTTTCCCCCCACCCCCAGAATATAGGACTCCAAGTGAAAAGATGTCTTCGTAAGGCAATTCTGGAGACAAAAACGCAATATAAGAACACACTTCCCAATAATGTGAAGATCTATGACTCTACTAAATAAAAATGTTCCCTTAATGTACTGTAAAAAAATAAAGCTGTTTGGCTAGATTTATCAACCTGCTCCAGGAGCAGAATTAAATTTCCATCCTACATTTTTTCCTACTTATTTAAAAACACCTGAGTTGTTACGTAGCTAGTCAGACAACTGCTTCATTATGTAAGTATAATACATGTCTGCCCTAGAGATGTATGGTTTCAAAAAAAAAAAAAAAAAGGCTTTGGTGTTCTCAGACCTGTTGTTTACAAGTCATTGTTTATGATTCCTAAGGAGACAGATGTGGGTACCATTAGCTACATGCTAAAACATTACTAAAGATTTTAAGAAATTAATAATGAATCTGATATTTAATGTAGTAGAGGTTCAGACTGAGTTCTCACAAAATGAAATTAAAGCCAACTCAAAATTTTGAAGTTATGCAGCTTGGAAATCGAATGGCAAGGAAGGCCTAGGACGGAAATCTTGATTCTCAATGGAATGGATCACCCTCGGAGACTCATGGTTGGCAATAACGAGTGTATGTGCATATTGACACGTCATTATATCGCATTCTCATTTTAGAGTCGTGCGAAGTTCATGGCCTTGAGTTCCAACAAACAGCGAGTGAGGAAAGGTTTTTCTCAAGTGTTTTCTCCTTCCATAAGCTCTTCACCAGTATTGCCCGCAGCTTCTAAACCGTGCAATTCACAGGCCATGAGATGATTGAAAACAATCCAACACAGAGTGCTAAAACAGTGACCTGTGGCCGCCAAACTCCTGGAGGGAGCAAGGTGGGAGGTTGGAGAAGGCTGGTGAGAAGCTACAGGTTGTGAAGGTGAACATCAGGGTGGGTGGGGCTTCCTCACTTCTTAGAGCCGACTCCAAAGTCCATTTATGATGGAACTGGGAGATTTGGAGTAAGCCAACCAAGTAATCAGTGGCTTCTTCTCCCAAAGGCTTCCATAAACCTGGATTGGTGGAGTATTAATTTGTTGGCTTTTTTATTTCCTCTTTTCTGTCTCAGTGTGAGCCCAAGAGAGAGCCAGAATATCACATTTCACTGGGAAAATCACTCCAAGCTCCTCTGAGCAGCTCTAGCTCAACCAACAATCCTGCTTATGAACATAGCACAGTGTAGATTCCTCATGAGCCTTCATCAACAACTAATTGATTTGCTTAAGTTTAAGTAATGAATGATCAGTCTCTCTTGGCCCTCTCTCCAGCTCTCAGTCTCTCCTGATCAGGACTGACACATCAACGTAATGAACTGCCTCCGTTCTCTTGTCTTCCAGTCATAGAAAACACCACCACTTCCAATTAAATGCTCTGTGATTTATGGAAACCTACGAGCTCATTTGCCTTAATTCTTCCCTCTCTTGGCCATGTGATCCCATTACATTTCTTCCTTAACATGTAGTGCTCCCTACTCTGAAATGACATGGGTTGTCGTGCCCAAAAAAGTTGGAAGAAAGAATGGGCTAAAGGAAGTCTGAAAAATAGTGATGGCTTCCTACCACTTAATGGGCAGTACCATGTTCCAAAAAAATGCCCTGGTCCCATTAGCGAGGAGTGTATTCATTATATTATTAAATCCCAGGAACCTCTATAACCCCCCTTGAAAGACAGTGTAGTGTCCCTGTTTTATATATATGGGAACCTGAGACATGGAGAGATCATGGGACTTTACTAAGGTTCCATAGCAAGTGGCAGAGTTGAAACAAGTGCCTGGTGCATAGTTGACTGACAGTCATGTTACTCATGATTACTCTTCTTGTTTCATGCTGTGGTTGGGTATCTGTGGTCTGTATACTTCTAGAAGCCTGGGAAAGTATTATTGGTTTCTAAAACCATTTTTGATATTTCAAACATAGAAGTGATTCATGCATTTATCGATGGGATGGAGCCACAATATGACAAAATGTGTTAATTTTCTTTGTTTGGGCTGGCATTTTAATAACTCAGAGCAACCGTCCTGATTATCCCTCCTGATTAGTGTACTAGCAACGTGAAGGAAGTCTGATTAATGTGGTTTGACACAGAAACAAGGCAAAGAAACAAACAAATGAAAGTTTAGAATGTGGGCTCCTTGGTCAAAGGAATGACAATATTCATGAGAATATTTGGTTTTGTAGTAAAGAGAGTATTGTTTTGGAGAGACAGAACTGATGTATGTGCAAAAGCAACGGACAGACTCCAGACACATGCAAACATGTAGACCTAAAAGAGGTGCTGTAGCCTACATGCTGCCTTCCCTTATATCTCTAAGAAATAATGGATGAATATCAGATGGGTGGGTTAGGTCAAGTTATTTAAATAGTGAGTTTGAGGGGCGCCTGGGTGGCGCAGTCGGTTAAGCGTCCGACCTCAGCCAGGTCACGATCTCGCGATCTCGCGGTCCGTGAGTTCGAGCCCCGCGTCAGGCTCTGGGCTGATGGCTCGGCGCCTGGAGCCTGTTTCCGATTCTGTGTCTCCCTCTCTCTCTGCCCCTCCCCTGTTCATGCTCTGTCTCTCTCTGTCCCAAAAATAAATAAAAACGGAGAAAAAAAAATTAAAAAAAAATAGTGAGTTTGAAGCTGGACCTGAGTAAAAAGTGGGACTTGAGTCGGAAAATTAACTGAATGTGTGTTTCCGTGCAGAGGAACGTAAACATAGCATAGTAACAGCTTCACCTGCTCATCATACTCAGGCATCAGATGTGTCTTGGGTCAGGTGCTGAACTAGATGCTGGGTGTAGAAGTGAAAAAGTCAAGGACTGGGGCATCTGGGTGGCTCGGTCAGTTAGGAATCCGACTTTGGCTCAGGTCACGATCTTGCAGTTTGCGGGCTCGAGCCCCACATCGGGCTCTGCGCTGGCAGCTCAGAGAATGGAACCTCCTTTGGATTCTGTGTCTCCCTCTCTCTCTTTCCCTCCCCTGCTCACACTCCGTGTCTCAAAAATAAATAAAACAGTAAGGAAATTTTTTTAATTAAAAAAACCCCATAAAGTCAAGGACTATCACTTGTGGACCTCAAGTCTAGTAAAGAAGGCTGAAGCATCAATAAAATAATTTAGTATGGAGTGATTAGGCTTCAAGGGAAACATATACTGAGCAAGGCAATGACAAACAAGAGCGAGTAAGTAAGACTTTCCTGACCTACCCAGGCTGAGTAAAACACGTGAGCTTCTTCTTGAAAGGTGACTGGGAATTGGCCAGGTGGGAAAGGAAAGAAAAAGGGGACCCCACTCATCATCTTGAGACATCACAGTAGCTGTGGGTATTCCGCGAATTCAACTGTGTTTTAATATCATTTACTAAGACACTTATTCTCCAGTTGAGTCAGTGGAGGATATGTGCAATTTGCTAACTGAGCTTCTTAAAGTCAAGAACCTTGCCTTTGTATCTTTGCATCCCTGAGGCATTGACTTGCGTATAGTAGCTGCTTGATAATTTTATTTAATTTTTTTTTTTTTTTTGGTGCTTAGTTGGGTGTAAGGACGTGCAGAACCTGTGGTACAGTGAATAGTGTTAGAATTTTTTGAAATGTATTGATAACTTGCCTTAGGAGACAGAAGACATTACATGGGTCACAGAACTGATTACATTTGTAGGAAATGCTGCAGGGGAAGGGGATATGGGTAAGCAATGGTGATAAGCGTTGGTGTGGTCACCAGTTGGCCCCAACAAAACAAATATTTACGTTGGGGCTATAGACTGTTTGGTTGTAGAGAGAAAGATACAGGAGTGAGTTATGGGGCAATATCTTATTGAAAGAGACTCTCAAGAACAAGAGAAAAAGACTTGAATGGAGCCCGCATGGTTCTGTGCTAAGAGCTCTGATAGACCAACAGGTAATGGTTCTTGTTTGGACTTGGCAGCCATTCTGTGGACACCGATTGTGATTTAATGACATTTTACTGCCTACATCCCAAACAAACTGGTCTCCTCAGCCTCGTCTTCCCAGAGTGGTTTCTTACTAAGCATTTCATTCTGTAAGACTCAAACCACAGAAGTGCTTGTTGGCTTCTCTCTCGTAACATGCCTTCTTCTTGAAGTCATAGGAAGCCACAATGGGAGATAAACTTGTGATACGAGCAACTGTCATATGTACTCTGTTGTGAAATCCCAGACATAATTTTTCTAAATATGGACAGGTCTTTGTGAGGGGGAGGGGCATTAAGAAACAGCGAAATGATTAGTAGCTTGGGGGAAACGTCCCTTTTCCTCCGCGTGGACTGGAGCATCGCTGAAATGAAGCCAGGGAGCATCTTTAGGTTTTACTTCATTAAAATGACTAATGTTTATGTGGAGATACAGAGGTTAATCGCACCGTCTCAGAGAGCCAGGCACCTACATCTACATTCAAGAGAGTTTCAGCCGCCAACCAAATACCACTTTGATGCCTGAGGTATAGTAAGCTTCCATTTTCAAATTCTGTGCCTTGCTAGAATTTTCTGGAGCCCACCCCGTTACCAACTTGGAGACTAATCCTTCAATATTAACAGACTGAAGTTTTCTTACTCGTCTGAAGATCATCTCAAGTTGAGACCTCATGGTGTTTTCCTGCCCTCTTGTCCATTGATCCAAATTGTAATGATTCTGTAAGTTGCACCTCTTTCTGAAAGCCTTCCATCATGCATTCTTTGAAGCCCTTTAGTCCTCAGAGGCTGGCTTTGAATGGGAACGGTCATCTTTCTGGTTCTGTCATGTCTGTACCACCTGTGCTTTTATGTGGACCAGAAGCCCCTATGGCCACAGACACGTCTCACGTGTTCTCCATCATCTCCCTCCCAGAACAGAACATGGAATAAGCCCTCAACAGGGATCGTGATCCTGCCCCATGCACAATGTCATAAAATGAGAAAGGAAACAAGCATATATCGAGCACTTACTGTATGCTAAATCTTGGTTCAGATTCTTTATATACATTATTGATTTACTCGGCAACCCTGAAAGTTAGTACTCACATTTTAGAGATGGGAAAACAGAGTCATAGGATGCTAATAAGTGAAAGAACCCATATTCAAAGACAGGTCGCATGACCCCAAGGCTCTGCCTCTCTCCTCAATCCCGGGCCGTCTTTTATCCCGCCCGGGAGCTGCTTGGGCTCCTGATTGTAGCTAATATACTGCCGAGAGAATGAATTTAAGGGATAGAGTGAGTGTTAAATAAGCCTATGCTCACTGCTTGACAGTATTCCTTTACTATCATGGTCCATGACGGGTGGGTACTGCCATGAAGCCTAGAAACTGAGGCTAGTGCAGTAAATTGTATGGGTTACTCTAGAAGGTACAGCCAGTCCTTATTATGGGGCCCATTTTAAGTGAGATACTGGCTCACACAGTTGCTTCACCCATGGCCACTTTTCCAATTAAATACAGTGAATGAGGAGAAAGAACCAGAGGAGAGGAGATGTGGCCTCAGACGGAATTGGCTTTTGTATGCTCAGTCGCTGACTCCTGGGTTTTAATTGGCTTTTTGTTACCAGGACGTTCTAAAGAAATCATTTCTTCTGACCCTTGAGAGGTCTGGCAGTCATCAGTTTTTTAAACATCGATTTGCATATTCAAACATTCGCTCAAACATGAACTGAGAGAGATGGGCCTGTGAGGCTGAATGCAGACGCTGTCTCATGCGCTGCCCGCCCCCCCCTCCGCCCCCGCTTTTCCCAGTGCTGTCCTCTCTTCCACACCATTTGCCACGTGGAGACATCGTTTCTTCCAAATGTCGCTCAAACATCGCCTTGCCCATGGAGACTTTTCTGAACCCTCGCACAGCCCCGCCCGACACAGATAGGTCCTTCTACCTCTGAGATCCAAACTTTGGGGTGCTTTCAGCATCTGTCTCCTGCTCTTCAATATGTATTAAAGCATGGCTCTCCGTTCAGGACATCTAATTATTTGAGGAGGCAATGCTGCATGGTGGTTAAGACCGTGTGGCTCCTAATCCAGACTGGCCTTCCACATCAGTAGGAGCGGCATCCCTTAGGTCACTGGGGGAGCTAAATGAGACAGATGATCCTGGTAAAATGCTTAGTGCAGGCCCTCGACTAGCGTTAGCTATTTATATTGCTGGCCGTTCAGCCACCCTCCCAACCCCCACCCTGGACCCCCTTGACTATCTGCTGTGTGCAGAGAGCTGAGCACAGGCTGGTGAGCCTTGGAGCTCAGAGTCCCCCTCCCCAAGGACGCTGGTCCTTGTCCACTTGAATGGCCCCTGCTCTGTACGGCCAAGTGCTGTCTCTTGTGCTTGGCATGGCTTCCGCAACCTCTCCGCGTCATTCTGATCCTTGCTGCCCGTGCTCCACCTCCTCCCAAGAGTCCCCTGACCCACCCAGCCCAGGGATTCCACAGACTGGATTCCTGCAGCATTTATCTGGGGTGAGTAATTGCCAAATTCTGGCTTTCCTCACCAGTTTGCTTCTCAGGTGTCTGCATGTAATCTCAGACTCTGAGTGAGAAGCTGGGAGGCAGAGCTTGTGCCAGATTCTCCTCTCTTCCCAGGGCTTGGATAAGTGTCCCACACAATCTTAGGGCCCCAGTCATTCTAGATTGCAGGTTGGTCTTTCAGCGAATGCTTTTTTGTCGGCCCCTTGCACCAGGCTGGGCCCTGAAGTGCATCTGTGAACAGAGCAGCCAAGACCCCCCCCGAGTCTCCCTGGAGTTCATCCTAGCCCAAGTTACGATCCAGTAAGCATGTCAACACATGAATGAAGGCGATAGTTCGAGATGGTGTTAAATCCCACGCAGAAAATGTGTTACCGAATGACTGGGGGTGGCAGCCTGCACTCAGCTTTGTCGTCCCATTACTCAGCAGTCACATATAGGATCTCTTACAGAGCCGCCGGGCCACAGGCTCAACTACAGGAAAACAAGGGGGCCTATTGTCAAAAGCGGTTGGAAAATACATCCTACATGTTTATTTCCTGTTGGAGTCACACAGTTTTTTGTTAGTATGTTAAAGGCATTGACACTTACTTCCGCAAAGACATTTCTCTTTTGCTTCAGCTGGCATTTCCTAACAGCGTTTTGATGGAACTTTTTGTCTACCTTTTAATAGTTAGCAACCACTAATGTTCCCTGAAACCCATGTCTATGGAATAAACTTTGGGGTGTATTGATTATGCCGAATAAGGTTTCTTCTCAGCAAAGCTCTCATTTATACACACCACAGAGAAGCTGGTCCACATGTCATTGCCAAGCCATAATATTTAGGCAGAGGAGAAGGAACTGCATTGGGTGAGCCGATAATGAGTTTATTTTCTTAACAGTCTTTTTTCAAAACAGCTTATTTATTTATTTCGAGAGAGAACAGGGGAGGGGCAGAAAGAGGGAACGAGAATCCCAAGCAGGCTTTCCATTGTCAGCGCAGAGTCAGACATGGGGCTCGAACCCATGAGCTGCGAGATCATGTCCTGAGCCAAAACCAAGAGTCAGACACTCAACCGACTGAGCTCCCTCTCCCCACCGGTGCCCCATAATGAGCTTCTTTTCTTTTTAATGTTTATTTATTTCCGCTCATGTGCATGAGGGACAGAGAGAGAGAGAGCGCGAGTGAGCAGAGGAAGGGCATAGGGAGGGAGACACAGAATCTGAAGCAGGCTGCAGGCTCTGAGCTGTCAGCAGAGACTGACGTGGGGCTCGAACTCACGGACAGTGAGATCATGACCTGAGCCGAAGTCGGACGCTTAACCAGCTGAGCCACCCAGGAGCCTCGAGCTGATTTTCGTGAATCATTTTGATCTTGCCTTCTCTCAGTCCCCTAATCCTTAAGTACCTACTAGATTCTGGTAAACGTTCTAGATGCTTGGAGTAGAGGAGAGAGCAAAATACAGTTCCTTCCATCACGGAGCCATCCGCACGTCTTGTTGGATGATTGCTGTTGCTTCCTCCCTGGCCTTTCCTACAGTTTACTCTCTGCAGAACAGCCAGAGTGAACCTTTACAAGAGCGGGCGGATCATAGCCCTGCTTCGCTCAGTTTCCCAGTGGGTTTTTGCCTCATGCCAAGACATCACCGAAGTCACTTACGGCGATCTGTAACCGAGCTGTCCTGAACTCCAGCCACTAGCCACACGTGGCTTTTTAAATTAAAATTATTTACAATTAAAGAAAATTAAACTTTGATAGTATACACGGCGCTTAGCCACATTTCAAGTGCTCCACGGCGGGTGTGGTTAGGGACCGCTGGAGCGGGCAACCCTGACAGAGAACATCCCCATCCTTGTGGAGAGCACTGCTGCTCGTGAGGTGCCCTGTGAGATCCGGCGTCTGCTGATGCTCTCATCTTCCCCTGCCCTCGCCCCTCATCACTGTGCTGCCACCACGGTACCCTCCGTGTGGTCCTCCCACCCTCTAGATGCAGCCCTACACGCCTTCCTGCTCCTTCCTCTGTCTGGCACCCTCTCCCTCCCTTGGCTACCTGGCTCATTCCCTTGCCTCTCGCTGCTTTTCGCATACGTCACCTTTTCAGCGATGCCCCCGTGGCTGCCTGCCCGGTGCCAGAAATGGCAGCATCGGCCCCTTACCTTACCATGCCCTATTTGCCACCTTGTTTTTCCCCTTAGAGTTTGTCACTATCTCAGGCACAGACCCTTTACACATTCGTTTCCTGTTTGTGTCTTCTATGAGGGTAGAGAACGTCTGTCCGTCTTGGCTCCCTGCTGCTTTCTGGCGTCTAGAATAGTGCCTGGGACATAGCAGGTGCTTGGTAAACCTTTTTGGCCAAAGGAAGGAGCTCTATGAAGAAAGACGCTAACCACAACTGCGCAATAACATCAATGTAAACAGATAAAGATGTCTGATGTCAGGTAGTGATAAGTGCTATGGAGAGAGAAAAAAAATGAAGCCACCTTGCATGGAAAGTGTTTCATCACCAGTTTAAATAGTCAGGGACACAGAGGTTCAGGGAAGTTAAATAGATTGCCCGTGATCATATTCACAGTGGACCAGCCAGGATTGGAACGTCCGTCCAGGGTGGTGCTGTTAATAGCTAACTGGCTCTCTGAAGGGAAAATAAAGTGCTAGGGTGCGGTGTTCACCTGTTTCCACAGTGTATATAGTCCCACCTGGCTGATGTCAAGTGACTGACATGATGTCACTGGCCTCGGAGTTGGAAAGAGACGTTTATAACCATCCCCCCCACCTCCACCCCCCACGTTGTGCAAGTTCCAGTGCACCACTGCACCTGACCTTGAGGTCCACACCCAGCCCACTGGCCATTCCTGGAAAGAGGCAAGCACACCCCTCTGAAGAGTCCTCACCGTCCTGAGACTGGAATCTTTGGCTCTTGCTGTTAACCTCCGTCCCCCCAAACCAGTTGGGTTTACATCCGACCTGTTTGAATGATGGCATTTTCCTCCTAAGACGATCATGCTTATTTGACGTGACAGCAAAAGTTGCTCTCAGAGGATTCTTTTCTCCATGTTAGCCTTTGAAATGACTGCCTAGATGGCACAGGTAATCCTGGTGGACCTTTGGGGCCTGGGCGGACTAGTTTTTAATTGATAATTCCATGTTTCTATAATAAGTGGCCTCCTTAGTAATAGCCTGCCACGTCCTATGTGATGATTGCTAATTTAGGTTTTCAGGCTTCCTGGATGTAATGAGCTCTAATAAGGCCGAGACTTGTCACCAACTCAGGAAAGCCCGTTTCCCCCCTTGAAGCAATGATCTCCCTCAATCCCTGGACACAATTGGGCATACTCTTAAAGATATTAATAAGTGTTACTGGGATGTTCACCCCTTTCCAAATAAAACATTGAGTTCTGGTTTCATTAAGCCAAGCTATTAAATTAAGAAAGTGTTTTTAATTATCTGAGCATTTCAGGGAGCTCATAAAACATTTAAGGACCTCACAAGGGTGGTGCTGAAGCCCTTTCAGAGTGAATTAGAGCCTTGACTTCTGGAGCTGGATCGGAAGGGCGAGGGGCACGCAGCTGCGGATTCCATTTGGCCCAGAGCATCGACCTGCCAGAAAGGACAAAGCCGTGGGTCTTGTCTGGGGGGTGGGTGTGCACCTGTGTCCGAGCTGCAGAGGAAAGCAGATCAGCTTCCCCCAGGAAGGAAAAACTCGACCCGACAAAAGCTGACAAACATTTCCTAGCACTTCCTCTGTGCCGGGCTCCCTGCTGGATGCTGGGGCTTCCGACGATGCTCCTGCCTTCTGAGGCGTCTCTTATGTGCTCGGCACTCTGCTTGTGTCGTCTCCTGCCATCCTTATAAAGGTCACGTGAGCTTCCTGTTGTCACCCCCATTTGATGAGTGAGGAAACAGAATTGAAATTGCCCTTGAGAGGGAACTAGTGAGGCCCGGCCCTGTGAAGCCACCGACCCTGTCTGGCCCCAGGCCCCTGTGTTCCATCCTGACGAGTGAGCTGAGCTCACACTGTGTTGCCATAAGATAAGAACCACTATCGCTGTCACCGTGGAATAATTGATACTATTTATTTAGGGTGCCGGGCACAATGCTAGGCCCTCTACGTAGCTCGTCCGATTTAATCCTGACGATGCCGTGAAGTCATTAGCTTCTCTATTACTGATGAGGAAACTGAGTCGTGGAGAGAGGCCAAGGGATTTCTGTGAGGTGTCACAACCAGTGTTGGAGGTGGGATTTGTGCCAAGATCACCGATCCCTGGTCTTTGCTCTTACTCACTGTGACCCTTCAAACCCTCATCTGAGCCTGGCTTGTCAGCTGCCCATGTCTGTGATTTGTTAAGCGTGAGCATTAGGTTGGACCAGAGTGTGCACCCTGTGGGAAAGGCGTTTTTCTTTATGAACCAACCAGACCTATGGGTCCTTTCCAGCTTCCTCTTTTCCCTTCTTGCTGCCTGGGTCACTCCAGGTAATGCACCTGCCTCTCAGATAGGCTTTTGTGTTAATTGGATGAAGGACCGAATTAATGATAACGGGTCCTTTAGTGATAGAAGTGGACCAGTAGCATTCTTTTTTTTCCCTTCAAAATCATAGTTTCCTAAGTGTTATTACATACAGATTGCTGAAACACTGATGCCCTGCTCAGATACCACATGTGCAAGGGTCACCCTGGTTCACTGTTAAGTCTTTATGGCATTTAAAAAATCTAGTAGGGGGCACCTGGGTGGCTCAGTCAGTTCAGTGTCTGACTTCAGCTCAGGTCATGATCTCGCGGTCACTGAGTTTGAGCCCCGCGTCGGGCTCTGTGCTGGCAGCTCAGAGCCTGGAGCCTGCTTTGAATTCTGTGTCTCCCTCTCTCTCTGCCCCTCCCCTACTCACACTCTGTCTCTCTGTCTCTCAAAAATGAATAAATGTTTAAAAAGTTTTAAAAAGTCTAGTAGAATCCTTTTTTTTTTTTTTTTGCCTACCAGAGTGATAAAAAAAAAAAAAAAAAGCAATCTTCTGGAAAGGTTGTGGAAAAGAGGCTCTTGTGAGTGAGAAGGTCATTTAAAACTCCAATGGAGGGCAATTTAGCAGTGTTTATCCAAATTGTGAGTGCATAATCTTTTAGATTCAGCCATTCCTCTTCTAGGATTTTGTTTTTTAGGTAAACTTACTCCCAGTGCTGTATATCCATTATTATTCGCTGCAACATTGTTTAAAGTAGGGGTGGGGGAAGAAAAAAGACAAAAAAAGAAATGACATAGGGCTTTGTGAATGGGGCATGGTTTACGTAAATTATGGAACATCCATAGACTGGAATACTGTGCAGCTATAAAAATGAGGCAACCAAATTGTTTAGTAAAAGAAGGAAGCAAGACAGATGTGTGTATAAATGGTGCTACCCTCTGTGTAATACTGGAAAGAAGATAGTATATGTGTGGATGTGCTTAGATATGCTTTAAAAATCTCGTAAAGCATCTGGAGGTGGGGTTTGAGCGTGGGGAGGAATGAGGTGAACAGCGACAGAGTTGGGTGGAGAATGTATTCGGTATCAACTTTTAGACTTTGGCTTTACAAATCAAATGTGTTGCTCATGCAAAGATCGTGGCAGGAGCGTGGAGAAGGGGATTCCAGATGGGGTGACACGTGCAGGCAGGAACCTGGTATTTGCAGGGAACTGAAGGGGGTCAGTGGCCAGAGTGGAGAGAAGAGAGGGGCCAGAACATGGCTTCTAGGGCTTCCTGAAGATTTCTGGGTTGTTAGCCTCAGAGTGACTGAAGCGTTTTGAGCAGGCTGGGGGTGTCTTGATCACCCCCACGCCCCGGAATGATCACTCTGGCCACGTGGCAGTCTGGTTGGAGAGAGAGCCGCGAGGAGCATGTTGGCTTTGCCCAGTTGAGGCCCGGCTGGAGGCTGTTGCATCAGAGTCGGGAGTGGCCAGGACAAGGAAGGGGTATTGGCGACATTGTTAGGAGGTGAACTGATACACTCAGGGAGGGATTGGATGTGGAGGTGAGGGAAGCAGAAGGGACGAAGGTTCTGTCTGGGACCTGGTTTGTGCAGCAGGCAGGTGGGGCCAGTTTCCGAGAGAGGCTGGGGACCAGGTGTGTGGCAGGGGAACTTGGCTGTAACCTTACGCCCTGAGTCCAGGTTCCTTTGACACGTCACCGAGGAGACGGCAAGAACGTGACTGGGGGTGGAATTCTGGAATTTGGAGAAGTCTGACCACAGCCGGGAGCCCTGTATGCAGATAGAAACTGAGGATGTACCCAAGGATGACATTTCCTGGGACAGAAGTAGTAATTATGCCCTCCTCCCAGAGATGTGAGCAGAGCCCTGGGCATTTACTTGCGAGCAGCATCCACATCATGCTCCGCTGGGTGTCTAGTCAGCAGCAGTTATGGGGGCTACCTGCTCAGTCTCTATCTCTCTTCTTCCCACTTGGCCCCCTCCCACCTGGGCGGCCTCTCCTGTGCCCCTGGAGTCTGTCGTGGGACCACCCGCACAGTCCCTCGCGTGGGCCGTTCCCCCCACAGCGTGGAGGTGAGCCGGTGATAATGCCCTCCTTCCGAGCACCTCCCAGCCCAGTGAACAGCTGCAGCCTCCGGGAATAATTGATATTACAGAAAACACAGGGCCAGGTGCCAGCTTCACATTCTCCAAACATTGAATGATTCAACCTTTTCAGTTTCATCAAAGCCAAGCTTGGAAACTCCCTGATGGCCCACTGCTGACAAACAGCAGGGTGCCTGCTTTCACTGTGCTGGTCCCCGGGTTTCCCAGGGGGGTGGATGAGACCCTTGGCTGGATGACAGCAGCCGGGTAGCCCCTTTGGTGCCTCTGTGCCCACAGAGGGGCCTCAGGTTTGGCAAGCTGGGTGACCCCTCACTCTTGTAGGGGATCAGCCAGCCACGTTGGCTGGAGGATCCAGAGGTTGGCACGAGCCACCCATTAAAATGTGTTTGTTTAAGCTGTGAAGACAGGAAACAGCTGTTTGTGACAGGAAAGGGAAGCACGGGACAGGCCAGAAGTCTGTTGTGTTGTAGAAGCCGGCGGGGGGGGGGGGGGGCTATTTGGGGAGTGCCGAGGCCCCTAAGGAGTGAGGCTGGGGGAGGGTAGGGGATAGGGAACAGGGCAGGGGACCCAGGGAAACGGGAAGGAATGGGAAACTAAGAGACAGTAGAAGACGGACAACACAACACAACAAAGATAGAGATGCAGAGAAAGAGGAAGAGAGAAAGTCAGGAATCAGAGCTGTGTACATACACGCACAGAGACACTCACAAAGAGGTGGGGGGTGGGGCACAGCCAGCTTCCCAGACTTCAGACCGCTGAGATGGGTTCAAATTCATTGAAAGACACTTGGCTTTCCCAGTTTGTTTGATTACGGACCACAGTGAGCCTGGAAAGCCGGGCCCCCCTGGTATGTTGTCGTTATTTTTGGTAGTAACAATAGCAGAAGCAGTCATTGTTGTGGTAGAAAGAGAACTTGCTCTTAGAGCTTCAGGCTCCTCGTACAGCTATCCAAGGTAGACTTTATAATCTCTGCTGACAGTTTAATAGCTGAGAAAACCGATGCTCAGAGGAGTCAAATCACTTTTAGAAAGCCACCTAGCTCGTCAGAAACAGAAGCCCTGGGTTCATTCACTCTCCATCTCTTAGCATTTCCATTACACCTGTCTTTCCTTCCCACTCTTTCCATAAGATGAATGTATTTCTTTGAAAGCAAAGTAGACATAAGAAGAAAACAAAGCTTCAGGTGTACCGTGATTAAAAACAACAACGACCACAAATCTTCAGTTTGCAAACATTTCCACCTCCCTCTTGTAGGCCCTGGACCCTTGACAACGGTGGGGGAGGAGAAGGAAGTGGGACAGGAAAAAAGAGAAGAAAGAAGGCAGAGAGCTTTGGCAATAGGTTTTTAGGTGTCTGCACAATGTTCCCAGTCCCCAGCACGTGACAGAAGGTGGGGTCAGGGGTGCATACCTGACTTGAGGTGGTAGGTTGACTGGGTTTCCTCTCAGTGAATATTTAAGAACTTGAAACAAGAGACCCAGGGCCTGGGGTATGCCCACAGCATCCCTCTGGGTCTGCTGGTCTCGGGTCTGCTCTGGTTTCTACCATTCTCAAGGCCCACCTGTCCACCTTGCCCTTGAATCCTTTGAGGTTCCGCCATCTGCCTCAGTGGTCAGGCTGTGTGTTTCGTTCACTCAGAACCCCTACTTGGGAGACAACCCCTCTCCCTCTCCATGTCATCCTAGGAAGGGCTGGCCTTGCCGCTTGGCCTCATGACACAGCCAGGCTGATCAGAGTGTACCCCCTTTCTGCCCATCATGGTCGGTTCAGCCATGGCTGGGCCAAATCAGGCCAATTAGAGGCCCCCCCCCCCACCCCGGTCTTGTTGGAAAAGCCGTTCCTTCTCAGGGCTTCCAGGTTGGATGGGTGAGGTGAGGCATTGCTGCTTATGGGCACATCTTCCCCAGATGTTCGAAGGAGACACGTGTTAGTGGCAAAAATGGAAACAACACACAGCACTGGAGCCCTAGGGTCCGATGTGTCTCAGCATCCATGGATGCCATCTCAGCCAAGAGAGCCAACACGGGCCTTATTTTGGGCTCATGTTGGTTTGAGTTTGGTTTGTGGCCTTGACCACCAGAAGAGTTCTGATAAACGCAACTTTAATTGATTTTCGCTTTCAATTGTAGCTACATTAGCTTTCTACTCCTCGTACCTACGCAAGCTTTAATTTACACAGTTATTCTCTGTTGACAGTGAAAAACAAGACTCCTGAAAATGTCCCTGCTCTAAGTAGCCTCTGGGGATCATGTCTTGATGCAAAGCAGCTTCTATGTAACTATGCAGGTGTCACAAAAATGTGAGCGTGCTTGAAGTCAGGGCTTATTTCTACAGACTTTTTTCTATGCCGAAAGCACACCCAGCAGGAGCAATGAATTCAAATGCAAACAGGATTCACGTGTGAAAGGAATTCGATGCTCTCTGAATGGAAGTTCTTCTACTTGGTGGCTTGGAGCAGTTAGCTATGGCTGCATAACAAATAACCCCAAACCAACGGATTCAACGCTTAGCTCTGTCTTTGCAGGTGGTTATGAGATTCCGCTGGCTTGAGCTGGGCTTGGTAAAGCTCAGCCGTTTCTTCGAGGTCAAGTGTGGGTGGTTTGGCAGCTTTGCTGAACCTGACAGCGCTTTCCTACGTGTTCTGGACTCTGCCTTGTATGTTTTCTTATCTAACAGCCAGTAATTCCCATGATGAGGACACGGAAATGAGAGAGTAAATGGAAATGACTCTTTAAGCTTCTGCTTATATTGAGTTTTCTGCTGTCCCATCTGCTGAAGTAAGCTAGATGGTCAGGCCCAGAGTCATTGTGGACAGACATCCCTGAAGGGCATAGGTACTGGAGTATCTTCTGTTGTCATTAGTGAACTTCCAGAAAGTCTTAGAAGTGAACCCTCTCCTCACCTGGCTAGCAAATGAGAATTGCTGATGTGAGACGCTGAGAATCCAGAACTTGACATAGGGGTGGATGGGAGAGTGGGCCTTTCAGTTCATACTCAGGAAAGAATTTAGAACTGTATGTTCTGTTTTTCTTCTCTTGAAAATATCTCACACAGAGAAGTGGGTTTTTTGTTTGTTTGTTTGTTTGTTTGTTTGTTTGTAATAACCACTTCAAATCCCTCTTTTCATGCCAGGGCCCTTTTCTTGTCTTTTCAGAAAAGAAGGTCCTCAAAGAACTTACAGTCTAGAATGAGAGGCAGACACAGAAACAGAAAGTGTCCCGATCAAAAAATAAGGGCTGAGGCAGGAATAAGCAGAGATGCTCTGGGAGTCCAGCGTCAGGGCACTTAGCCCAAGCAGGCAAACCATTTAGAGAAATCTATTTTAAATTGATTGTTTTATTTGCTGGATTTTATATTGACATGTTTTGCTTTGTTCTCAATGTGTTCTGGGACTGCAGCCTATTCATTTATTATTAAGAGAACGGTAATTATTTCCAGGAGCTCCTGAGAATACGCTTTGCTTCCCCTTCGCCTGAGCTCTGCTGATTCTGGTGTAACCTTCATATCTGCGAGGATGTCTGGCAGGAAGTGACAGCCCCCGGGTGCCGGGTGGAATCCACCAAAGACCCCGCTCCGTAAGGAAGGTCTGCCGACCACCGCTTCTCAAACTTTAATGAGCGTAGGAGCCCCCTGGGAGTCTTGTCAAAATGCAGATTCTGATCTAGGAGTTCTGGGCTGAAGCTCGAGATGCTTGTTTTTCTAACAAGTTCCCAGCTGCTGCTGCTGCTGTTACTGGTCTGTGGACCACATTTTGAGTAGGAAGAACTGTATAAGATCAGCCGCACTTTCTGCGCCGGTGAATATTATAGCAGGGATACACAGAGGCGTATCTGTACCTTATCTGTCTTTCTAGACTGTAAACTCAGTGGCCTTCTCACCTTTTTCTCGCCTGGACTCTATATCCCGTGTCCGGCGCACAGAAAAACCTCAATAAATAATTGTCAAATGAATGCCTCCTGTCCGCCCACCACCCCTTTTCCACAGGTATGTGTATGTGGAGGTTTACCTGATGTTTTCATTTGGTGCTGTGAGTGGAGCCTAGACCTGCGCCCATCCTGTGGGCCACAGTCTTGATCCCTTACCTAGCGCAAGACAGCCTGGTGGCCCGGGGCTGGGCCTCGTGACCTGCAGGTCCCTCTTAGATTTGGATAAAGCTCATCTGACACGGGAGCGTGTGTCTGATTTGCGGCACTCCTTCCATTGACTCCCTTACTGCTCCCTAGCTATATCATGCCCACGGACCAGACCAGCTGGGTATCGATTCTGTCAAGATACTTCACTAGAGTTCCTTCCATCCTCCTAGACTCGCCGATTGACACTGTTGACTTCTTCCTATTGCAGCTCTTCTGGCTTGGTTAAATTTCCCCAAATCCTTCAGCACCTTCCTGCTTCCTTACTTGGGAATCCCAGCCAAGCTGCGTGGCTGGAGCTGGAGGTAGGCCCGTGGTGACATGAAGGACTAACGCTGAAATCTAAGATCGTTGCTAGTCTCAGCTTGAGTTCCCACCCAGAAACTTGGCACCCTCTCCTTAGAATGCATTTTGAAAAAGCCAGAAGCAATTAACCATTATGCAAACTCTCTAATCCTCAGCTTCCTCAACTGCAAAATGGGAATAGTTGCACCCTCCTTGTGGGATTTTAATTAAGACTGAGTTGTGATGTAATAAATTGCTTAGCTCAAGATCTGACCCTTGGAAAGTGCTCCATAAAGGATAACTCTTTTTATTTTTTACTTCTGAAGGGTGAATCCTAAAGTCCAGGATCCCCAAGGGGGAAAGTTCCAGTGAGTCTTGGCTCATTTCTCTAACAGCTCATCATGGAAGAGAGAAGGTGGGGTCCAGTAGGGGGCAAGGTATAAATAGCTAATGTAGTGAAAACACAAGGCTGGAACCCCACACAGAGTTATGGACCATGAGAGTACGTGGACCCTGAGTCAAGCCAACAGAGTAGCCCTTTGGTGCCTCAACTCCTAGGTGTCCCTTAGACTCCTTTCTCTTGTCTAATACCCCTCCGGTCTCCTTGCTGTGAGTATAGATTGTACCCATGTACACCACCCAACACTTCTCCAGAGTTGCTTTCATTGTGATGTTTATATTTTCTTCTCTTTAAGATTTAATATTTATTTATTTGAGAGAGAGAGAGAGCGCGCGCACGCACAAGTGGAGGCGGGTAGAGAGAGAAGGTGACAGAGGATCTGAAGTGGGCTCTGTGATGATAGCAGAGAGCCTGATGTGGGGCTTGAACTCACACCCGGTGAGATCATGACCTGAGCTGAAGTCAGACACTTAACTAACTAAGCCACCCAGGTGCCTCTAATGTTTGTATTTTCCAAGCTGTCTGTAGTACCTTGAGTTTTTTTTGTCTTCTGAGATTTTTCATCTTCAAAGAATATGGTAATTTAATTTATTCAGTTAGTCAACAAATATTTAGCAAGCATCTTCTATGCATAGGACACTATCCTAGGATAGGGCACATCCAAAGATACAGTGCTAAACAAGCCCGAGAAAGGTCCTGTCCTTATAGAGGTTAAATGTATTTTGCAGAAGTGGTATGGATTTTTCACTTAGTCAGAAAACAAGATGGTGACTAGAATGAGTCCCAGCCTAGCAGATATTCTAGTAGAAGTCCTAGTAGGAATGCATACACAGTAGATACTTGTCTGCTGACCAAATCAATGAATATACGATTGTGATGGTAAAAAAAAAAAAAAGAAGATGGGAGAGGAGAGATGGAATGTGGGTGGATTCCCCAGGACCCACTCCAGTTCTTCCTGGGGGCCAGGTACTCACTCGGTCGCGGATGACCAAGAACATGCATTTCATAGTCAACAAAAATAACGAGACTGGCTTTGAACTTTGACCATGTGATAGCTGTTAAAATTGGAAAGACAAATAGTGCAGTTAGCAAGACAGACTAATTCCTGTCTTTATCAAGTTCGCTATCTAACTAAACATTCTTCCTGGGTTCTCTGAATGAGCTCAGAGCCTCTTTCCATATTATCTTAGGTATTGGAAGGTCCATTCTGATCTTAAGTTTCATTGAATGTATTTTGGGGTATGAGGTCTTTTTAAGTGTGTGTGTGTGTGTGTGTGTGTGTATGTGTGTGTGTGTGCACACGTGGGTGTACCTGTGTGTGCACGTACCTGGGCTTCAGCTCAGGGATATACTGCTGAGAAAGCACTAACCTCTGTGTGGCTTAAGAACTCCTTGGCAGACCATGAACGATCTGGAATGACACTTGAGAGCACAAGCTTTGGAGAGAGATCTGGATTTAACTCCTGGATCGGCCATCCACCTGCTGTGTGATCATTTTGGTCAAGTTGTATAACTTCTGTGCCTCAGTTTCTTTATCTGACAAATAACAGTATCTGTCTCATAGGGTCATTGTGGTGGGGGGATTAAAAGAGCCCAGGGCTGTGAAACACTGAGTACCATGCCTGTGGCCACGTCAAGTTTGCTCAATAACTATTAGTTGTTGTTGCTATTATTATTCGTGTTATCTCGCCCTTGGGTACATCCCTGGGGATAATTTCAAAGCAGATAGTGGCCTCTTTCCAGGGGTTTCCTATCGTGCCAGAGTAGCTCAGTCAACAACTTCCCTAATGAGCTCAAGACTCCATCAGCAGGACCCTTTGTTTTCCTGCTAACTCTCTGTCAACATGGTTTCCTCTCTTGCATCAACATTATACGAATTGCATATTCACTAGCCTGCAAGGGACTCAAGACTATCAATTGCTACAATGGAGTAAATGATATTCATTGTTAAAACAGGGTAAATGCCTATTTCCTTTACACAATAGGAGGAACTGTTATAGCCTATTAAGTAAATAACTATAAATAACACACTATAAAATGCTTTACATATGCCTTATCGCAGAGAACTACGATGCTCTGAAGTAGCTGTTATGGCTGGGTAAATTATACGTGTTTTCAAACACTGTCCAAAATACATATTTACACGTACTTAAAATCCTACACTAAACAGTCTCTATAGCAACCAGTAAAACACAAAAGCCTTATTAAGCATTCTTTGTAGTATTTTTAGGAGTTTAATCATTAGGAGAAAGCTCATAGGCCATGTAGACACCAGGGAACACGAAGAAAGAAAGTCTTTATAGGAACAAAAGAATGAGGTTGGCTTTGAACCTGGTGGGAGAGGATTTTAGTTTTTTAAACTAATAATCACCAAGGGCCTTCTCTTTGTGAAGGCGATGCTGTGTTTGGGGTACATCAGACACAATTTTGGAATTACAATCTGGTTCTCAACAGAGGAGAGAGATTCTTCAATTAACATATTCCGGCAAAAGACTGCTTTCAATTTTCTCTCTTTAGTCACAGCAAAAAAAAAAAAAAAAAAGATTTCCTTGCCATTCGAAAGTGAAGAAATATGTAATGTCTCTGTTGAGCCAGAGTCCTATGACTCTTTGAAGGGTAATTCTGAGGGTTTCATTGGGGTGGCGCCACAACTCATCATTTAAATTCTGTATTTACCCAGTTATCTATGTGGCATGGTGCAGTGACCGTGTATCCTAGAAATACCAGTGACTCAACACGGCAAATATTTCTTTCTTGCTCATTCTCCGTGTCCACAGTGCCAGTCA
Organism: Acinonyx jubatus; assembly: GCF_027475565.1. NCBI lineage: Eukaryota > Metazoa > Chordata > Mammalia > Carnivora > Felidae > Acinonyx > Acinonyx jubatus. Next base: position 7,981,392 of record NC_069396.1, read on the forward strand.
GTAGAGTTTAGGTTCCATTCTGACTCTCAGGGACCCCAGGGAACTCTGTCCTCTTGTGATGCCACCAGGGCTCTGCAGCCAGGCAAGAGAGTGCTGGAGGGTGGCCTGGGGACCCAGAAGCAGCAAACCTCATTTCCACTCACACCCTATTGGCCAGCGCACAAATCAAGTAGTTCCAACCAACCTGTAGCAGAAGTTGGAAAGACAGGGCACACAGGGAATATTTACTGAGCCCTAAACAATCTTGGGGAAAATATCACTTAAACGTCAGAACTATGCCAGATACTTTATACTCCTTGATTTGATCTTTAAAACAACTTTGCGATGTAAAATTTTCCCATGCACTGATGGAGAAACAGGATCAGAAGTTTTCATCTTTTTAAATGTTTTTTATTTAGTCTTGAGACCGAGAGAGAGCGTGAGCAGAGGAGGGGGAGAGAGAGTGAGACACAGCCTCCGAAGCAGGCTCCAGGCTCTGAGCTGTCAGCACAGAGCCCGAAGGGGGGCTCAAACTCACAGACCATGGGATCATGACCTGAGCTGAAGCCGGACGCTTAACCGACTGAGCCACCCAGGCGCCCCCAGGCTCAGAAGTTTTAAATGACTTACTTAAGGTCACTCAACCAAAAATTGGAAGGGTGAATTTAAATTTAGGTCAAGCTAGAGCTGAACATAAGATACTCTGTGACCCAACATTTCTACTCTTAAGTACTTTTCTAGAAGGACGCTCATATTTTCACCAAAAGACACGTTTGTAGACTGTTTCTACAAGCGCTCTCCATAATGCACTCTTCATAATAGCCCCTAACTGGAAACAACCCATCATCCACCACCAACAGTGGGATAAATTGATTGTGGTATATAAACAGAGTGGAATATTATTCAGTACCGAGAACCACTAAATGGTAACTACATACAGACATGGGTAAGTCTCACAATTGGCACATTGAATAAAAGAAGTCAGATAAAAAGAGTTGATGCAGTATGATCCCATACGATGTAACTCAAAAGCAAGCAAAATTAATCTGTGGTGATAGAAGTCAGGATAACGATGACCTTGGAGTTTGGTAGTGATGAAGAGGGTGCATGCATAGAGCTTCTGCTTTTCTTGTAGTGTTCAGTCATCTGGATGCTAGTAACATGGGTCTGTTTAGTGTGTGGAAATTCATCTATCTGCACAATTAAACTTTTGCATATTGCTCTGTAGGTGCTATACTTTAATAAAAGGTCTGCTTGGGAAAAAACAACCTGCAAAAGCATAAATTGTAGGTTCAGGTCAAAGCAATTCTAGAACCCTGTCTGTTCTCATGTAGCATTTATTTCTTCTCCAGCGCATTAAAGCAAAGCTCACTTCTACCCTTAAATAGTTCAGCTTGATTTCTACTCCACCCACACAGCCCCTCCATTAAGATAGTTCCTTAGAATAATGGTTTACATAGAAACTTCCAGAAGATTTGAGAGAATTGTCTAAGTCGACTATGATTCACTCCAACATGGGCTTTGGTAAGTTACCTTTCTTCACCGAAATACAATGTAAACCTGGAATTTCCAGGGGATGGAGAAAAAGGCGACAGAATCTGTTTTCTCCTCAGGCTAGAGGAATGAACACAGCTGAGCATGGGGTAGGGAATGAAACTTACATGAAAAGAGACCCCCAAACCGAGACAACACAATAATACAGGTTGGGGCTGGAGATGTTTTCATCCATGTCACTTGGAGCCATCATAAAACTCAAAAACCGTCCTACGTACTCAGCTGAAATGAACTGACAGCTGAAAGATTAATCCCATTGCTTTTTGTCTGCCCCTTCCCAACCCCCAAACACACCCAACACCAAAACAACAATTTGGTGGAGCCCTGACTGCCGAAAGACAATGTTGTCTTCGGGAAGGTATTAGTGGTAAATCCTCAAGCTGTTTTATAAGCACCTCGTAGGTTGGCAACAGAAGACTAAACACAAAATTGCAAGATGAGCTTGAATTTAATTTTGCACTTTTCATCTGTCATCACGTTATGACAGTATGGTGTTCTGGGCTTTTCAGGAGGTTCAGGGCACGGGTATGATAACTCCTACTGGGAAGGCCTTCTCTCCCATCTGTTCCTGTCTTGGAAGCAGTGCTTGTGGGATCATGGATTTCAAAGATCTAGCTGAAGTTGCCAGAGCCCACTCTATAGACCTGTTGGATTCTTAATGGCACTCTTTATCTGCATTCTTTGTGTATTCATTTATTTGGCATGTTGTTTCAGGTGCTGTGCATGGCTCTGGGCATGAACTAGTGAACACAGAAAATGTGCTTCCTGCCCTGGAGAAGCTCCTGATCAGAGGGAAAATAGACAAGTCAGTGGGGGAAATACTAAGAAATACTAATGGTATTCAATAGTGTGCTATAAGAGCAAATAGGAGGCATGGCCAGCAAGCCTCGAGGAAGGGCGTCACTTCTTGGAGGTCATGACATCTAGGGTGAAACATGAAGAGTGCAGTGAAGCTGTATTGGATGGCCACCCACATACCAATCACTCTGCGAGGCTTTGGAAATACAAGGATGGATAGAGCCTGGTCTGAATGAGGAGGTAGAGGGTTTTTTGACAAGGGATAAAGAGGACCAAATGGGCTATTTCAATAGATGGGTGAAGTTCAGTGGGGTGTTTGGGAAGCAGCTTGATGGAGATGATGCCTGGAGAGTTAATTCTGAGCAAATGAGTAGCAGTGAGAGGAAGAAACATGGGGGGAGAAAATGGAGGATGTCCTAAGAGAAGGGACACTGTAAGTTGGCACAGAGTCATGAAACAGTGGACCTACAATGGCTACTTTGTGTGTTTCAGTGTAACTGGAGTATACAGGTTGAAGCTGGGGGCTGTGGCATCTGAGAAGTGCTCAGTGTGGCAATCACAGTGAGCCATGGTGATTTTGGTGAGTCACCAGTTGATGGTGGTGGTGATTTGATCACAGTATGCTTGACAAGGATCCCTCTAACACCAGTATGGTGAGCGGATGACATGTGAAATCCAAATTAGCATGACCACTGTGCCAGCGGTACCCGCAAGACGTATAGTTTCCTACCTCGGTCCTCTGGGCCATTAGAAACATGAAATCCAAGCCCAGAGAACGGCCGCTAGAAACAACCTGTTATCCTGCATTTCCCCTGTAGACACACGGCCTCAGTGTGGATTTATACAACTACATTTAGGACTGATGATAGAATCATTGTTGTTGGTGGTGTGTTTTTTTTTTTTTTTATCTCTTCCATGACACAAACCAAGAAAAAAAAATCATAATAAAATTTTACAAGTTAGCTGCCACCAAGAATAAACAAGAGAGCACTATAGGAAATGAATCAGAGGCTCTAACTGAATCTGCTCTCAGGACAATAACTCTAATGCAAAGCCAGGGTCTGAGGAGGTCGCGGTGGGAAACTCTCCTGGGGCATTTCCGAGGAGAAAGGAGATATTCTCCTGCTGTCATGTTCACTTCATGTCCTAATATGTCTGTGGATGTGCAGAGAAAACATAATCCGCAGCCTCTGCTCTGAATCAAGGTTTGGATAACCAGGGCCATTAAAGCATCCCCAAGGATCATAGAATTAACCCTCTCTGAACCTAAGGAAGCCACTGCCCCTAAAGCACCAGAAGAAAGTTGCTTGATTCTAATCACAGCTGAGCCATAATGTCACTTACCATTAGGTTCAATGGGCATTCCCCCCCCCCCTTTTTAAATTACAAGATTACCTTTAAATTGTGTACAGGAGCTCATAACTGCTGTCCATTGGAGGTAATCGGGAGTGATTTCATTTTACCCAAAGACAGGTTGCCTCTTCCAGAGTCTTTGTTCATTAAGCCTCTGTCTGTCTCAGGTTCCATTTCAGCATCAACGAGGAATAAATTCTGTAGCGTAGAAGACCTTGCATGTTTTGTTTTGTTTTTAAATTTTTTGGTTTTTTTTTTTTTTTCAACGTTTATTTATTTTTGGGACAGAGAGAGACAGAGCATGAACGGGGGAGGGGCAGAGAGAGAGGGAGACACAGAATCGGAAACAGGCTCCAGGCTCCGAGCCATCAGCCCGGAGCCCGACGCGGGGCTCTAACTCCCGGACCGAGATCGCGACCTGGCCAAAGTCGGACGCTTAACCGACTGCGCCACCCAGGCGCCCCGAAGACCTTGCATGTTTGCTTTTCGAGTCCCCTTGTTTATTGGCCGATGATGCTTCAGAGCAACTTGGACCCTCCTGAGCCTCTCAGGTGTGTGTCGCAAATATGCATTCTGTATGCCCCCTGGGCAGTCTTTTCAACACAGATTGCTGTGCTGGGCTGACCCCATGAACTCTCCAAAAAAATCGCTTGGAAGGACAGGTCTAAACTGCTTGTCATTCTTGGTTGCCTTCAATGGAAGCAACCTAATTATAACTGTTTATAGAACAAGTCATAGCACTATTAATTAATTAACTAATTAATCCATCCATCCATTCATTCATCTGAAATAACTATTGTACAACAACTGTGGGTAAGACATTGAGCCTGGCCTTGGATACACTGGTGAGCTGGAAACTTCCAATATAGTGGTAGATGGGTGAAATTAAACAGGCTATTTCACTGCTCTGTGACAATAGCCATGAAATGGAGAGACTAGGAGGCCCAGCCTGGGTCCATTTGTTACAGGGTTCAGGGCACAAGCAAGGCTCCTCAGAAAGAGTAACATCTGAGCTTATCCTGGAGGTTGAGAAGAGTCTCACTGGATGAACGGACAGCTTGTTCAAGGGTCTACAGGGGAGAGGGGCCCTTGGGGAGGGGGAGAATGGAAAGTAGGTATGCATATGAAGAAAGCAGAGCAGTGGATCAGATTGCCAAGAAGAGTTGCAGATGGAAAAAGACAGGGGTCATATCGCAGGGAGCTTTGCCAGCCCTGTTAATGAGCCTGGACTTGATTCTGAGGGCAAAGGGGTAGAGAGGAGAGATGTGAACAGATGTGCATTTGGGAAACATCACTGTGGGCGTTTTACGCACAGTAGGTGACAGGTTCTGTGGGGACCTGATGCGTTTGTAAACCTGGTGAATCTCATATGCATCATCCCTTTCCCCAGAAACAGTCTCTAACCAGTCACCCCCTTTTATTTTGATCTTTCCCCCTGAGAACACCCTCTGTACTCCATTTACTCCACTTCTGTATGTAATGGAATAGAGTTGCTGGAAGAGCCCATCTAATGAGGTTCACAGCAAAGAGCTGAGGGCATGACAAGATCATAAACACTCATGGCCCAAGACCCTCACCAGAGGCCACTCGTAAGCAGAGGAAGACTTTGGATTGGTCGTAACAGAGTGATGTAAATGGCTGCATTGTCAAGTCCTTCTGCTTTACTGATAGAAGAAGTTTAAAAACTTGGGTTAAGAGTTGTTAACATCTCTGACACCCGTCAGACACACTGGACTTAGAGTCTTCAGATCCAAGTTTGAGGTTCAGTTATGGCACTTAAAATCTTAGACAACATACCAGACTTTGGAGTCACATTTTTATTTTTCGTCTAAAAGATTAGTATATAGCTCTTACATCCTCAGATGCTGTGGGGACTTAATGACACAGGTGTAGCATATTGCAGTTATTGAATGAATGGAAATGCGATAGTGGAGAAGACCCCAACTCTGTGGGCTACAGTCTCCTCATCTACAAAATGAGAAGGGTGGGCTGGATGCTTTTGATTTCTTCCCAGCTCAAATGATCCACGGCCCTTTGACACCGGCCTCTTTTGAGGCTTATACTGACCAGTGGCGTGGTGTATGAAATATAGGAAAATCTGGTTTGGTATCCTATAGTCAGAGGACAAGGAATAGAAGGTTTCTGAGAGAAGACACCAGAGTGATAGCTCTGGCCCCACTAAAATCACTCTTAGCCCAGAAGCCAGGTAGCGAGAAGAATGTTTATTTGCTGCGGTCGCTGGCTTTACTTGCCTTCTCTGGTAAAGACTTGGTCTCAGAGGATGCCACTGACAGCAAATTTCCTGTAAGACCACTTTGAACTGCAGGAAAAAAATGACTTTATCCTTTCATGTTATCCCATGAAACACTATTGATGCAGTGTTGATGCTAAAAAAAAAAACAACAAAAACAAAACCTTCATGTTTCTGCTTGAGTAAGGACTCGAAGAAAGACAATCTGAGCACAGAAAATCTGATATTGAATAAGTGTTCTTGCTGGCTTCTGGAAAGTGATCTGATTCGGAATTTAAGCACCTCTGGGAATTATCCCCTCTGTTCAGTACCATTGAGGTGTATATATATTCTATCCTTGCCACATTTAAAGAATGTGTTCTTTCTTATTAAGTAGACGTTGGCATGACTCAGTATGTAATGCCTCAGCTGATTAGCCTTTACTGCGATGATGTAGCTAAAAATAGCCACATGTGGAGCTGTTCCAAAGATAGGGCAATGGAAAATTTGGGGGAAATCTGTCTTATCTATTTGGGAATGATTGAAATACTGTATGCCCCAATTACAGTTTGACTATCTTTTGGCCACAGTGGGTTATCTCCTATATTGTTAGGACCTGGCACCTGCTGTTTTCTGTATCATCCATATTTTTCTTTTGCTGCTTCAGAAAGGCTGACTATGATGGTGATTGCATAGGACCATCCAGATGCCCTTCCTAGAAGGCAACCCTTAAAATGTAGGAAACAGAGCTGCAAATCCAGTACTCAGGATAGCATGAAATAGTTAGAAGGCAAAACCACAGTTTCAGCATCCTTTTCTCTGGGAATCTGGGCTGACCCCTTTGTCCGTTGCTTCCTTAGAAAGCAGCCTCATAGCATGTACTTTATCACGGTCACTCCTTTGATACTCATTTCTTAGCTTGAACTTTACGTTCCTAGGTGATAGGAAAGCTGGTTGCTTGCTCAACTCTACCATTAATTGTCTGGCACATAGTAGGTACACAAGGTAATTTCCAATAAAGGGTATACGTATAGTGTTGCATTTTATTTTATTTATTAAAAAAATTTAAGTGATCTCTACACTCCATGTGGGGCTTGAACTCACAAGGCCAAGATCAAGAATCACATGTTCCACCAAGTGAGCCAGCTAGGCACCCCTGTTTGGGTTGCATTTTATTTGTCTCTCTTCCTTACTAGATTGCAATTCTGTGAAATAGAGACTTCATCTTTTAAAAGAAAATAATGTATTAGGAGAGTGCTGGTTGTTAGTGCTCAATAACTATTTACTGAATGAATGAATGAATGAATGAATAGATACACATAAGCCAAAACAACCAATTTAAAAGTGAAGAAAATGTTCAAACCTTTGCATTCAAACTCTACTACCCAGAACAAATACATTGTGTTAAAAATTGTGAAATTAGTGCATTTATCTCTTTATTCTGAATCATCAATCCACTTTGTCTAAAATATGCATAGGCATATTTTAAGAATTCTGACACTAAGATCATTCCAGTATTTGCTATTTTTTTTAAAAAAAGAGCTCTATTGATGGAAAATTAACATAGAATAACCTGCACATATATAAAATGCACAGTTTGATAAGTTTTGATATGTGTAGACACTAGTTTGATATATACGTAGACAAGTTTCCTTGGGTCCCTTTGTAATCGCTTCTGCCCATTAGGCAACCACTATCTACTTTCTGTCACTATACATTAGTTTGTATTTTATAAAATTTCACATCAATGGGATTCTATGCATACTTGCTGTTTGGCTTCTTTCACTCACCACAATTTTGAGGCTGATCCATGCTGGGATGTGTATCAGATATTCATTCTTGTTCTGCCTGGAAGTATCCCGTTGTATGGATATGCCTCTGTTTAACCATTCACCTGTTGTTGGAAATTTGGGGAGTCTCCAGTTTCTAGGTATTATAAACTAGGCGTCTACAAACATGCACGTAAAAGACTTTGTATACACAAATCTTTTCATTTCTTTTGGGCAGATAACTGGGGTTGGAACAGTTGGATTATAGGATAGGTGGATACTTTGACATCTTAAGAAATTGCCAAGCTGTTTTCCAAAGTAGTGGTACCATTTTACATCCCCACAACAGTATATGAGAGTCTTTTCCAAGACCCAGTGAGATCAGCCATTTTAATTTTAGTCATTTGAATAGGTATGTAGCAGTATCTGGCTATAGTTTTAATCTTCATTTCCCTAATGACCAGTGATATTGGCAACTTTCCATGTACTTACTTGCAATCCATATATCTTTTTATTTGTTGGGTGGTTGGTTTGCTTATTATTGACTTTCAAGAGTCCTTTATATATTTTGAGTGCAAATTCTTTGCCAAGTATATTATTTGTGAATATATACTCTCAGTCTGTGCTTTGTCTTTTCATTCTCTTCACAATATCTTTTGAAGAGTAGACATTTTAAATTTTTATGAAGTCCAGTTTATCAATTTGTTCCTTTATGGATTGTGCTTTTGATGTCATGTCTGAGAAATCATTGCCTAGTCCAATGTCAAAAATGTTTTCTCCTACGTTTTCTTTTTGAAGTTTAATATTTAAGCCTGTGATCCACTTTGAGTTAATATTATATATTAGCAAGTAAATGGATCAAAGGTGATATTTTTATATGGATACTCAGTTATTCTAGTACCACTTGTAAACACTACCTTCATCTGCTGAATTGCCTTTGTCCCATGTAGAAAAGCTGTTGTTTGCACATTGGCACTTTGTTATAAATCTTGAAATCTGGGGTGTTAGCTCTAAAACTTTATTCTTTTTCATAGTTGTTCTGGCCACTTTAGCTTTTTTGCATTTCCGTATGGCTTTTAGAATACTCTCAGTTTCTGCCATAAGGAGCCTGCTGGGATACTGATTAGTGAGAACTGACATCTTAACCATATTGAGCTTTCTGACCCATGAAAACAGTATATCCTCCATTTATTTAGGTCTTTAATTTCTCCAGCAATGTTTTATAGATTTCAAAGTACAGGTCCTTCATGTCTTTCATCAGATTTATTCCTAAGTATTTCATATCTTTAAGAGATAGGCAAGGGAATTAAAAGCAAAAATGAACTATTGGGACCTCATCAAGATAAAAAGCTTCTGCACTGCAAAGGAAACAATCAACAAAACTAAAACTAAAACCGATGGAACGGGAAAAGGTATTTGCAAATGGCATATTGGATAAAGGGCTAGTATCCAACACTATAAAGAACTCACCGGGACGCCTGGGTTGCTCAGTGCGTTGAGTGTCTGACTTTGGCTCAGGTCATGATCTCGCGGTTCATGAGTTCAAGCCCCACATGGGGCTTTTGTGTTGACAGCTCAGAGCCTGGAGCCCGCTTCAGATTCTGTGTCCCCCTCTCTCTACGCCCCATCCCTGCTTGTGCTCTGTCTCTGTCTTTCAAAAATGAATAAACATTAAAAAAAAAGAACTCCCCAAAGTCCACACCCGAAAAACAAATAATCCAGTGAAGAAATGGGCAGACGACATGAATAGACACTTTTCTAAAGTAGACATCCAGATGGCCAAAAGGCACATGAAAAGATGCTCAACGTCACTCGTCATCAGGGAAATACAAATCAAAACCACACTGAGATACCACCTCACACCGATCAGAGTAGCTAAAATGAACAAATCAGGAGACTGTAGATGTTGGCGAGGATGTGGAGAAACAGGAACGCTCTTGCACTGTTGGTGGGAATGCAAACTGGTGCAGCCGGTCTGGAAAACAGTGTGGAGGTTCCTCAAAAAATTAAAAATAGATCTATCCTATGACCCAGCAGTAGCACTGCTAGGGATTTACCCAAGGGATACAGGAGTGCTGATGTATAGGGGCACTTGTATCCCAATGTTTATAGCAGCACTTTCAACAATAGCCCAATTATGGAAAGAGCCTAAATGTCCACCAACTGATGAATGGATAAAGAAGATGTGGTTTATATGTACAATGGAATACTACTTGGCAATGAGGAAGAATGAAATCTGGTTATTTGGAGCAACATGGATGGAACTGGAGAGTATTATGCTAAGTGAAATAAGTGAGGCAGAGAAAGACAGATACCATATGTTTTCACTGATGTGGATCCTGAGAAACTTAACAGAAGACCATGGGGGAGGGGAAGGGGGGGAAAAGTTACAGAGAGGGAAGGAGGCAAACCGTAAGAGACTCTTAAGTACTGAGAACAAACTGAGGTTTGATGGGGGTGGGGGAGAGGGGAAAGTGGGTGATGGACACTGAGCAGGGCACCTGTTAGAATGAGCACTGGGTGTTGTATGGAAACCAACTTGACAATAAATTATATATAAAAAATAAATAAAATAAAAACTAGTATTATTGCAAAAAAAGATATTTTAAATGGTATTTTTAAGATTTTGATTTCCAGTTTTTTGTTGATAGTATATAGAAATAGAATTGATTTTTGTGTATTGACTTTGTATACTGCAACCTTGTTAAACTCATTTATCAGTTTCAGTATCATTTTTTGGGGGGGCCCACCAAGTCTTCTCCATTGAAGACCTTGTCGTATGTGAGTAAGAACAGTTTTAATTACTTCTTTCCAATTGGGATCACATGGATCCTATGATCAGTCACATGATTGGTTGATTGATTGATTGATTCATTGGTTGATTTTTACTTGCCTTATTGCCCTGGCTAGAATGTCCATTACAACATTGAATACACGTGGTGAGAGTGGCTCTCCTTTGCCTTTTCTTTGACCATAGACAGAAAATATTCAGCCTTCAAGTGTAGACTCAGAACATTTGCAGACAGAGACCAACTGTCCTCTGCAATTTGTATAAAGCCCCAAATGTATACATTTTACAATGTATACAATTCTAATGAAGATTGCTATGGAATAGGGAATAACATTACACAAAAACTGGAATCAGCAGCTGACACTAAACCAGATGATGAAAAACAGAATTTCGGTAGGGTAAGGATAGAAATACTCCCTTCACAAACAGAGGCTAGGAGCCTGATGAGAAGGGACTGAACATTAACATCAGAACCGCACTTTAGGTTATTTATAACTTAGTATTGTCAGGGTGATATTAAATACAAACACTGATCAGGATTTACAGGCTGTTCTAGCCAACCAGTGTTGGTCTGCTGCCTGAGACGTGCTGTCTGGGAAAGAGTTTGAAATTAGCTCTAGATTGACATGGGTACAGTGGTGTGTTGGGGCCAGCTCACACACGCTCTCCTGGCCAATTTTGCTGAACCCTTCCCACCTTACATTCAATGATGTCACCTTGGTAGCTTGAAATTGACCATGGTAGGAGTATTTACGCCATGAAAATTTGCCAATTGCTGTAAATCAGGGACTTTTTCCCCCTGGAGAACTAGTTGTTAAACATATATGAGCACACTCAATGTAATTAGCACTGATCAGTCCACCACACCATAATCAGAACTCTGTATATAATTATTATATTGATCAATTAATACATAGGTTATAATTCCTTGCATCTAAGAGTAAGACACAACATGATTTTATGTATAATCCCAAAAAGAAAAAAATGCTATCAATTGCAGTTTAGAGATTCCACTGATAGGGTACACATCCTATTTTCAGCCATGCTAAAGTGTGAAAAGCTCTGACCTTTAACATTGAAGAAATAGAGCATTATTAAAGTTTGTTGTGTAGGAAAGACCAGGTAGTTGATTTTATTCTGTGTATTGCTCATTCCCAGAAAATGTTTCACTTTTATTACAAAGTCCCATTAAACAAAACAATTTTTGGAGTTTAGCCAAAGTATTTCAACTTGGTGAGCCCAATCCATAGTCTGAGTCAAGATTTGGAGACTTTATGCGGGCAAACCAAAGAAACAGCCCTATTTCACCCAATCTCATGGAGCACTTCCTACTTTGCACTGGTGTATTCTGTTCATTCGTTCACCTGTCTTTCCCAACTAGATAACAGTACGCTTGAGGGCAGAACACTTGTGTTTCTTATTCCCCTTTATCTTCTCAGTATTGTGATAGTTACCCAACTATTTCCTTGTAAGTAACCAAGAAATTTCAAGTAAAAGAAGAATCTGTCTACCTACTTTCCTACCTACCTACCTACCTACCTACCTATCATGGCTCCTCAAGAAAGCATATCTGTGTCCACGCCAACCACGTGTGCACCACACAGATAGGAACATACACACAGATGGCAACACGAAGATGCTATTTTTACAGATCTGTCATTATAACTTAGAAATAAGATATACTGTTGAGTAACCTCTTTCGTCCTGAAAATCTCACCAGAGACCAGCGCTCAGTGTTGACTAAGTAACGTAGTTGGTGGGGTCGGCTGTTTCTGAGAGACGAGCTGAGTAGGAAGATAGTCGATGCCTGAGCGTCCTGCGTGTACCATTGGGCTGGTAGGCTGGTATCTGTGCATTTGGACGTGGGTAGGTTTGTCCTTTCTGCTCTTCTCTTAAGGACTGAACGCAAGTGAGTCTTCGGTCAGCTTTTGTGTGCCCAGTTGCTTAACAGGCTCTGGGAAAGTCTTAGGCCAGTTCTTCTCAGGCAGCCTGGTTGAGTGTGTGAAGAAGCTGACCCTTACTACCGGGCAGCAGCCCAGCGCATCCCTGCGAACAGATCCATTTGGACATGGTGGCTTCTTTCCCTTCCTTTTTCCAAAAGCTGAAAATATCCCCTGATGGCTCAACAGAGAAGAATAAATTGTCCTCATGCATTTACACAGAGGAGAAGATTTTCCTCATTGTATTTGCAGTTCTGTCTCATGCGATGACCCCCATTTTCATAATCCTTCATGGAGCATCATGATTTAAAAAGCTTTCTCTCCCTGCTGTTTCTGTTAAAAGGTTTTCTGGTGCGGTTCTTGGGAAGTCAGATTCTGCATTTAAATGTCGTATTTTTGCAGATATAACTTTAAAGAGGCCATACTTCTGGAATGTTTTTCTTTCTGGGAGAGGAGCAAGCAGGTCTACCCTCCTGCCTGTATTGTTAGCCGAGCCACGAGAGCGTACCACAGCTTTAATAGCGAGGCAGTTGTGATTACATCTTGCTCGTAATTACATTCATTTGCTCACATATGTCCGAAAAGGCGAGCATTAGCCAGACCGTATGGGTATGTGTTTGTGCAAGGAAGATCAGCTGGTGGATTGACGGTGAGGAAAAAAGCTTTCAGCCAGTTAGGCCTCTCCTGTCACGGACACTCGCGAAGACTGTCAGAGCTTACTTCGTTTTTGCTTTCATGCCTCCAAAATCGATTGCGTTTGGAAAGCAGGGGAATTTATTATGGGTGATGGATTTGCATCAAAATAATCAAAATATCAGGGCCTGTGTATAACAAGATACGTGTCTGTGGTCCCTAAGAGAAGCACGTTGAGAAGTACCGTGGTTCAAAGCAGATTTGGAAACGGCCACTATCCCATCCGAGGAAGGGATGTATGTAGCTTCCGGGAATTTAGAGGAAAATGACAGGGTTAGGCACGTGAAGGAATTTTAGCTCTGCATCCCAAGCCGTCCCCAAGGAAAATGAGAAGGTGGTGAAAATGGCACGGGTTTGTTTGTGAGACAGACATGGTTGGATCCCGCCTGGGTCATTTGTAACTCAAAAGACTTTGGAGAAGTTACTTTAGTCCTCTGTGTCTTCAGGTTCTTAACATTCGAATGGGTGTAGCAGTACCCGCCTTTGTGGCCTGTTTTCTCACTTACTGTTCTCTGGCCTGTAAATATGTTCCGGACTCTTTGAGCCACTGCTGTGCCCTCAGAACCTGGCACGATTCCTGGAGCAGCATACTTACTCAGTGAGTGTATTTTTTGAACAAATGAATGTAAATTATGTGATATACGCCTGACAACAAATAATATCGTATTAGCTTGCTGTTGCTGCTCTAGTAAATCACCACAAGTTTTATGGCTCAAAACAGCACACATTTATTATCTCGCAATTCTGGAGGTCAGAAGTCCTAAAATCAACCTGTCAGGGGCTGCACTCCTTCTAGAGGTTCTAGGGAGAACCCGTTCCTTGCCTTTTCCAGCTTCTGGAAGCTGCCTGCATCCCTTGGCTCACGGCTCCTTCCACCATCTTCAAAGCCAGCTGCGCCTGCCTCTGACTCTGCCATTCCGGCCTCCTTGTTATGAGGACCCTTGTGATTACATTGGGTCCACCAGATAAGCTCAGATAATCTGTCTCAAGATCCTTGGCCTGATCACGTTTGCAAAGTCCCCTTTTGCCATGTAAGGCAACATAGTCACAAGGTATGGGATTCTGGGATCAGGGGATGGGCGTCTTTGGGAGTGCCATTAATCTGTCTCGCGCAAGTTTCCGTTTTGGAATAGACCCCCTCCCCCTGATGTGTTACTGCCGCGTCTTTTTATTACCTGTTTGAAAGCTCCTGTTGAAGCTCCTCCTAACAAGTAACAGAGAACTTGCAGATGTATTTTTTTTGCCTCCATGGCAGTGGTCCAAGGATGCTGGACACAACCTGTGTCCCTTTAGGCCTCAGTTAATGATGATTTATCTCACTTCTATTTGGAGTTAGGAGGGCCTCTGTGGGGTTGAAAAAAGTTCTCTCCGCAACTAGCGGAGGATTTGGCATTCAGTAAATGTTTGTGGAATGATGCGTAAATCGGTGTCAGAAAGGTATCAGCCTACCTTCCAGGATCATCTCTAAAGGCAACGGATGCCTTAGAGAAGATTCTTTGTTAGCAGCAGAAGAGCGACACAGAGCAGTGAGCATGTAGCTCCTGGGACTCAGCTATCGAGAAAATGCAGTGGGTTCTTGCGCCTCTCTTCCCTTGGGCTGAGAAATTGTCAAACACCGGGCTGGAGCGGGCTGGAGCCCTCGGGGCCTGAAGCTGGTTGCTGGCCACCAAATACTGGGGAATAGAACTGAATTGCGTGAATAACCAAAGAGTTCAGGGAAAAGCCGAGATCTCCTACCTTTGGGGCTATGAGAAGGTGAGAAAGGGCCATCAAATTTAACCTTTTACCCGATATTTAGAATTTTTCTGGCCATGTGGTCTAAAAATAAGCCCTTGAAATCCTTCTATGATGATGTCAGAATAAATGAATTTTCTATCTCTGCCAAATCTGGTGGGAAGTTCTTTGTTATATTGAACCAAAATTGTCTCGCTATGGTGCCCGTCCACTCATGCGTTCTCTGTGTCATACGTCACCTTCCGTGGACTTCTCGTGACAGATGAATGTCTGCCTTCCCATTCTCTCTTCTCCCATACGTTCCACATGACTCCTATGGTTCCTGTAATGTCAGGTTTCAGGAGGCCATTTCACATCTCTCTTACTCGACTGCTTAAAAGCAAGTTTGTTTTATCTTTAGCTTTGAATCTCACAGCTTAGCAGAGTGCCCGATTTATAGCATACACAGAGTCAAGTTTGCTTGAATTTATACCGTCGGTAACGGAGCATAATGGAACGGGCCCAGGACACTCAGTAGAGAATTGGGTTTGAAGTTTGCCCAGGCTGCCTTTGAACCGTGTGGATTGGGCAAAGCAATTCTCTCCGAGTCATCGATTCCTGTCTCTGTGGCAGCTACCTGGGGTTGTTTTGAGGATAAAATGTGTGAATTATGGGAGCATATTATGCAAATGGGAAGGGTTGTCTCAGTGCCCTTGAAGCCAGAGCAGATCTCGCCCTCTTCTGTTTGGCAGTCCTTCAACTATTCACAGGAAGACATCTCACACTCCATATCCCAAGCTGACAATATATATATAATGACTACCTGTGAGATGCCCAGATTTAAAGCTCTGGGTTTCAGGTATCTGCTCTACTGTTTAATAGCTGTGTGATCTTGGGCGAAGTACTGCTCCATGCCTCAGTTTCCCCGTCTGTAATTGTCGGATCTAAAGGTGGGACCCATTTTATAAGGTAGATGTGAGGGGGCACCTGAGTGGCTCAGTCACTTAAGCGTCGGACTTTGGCTCAGGCCATGATCTCGTGGTTTGTCAGTTCAAGCCCCGCATCTGGCTCTGTGCTGACAGATTGGAGCCTGGAACCTGCTTCCGATTCTGTATCTCCTTCTCTCTCTGCCCCTCCCCCACTCGCGCTGTCTCTCTGTCTCTCTCAGAAATAAATAAACATTAAAAAAAATGGTAAGGTGGATGTGAAGATTGGCTAAGGTATTGGGTATCCAAGCTGAGGACGTCTCCTGACATGCAGCAATTAATCAGTTGATCTTAATGTCCCATAATTTTCATCCGACTGAGGATGAGAAGTTGATCGTTTTCCACTCTTCAGGCCTCACCTTCCACTGACCTGGGGTTCTGTGTTGCCCGCACACCACACAGACTGAGGTGGAAAAAAGGAAAGAAGGAGGTTCATGATAAAGAGAGCGAGAGCAAAGGCTGGAGCCCCAGCCCTCGCTTTTGTAAGAGCAGGGTTCGTAGCATCAGCACCCATGTCTTCTGGTCCCGTCTAGACACCTGAGCTCAGGCATGGTCTCTTACCCTTTAGGCGGTGCCCTGTTCCCTCTGAGGGAGAGCATTTACTTTGGAATCTTTTGGAGGTGCCATCAGACCTCCACTACCTCTCCCCCTCTCCTCCCTGCCCTCCTCCCCAGGCTGCTGGCCAGGTGCCCGGGGCAGGGAGCCCCCTCTCCCGCCACAGGGAACCCTGGACAAGACGCATGCCGACAACCACTTGAAACCGCAGCGTGTACTTGAGCATGAGCCGGACGGGGCTTTGCGGCAAAGCACGCAGCTCCCGAGCAGCCGACCCTGGCTTTATTCACGCGGTGTAAGAGCGAGCCACGTCCTGCCATCTGTCCTCTGCCGTTTCTCCTCCTCCAGAAAGAATATAATAAATTAAACATAGTATGAAATGCAAAAAGGTTACATTGAGACATATACTATTTGGAGGTTTAATTCATTTTTCTAGTGTATAAGACACAAGGCTATTAAATTTTTAAAGCCGTGATCTCCTAAACTCTCTACTTTATGAGGGCTTTCTTCATAAAGATAAATGGTTTCCTTGCCAAATCAAATGCAGATTTGAAACAAATTAAGTTAATGTTCAATGGTACAAGGTAGAATGGATGGGGAACTGTTTTATTTTGCATTGTAATAGCCATACACACCTAAATCAATAGCTGTGGAAAAAAGGCAATAATATCGCGTAACTGCAGGAAATGAAATATAGTGGCTGGGTGGGGGGGGAGCAGACTGCAAAAAGAAAGGGTTTGTATTGGAATAATG
Source organism: Acinonyx jubatus (assembly GCF_027475565.1). NCBI lineage: Eukaryota > Metazoa > Chordata > Mammalia > Carnivora > Felidae > Acinonyx > Acinonyx jubatus. The sequence goes on from NC_069396.1 coordinate 7,998,506, forward strand.
ACATTTCATTAAACAGGGAAGGAGTAGTATTGAAGAGAAGTCCATAGCAGTAAATTCTATTTCGTATAATAACACTTGAGACAAGTTAAAGTTGGCTGGGTATTGTGATAAAGGATAATGCTGTCGTCAGTCCGTGCATTGTGCTGTAATTTTCTGTTTAAAGAAAACCTGAGATATTAAAGAGGCAGCGTATGTTTTCAGAGTGCGTCCCCATTCTCCTAACCTTTTGCTTAATTTGGTACAAGCCCCAACAATCTGTCTGAAAGTCAGCAGTTGGATAAGAAAGGTGGCCTAGTTTTTTGTTTTTTTTTCTAATTCCTTTTGAATAAAGCCAACAGGTTTCCTTTTAATTTATGATTATGATTATGATTATGGTAGGGAACAGGGCAGGGACAAAGGGATTTGCTATTAATGAAAGGGGCTTTTTCAACAGTTGTGAGAGAGAGATATGTTCACAGAGCTGCCGTTTCCCAACATATCCCTGCCCACCCCTGGGCTGTGGAATAGCTACCTCTACAATGTGCCCGGGAGACCCAAACTCCTTGGCCCCCAGAGGTGCAGGGGCCTGCCTCTCGGATATCCCTGTGTGAAAACCATTTTGACTAACCCATTGCCGTCTTCTCAAACTGGCTCCGAAAGACCTTGGACAAGGACCTTCATTCTTCTCCTCCAGCTGCAGCCCCTGTGGGTGCGTTCTTGGATCTCCCTGGTGCTTTGAAATCAGCCCGTAGGTGCTGAGAACTTGAACCTTCAGAGGAGCTGCTGAATATTTTTTCATTCTGCTCCCTTCCCTGGAGGAGACAGAAGCACCTTTTCTATTTGCCACATAAACACCTACCTGGCTGCGCCTAAGGCGTGCTTATACAGCAAGCAAGATCCTAGGGGAGTCACCTTCTCCGGGAAGCTTTCCTTGCCCTCGCCAATCAGATGAGCTTTTCAGTCTCCATTCACAGCGCTGCTTTGGAGCGGGAAGGCAGGACAATGCGTTTTACTCTATTACCTCAACTAACCCCGCCAGCATAATGGGAAGCAGGTATCACAGTTAAACACTTGGGCTCTGGAAGACGCACCACCCAATACCAAACAGTAGCCCTGCAGTCTTGGGCAATTCCCTTAACCTCTCTGTTCCTCAGTTTCCTCATCTGTAAAGTGGTTCCCACCCCTCAGGGATGTTGTCAGCATTAGATGGGAGGATGCACATGAAGCGATCATCGGTGTCTGGGGTGCAGAACGTTCGGTAATTGTTCAGTGTTAGTTGGTACTGGTATTGGGGCCCTTATCTTTGTCATTAAAAACACGATCACAGATTATTCTTCCCTATTTGCATTTCAGGAACTTGAAGCTCAGTGGTGCATGGGGCACATAGAATGCACTCAATAAAACCTTCCCGTCGTCCCTTCCTTCTTTCCCGGAGTGCTCGCAGTGCTGTAGGGTAATTTTATGCACATAAGGGGTCCCTCTCCCAAGCTGATGAATAGACAGGGTTGCTTTGTTGAATAGGAAAGGAATGTTAGGTTTGTTTGTTTAATACATTAATCTGTAAATAATGCCTCAGCTGTCTCCACCCCAGACAGGTGCCTCAGTGCCTCTGGGTGTCTGAGCCTCCCAAGGTAAGCCCATTTACCAAATGCTGCTTTAATGACTAGGAAGCATTACATAAACTATAATAAAAGAGCTCTGATTAGACAACCAAGGGTATAAACAGAGCACATTTAATTACCCACCAAGCACAGCTCTTGGAATTAGGTCTCACGGTTATTCTGGTCCCGTATATTCTAAGTCACTCTCCACTTTCCCTGTGCTGGAGAACATCCTGAAGCCTCAGCCCTGAAGACACTGGCAGGGGCCCTTGTGGGAGACACACAGAAGCGGAAGACATGTTCTGCCTAGTGCCCAGGGTTGAGCGGGAGCCTGGGCACCCAGCTCCCAGAGCAGGCACAGCGCAAAAAGGTCTGAGAGGACCGTGTGGTTCTCGGATACCAGACTGCGGGAGCGCCACAAGGAGACCCGTCTTTGCAAATTCTGCAGTGGGCTGGGGCTAGAGAGGGTGAAGGCACGATGCATTGTCCCCAGGCACCACTTACCCTCAATTTCCTGCTGGCGTCATCAGGAGAGAAGCCTTCTTCATTCCATCTGGGCGTGGCATGGCTTGGGTCTGCACCGGGTTGGGGGGGTGGGGAGGGTGATTCTCTTGAACTCCCTCGGCCTCCATACCTGCCCGGCCAGTCTTCCCTCCCCAGCTCATAGGTCCATGATGCCTCATATACTGGCGTGAGTGAGCGTGGAGACTCCAGTCCCCTGCCTGGTTCCTACCAAAACACTGTCTCTTCCTAGCTAGGTGGCCTCAGGAAAATAACTCGGCCTCTCCGAACTTTGGTTTCCTTCTGAACTGAAGGAGACTCATCACGGTGATGATGATCTGAAGGTTAAATCAGATGCGCAGCCTCAAATATTGTGCCTGACCGATAACACGCGTTTAAGAAATGCTAGCTATTGTTAGTAGCTGGAGGCTGACTCACCAGGTGTGCAAGAGGCAAAAATTCAACCAGTGTGGACGGCTTAGGAGAGAATGTCTCATCATCTGCCCCCTGCCCCCCAACCGCCGCCTCTTACATTGACATTAGGGTCTCATTTGATAGGTGCATAGCCTAGGGATAAGCATATGGACTCTGCAACCAGACCTCTCGAGTTTGGACCTCAGCTCCAGCCCCTCAGTCTCTGGCACCCTTTATGCCTCATTTTCATCATCCTGTGAAATGGGGGCACTGATAGAAACTTCTTCAATAAGGTCAGAGTGAGGATGAAATGAGCTAATGTAAGTTGCGTGTTGGAATGAGGAGAGTGCCCAAAACATTGTCCGCAGTGGAAACAGATGCTGTTCATCCGTATGACTACCAAGTGTAAGAACAAGTATCTGTAGGTGAGGGAGAAAGAAATTGAGGCCCAGATGTGACACAGGGGATTTCCCCAAGGTTACAGAGTGAGAAAGTGACGGATCTGGGTAAAACAGAGACACCGGTGGTGTTGACCCTCCGTTGTCTCATGTTAATCAGCCACCTCTGCTTTGCCCACTTCTCCTCCGGGACACTCCATCTCCTCCCCATCAGCTGTCTCATCCTGGAAGCCCCAGCCCATCGCGTCTGCCAGAAATCAGCCGATCCCTCTCCCGAGCCCCTTTGGAATTAGTGCCTTTGCCACCTGTGTCTGTCTTCTGACTCTTCCCACACAGCACAATACAGCATCTGCCCTTGCTGTGACTCTGTTTCCACTGTCCTAGAGGCCCCTTGATTGCCTAGAAGAGCCTGTTAACCATTCAGTGTCTGATGGCTTGACTCGTGAGTAGCAGGTAATAAATATCAGTTGGACCGAAGAGCTGAAGAAAGAAGGATCGAAGGAAGGGAGGGTGGTAACTTTGGTTGGTGGAATTTAAAGTACTCTTGACTTTCTATTTTTTCTCAGAACCTTTCCTAAAATTTGAACCATGAGAATGGCATAATCACATACAAATGAGGTACATGGTAACTGTTTGCAAACCCAGGATTGATTCTCAAGTTGTCTGGAAACTGCAAAGGTCAGGAGCTTTGTAACCACGAGACACTGCGTTTGAATCTTGGTTCTGCAAATTACTAAAGTCTCAGTGTACTCACTAGTGAAATAGGCATTCGGATCACCTAGCCTGTGAGGCTCTTGTGACAATTAGAAATTAATGATGGGATGGGCACCCCGGTGTTTCAGTCAGTTAAGCGTCGGACACTTGATCTTGGCTCAGGTCATGATCTCACATTTCATGAGTTCGAGCCCCACGTCAGGCTGTACGTGCAGAGTCCCCTTCGAATCTTCTGTCCACCCCCTCCCTCTGCCCCTCCCCCTGCTCTTTCTTTCTCTCAAAAATAAATAAGCATTAAAAAAAAAAAAGAAACAGAAGACAGATACTTGCAGGGGATTTGCATCGTCTGGCTTGGGCACTTGGTTAGTTTCTACTTGTTGCTATAACAAATAAGCCAGACCTGCTGGCTTAAAAGTGTGCACGCATGGGGCACTTGGGTGGCTCAGTTGGTTAAGCATCATCCAACTTCGGCTCAGGTCATGATCTCACAGTTGATGGGTTTGAGCCCCGCATCGGGCTCTGTGCTGACAGCTCAGAGTCTGGAGCCTGCTTCGGATCATGTGCCTCCTTCTCTCTGCCTCTCCCACGCTCGTGCTCTGTCTCTCTGTCTCTGGAAAATAAATAAAAGTTAAAAAAAATAAAAAAATATAAAACTACGCACACACATTATCTTAGAGTTTCAGGGGTCAGAAGTCTGATACGGGTCTCACTGCACTAAAATCAATGTGTCGGCTGTGCTGCACGCTTTCTGGAGCCTCCGGGGCTGGGGCAGGTGGGAATCTGTTTCCTTTCTTCTAGCTCTTAGAAGCCACCCGAATTCCTTGGCTCCTGGCCTCATCTTCCCTCTCCAAAGCCAGCAGCGCCTCATCTTCACATCTTTGACTCTGAACCTCCTGTCTCCCCTCTTCATTTGTAAGGTCCCAGGTGTTGACACTGGGCTGTCTTAGACCATCCAGGATAATCTCCTGATCTCAAGATTCTTAACCCAATCACATCCGAAGGTGACACATCTCACACGTTCTAGGGATTAGTATGCAGACATCTCTGGGGGCATTTTTCCTGTCTGCCCCACATTCCATGAAGATCTCCCACAAGGGGTCCTGAGTGGTGATTAAGGGAAATGCAGAGTAATCTACCAAAGGCTTTGGCAAGCGGGGCTTGGGCCTGTGGATAGGGAAACATGGAGAAAGAGTTTTCTGCTTGAGTTTATTATTACCCTTTTCATAAAAGGGCATTTCCATTTTAGTAGGAGGTGATAATCGTGATGCCAACGGCCCTTTATTGAACGTCCTCAAAGAGTCACTCACTTTGCAAAGTGCCTGACCACAGAAATTTATTTAGTCTTTATAATCACCCAGCAAAGCATTATTTCCATCCTGTTCAAGGTCCCATAGCTATTTTACTGTGCAGGTGGAATTTGAAGGCATGTCAGTTTGACCTGAAGCCCCAGTTTGTTTCCCCTAGGACATACTGGTTTTTGGAAAGGAATTCTTTGCTTTTTCCATGGACTGAGCTCCTGGTCAACAGTCTCTCTTTCCCAGCCAGATGTGGACAGATGCAAAATGAGGGGCCAGTGATGCCTTTTTTTTCTGGAACACTAGCTTGACTGGGGAGATCTGGGCCGGCAAGAGCTCAGTCATCTGCTCTTTTCTCACTGCCCTTGGAGACACAAGCCAATCCGGAGAACAGGATTTCCCTCCAGCCTGACATCAAAAGGTTCCAGTCAGGGGCGCGCTGGGCCAGGATGCTGTTAGCATGGGATATTAACCAAACACACTTCACCCCTGTGTTTGCCAGGGATGGTTGTGTCTTTGACGCAGCCTCATTCCTTGGACTTAATTAAAACCCAGTTCCCTCTTTTATTCAATTTATGAGGCCTAGCCAGCAGGATTAAGCGATTACAGACAAAAAGCCCCATTTGTGAAACACTCCTAAACTCAAGCTGTTACGCTGCTTACTTGTACTCCATTAAATTAATAAGGAATGAATCGGCTGATCCATTATGAATAAAGCAGTGGGGAGTCTCTGCCCCGGTTCATACTTCCTGCTCCCTCCTCAGAGAACATTTGTGTAAAATGATTATGTTCATATTCATTCAGTTGGAATTCTCTAAAAGTGGAATGCATAAATTACTCTAAAGACACAGAGTTTATCTTAAACATTAACTACGAAGGGTGAATTAATAAGACTATTATAAAGCCATTAGCATTCAGTGTATTTACCTACAGTTGCAGTATACCTAAACCATATTCAACCCACAGTTGCCATTTGTGTTGGGTGATCAAGCTAGTTTATTTTAGCTCACAGTTCATTTAAACTCGTAACATACCCTTGAATATCCAGGTTTCTACTAGCTTCTTTTTTTAGGGCTCCTCTCAGTTGGAAATTGACTGCTGTTATTTCCTGATTCAACCACAAACCTCTCTCTGGCAACTGTTGTACCCAAATGTTTCCAAATATTGGTTGTTTAACGCTACAGAATAGGAACCAAGAGGCTAACCTTAGCCAGATGAAATGTGAGTTCACATATTGAGGTCCCGAGAAGTTAGTTTTCTAAGGGGTGTGGGGAACACAGTTGGAGAGAGGGGCCATTGGAGGATTTTTAGTTGACCACAAGCCCAGGCTGTTTGGGGAGGGTAACAGGGTTTTGTAGAAGTCAAATCATCAAATCTTACTTTATCCAGGATTTTCCAACCCGAAAAGTCCTGACGTTTGGAGCTGGATTGTTCTTCATTGTGGGGCTGTCCTGCGTGTTGCAGATGCTTAGCAGCATCCCGGGTCCAATTCGCCAGATAGCAGTAGCAACAGTTGCTCCCTCCCTAGCGGCTGTGACAACCAAAAACGTTTCCAAATATTGCCAGGTCTCTCCTGGGGAGGAGAATAGTCCAGAGTAGACCCTGGTTGAGGTTGAGAGCAACTTAATTCTCACTAACAATTAACAATAGGGTTAATCTGTGTAATCCTCCAAATAGTGGTTTATATTGTGGGATATACACCTGCTCAGAGACGGTCGCTTCTCTGTCCTTCATCTGGTGGGGACACAATAGTTTGGAAAGAGGAACCACTTCGTGCTCTAAAACCATCCCCTCCCTTCTCTGCCATCCTATCTCCTGCTTACAGATTAATTTCTCATTCTAGGCTTGAGTAATAAAGCAGAAGCCTGCCAGAGAGAATTTCCACAGGCTTTACATCTACCTTCCCACCCGCATGTGTGTCCACGCACCCTGCCTTCCCCCTGGTAGTGTAACTCAGAATCAAGTCTAAAGTTTTTATTGTCTGACTCTATATTTTAAATTCTTAATTGTCACCCGAAAGGACTTCCAGACAAGGGGGATGCTTCCAAACAAGGACCTGAGGTGTTGCCCCTCCGCTGCTTAAGATTCCAACATGAACACGTTGCTGCATACGTACCCCTCCCTTCCCTAAGAGATTCCTGCTCTAGAGGCCCCCCAGCTGTCAGGGACTCAGATGCCCTGAAATCCAGGCTGTCTAAGCTTAGAATGGCGAGCTCTCTCCCTCTTGCCATGGTGAAATCCACCCTTCAACACAATCCTGTATTCCAGGATTCACTCCCATTCCAGGGCGTCTCCGGAAGCGGGCGGAAGTGGTTCTGAGCCAAGCTCGCAGGAGGAAGCGGGGCACATGGCAGCAGATGCACGTGTCGGGGTTGACTTAAAGCGTGTAGAAGTTCTCTTTTGATGGCTTCTACTTTCCTGCTTGAGGCTGGACTGGGAATTTTGTCTGTTACAAGGCAGTGCTCTCCTTGTTGTGGGCCCAGAAGCTGAGACCGAGAGAGAGGGACCAGTTAACTTACTCAGTGACACACGTCCAGTGAGAGGCAGGAAGAGGGAGGAGTGCTGATTGCCTGAAACCCAATCTTCTGACCCTCTGACCTCAGCATTCTGCTTTCTTACCATCTTCAAATTACCATGGTCATTACAACCTATCAAAAACCAACTCTTCATTGCCAGGACTGAGCACTGAGTAATTAAATGCATTAAAAGTCTGCTCTGTACCTGGGGTTTTGAGCTCTTATACTGCCATTTTTTCTTCTTCTTTCTTCTAAATAGTACAGTAAGCGCTTTTACATTGGCTGGTTTTCCTCCTGCGTCTCTAACTTTTTCACCTTTTCTCTCTGCGTCAACTGCCGTCGTGGCTCACGTATCCTCAAGTTTTAAGAGGAAGGAGAAAGGAAGCCAGGGAGATGGATAACCAGCGACGTGGCTGTTCATCACCTGCTCCTTGGCTAAAGGCAGTAGTGGGCGTCGCTCAGTACAGAAGGAACTCTCCGTGTGGACTGTGTGTATGTGCAGCAGGGCCTCTGCCGTCCTGGGACAGGGTGACACCCCAGCTGATGTTGGATTAGCTGCATGCGCTGAGACAAGTTACTTACAACGAGTCTCAATTTTCTCATCTAAAAAATTCATAACCCGTGCCCCTCGGTGCTGCCGTGGATAAAGCGAGTCCACTTATTAAGGTGCCTGTTAAGTGGTCCTGGCATACCCTTTACACATACAACTGGAGTCAGGAGCACTCTCCCCCGTGGGGCCCCTAAACTCCTCATCCCCAGCCCAGTGGGAAGGATTAATGCATTCTTTCTTGAAAGAACTTACGTGTACATATGGAATTGGCAAAAGTCTGGCTCTTTGGCCTGATTCCAAGCAAAACTAATCATCAGAAACTTCATGCAGATTTACGATTACTTTTTCTATAACAGGGTGAGGCCCAGGCTGCTGAGACAGAATTAAAAAGGGGCTGGTACAAGCAGAGAAGGCTCAGGTCTTCACAAAGAAGGATTTTCACGCAGGGCACCGCATGTGCAACTCTGACTCAAGGTCGGCTGTAAATTAGCATCAAGTGTTAAAACAGCCCAGCGCCCCTTTCTTAAGATTGTTGTGATGAGGCCTCACAACTGGGCTATGGGCTTTCATTTAAGGCTAATGAAGAGTCACATTGGATCTTCTCAATATAGGACGCATGATCCAACACATAATTTAATGTTATGAAGGCTGATGGGCACACAGAGGTCTTTCTCACTGTGGATGGGATGGCCATGGCTTTGAGCTATAAGCCCAGGTTCCAGACCACATCTTGCCACATAGTAATTGTGAGATCTGTAACGAACCATCGTCTTTCTCTGCCCCGATCCCCGTTTATAAAATGGCAGATTAAGGTCAGGATGGAGGGCATCAGCTGCAGGCAGCCTGCAGAAACAGTTTGCTACACACTGGCTATATACACTTTGAGGAGACATTAAATTTATTACCGGTACTAAAAAATTGGCAGAGTTCACATACAAAGAAAAATGTGCATTTTTGGCCTCTTCGAGAAAGCTGGGGGATTGGGCAACAAGCTTTGCATTTCGTAATGGCAGCAGGTGGATGGTGCTGATCCGTAGTTACTGCATTTTGCTTGGTCACAGGCTGGTTTTTCAGCCTGCCACTGTCCCCACCATCCCCTCTCCGTGCCACCTGGCCTCCGTTATTCATCTCTATATTTTCTCTTCCCTGCGTTATAGTTTGAAATCCCTGTAATTGTGAAAACTCTTCTAGTTTTCGAGCAATTGATTGATTTAGGATTTTGAGGATGGTGTGATGTGTGGACTTATCTGAGTAAAAGTACGGTTGCCAGGGAAATACTTTAGTGAGACAAAAATCTAGTACTCTTGTACTAACACACCTAAGATGCTTCTGGCTCAATTTATGCGATAAGTTAATTTTGAAAGCCTACTACTATGTGAAAATGTTTGCTGGCATATACTGGAGATACAAGGTTGAACAAAGGTTGGTGGGTAAGGAAGACAAAACAAGCAAACGGCCAAACGAATGTTAATGAAATGAACATCTGAGAGAATTCCAATATCACAGAAGAACAGATTCCATGAAAAAGAACCATTCAGGGGGATGTCCCTTTAGGCTGGGGGGTTGCCATTTAAGCGGAGAATCGGGGATGCCGAAGAAGGCGAAAAAGGTCAGTGTGGCTGGACTTTAGTGGGTCAGGAGACAGAGGAGGTAGAGAGGGATCTGGGTAGTAGGCATTGGTAGAGCAACAGGGCTTTGGAGGACCTGACTGAGAGCCCAGCTTGATTTTTCAAAGCTTAGGGAAGAAAGAGATGGGGCCATTCATGAACACCCACTCTGGCATGGATCAGGAATCTTGCTCAGGGAACCCACTGAGTCATTAAACAAATAGGCCCTCCTCGCCCCGTCATCCAACTTTCTGACCCTCCCTCTGTGCCCTTTCCCCATATTATCAGTGGCCCACCGAGCTGATGTCATTAAGGATATCATTTACAGATAGAGGTTGCTTTTCTTGCACAGGTCATGATGGAGTCGTTTGCGGAAAGAAAACGAGCACTTCCTGAAAATGCTCCACTTGCCAGGTCTATTCCGTATAATTGAAAACAAAGAAACCCTTTGTACCAGAGTATAAATGTGTATTGAAGTTCGCAGATGCTAAGTGTACAGGTTGATGGATTTCATGGTGAACAGCACCCAGATCAGGAAAGAAGGCCGTCAGTTCTCGAGGAACAACCTTGTACCCCTTGATCGCCCCAAGGGTGACCAGCGGCCCAGATTCTAACCCCAGAGCCCAGGGTTTTGCCTGTGTTGGAACCTTATGTAAGTAGAACCGGGTGGGTGTTCATGGGCTTGTTTTGCTCAGTATTATCCTTTGTGAGACCTGCTGTTGTGTTTCCATTGCCCCAGTAGTTCCATATGTGCACATAGGGCCGCCCTTCAGTTTTACCGTAAACGGACATTTGGGCGGTTTGAGACTTTGGTGACGGGCGCTGCCTGGACATCCGGGTACTTATGTCCTCATACGCATGCGCATGTATTTCTGAGGGCCGAATACCTACGCATCGCGTTCTGCTTCAGTACTTCGTACCAGACCGCTTTCTGTCCCTACAGCTTTTACCCGCATTTATGCTTTGCGTTTTTGCGTCAACCTTTCGATGTAGCCATTTCATCCCCATTGGCAGATGAGGAAACAAGGGCTCGGAAAGGCACCGTCAGTCCCTCGAGGTCACAGAGTCGGTTGGGCCGCAGGGAGAGCACACGCACTTGGATTTGTGTGGCTCCATCACACCACGAGCCCCCGATGATTCACTTGCTCCGTGGCCCCGCCCAAATGGCACCCCTTCACCAACCCGTGCCCTGACCCAGCCTGGGGGAATTAGTGGTGCTGCCGTCTGCTCCCCGGGCACCTGTGGGGCTCCCTGTGGCCGCCACGCGTGGTGAAGCGGCCGGCTCCGTGGTCAGACAGGCCGGGTCTGAGTGTCCGCGCCCCCGCTCGGCTCACGGAGACTCGTGGCAAGTTGCGTTTATTCCTTGGTGCGATGAGGGTAATGACGATGGCGACCTCACACCTGTGGTGTGAAGGTTGAAGACGTGACGTCAGCAGGTGCTCAGGCAGGACCTGCACGTAGTACCGGCAGTCAACAGGTGGATGGGCAGAGAGCGGCGTAGATACTCCTGCAGACGATTAGTCACAGCTACCACGGTGGGTGCATATATGTGTGTGAGCCTCGTATGCCTGCAGTTAGCTCTGCATTTCCCCCCACTTGACGGGCTTGGCATAACCTTTCTCCTTTTAGGGGTCTGGCTCTCCTCCTCCGTCACCGAAGAGATGCCAGCGCATTCGGATTAAACAAGCTTTTGTTGATCAACTACTCTCTGCCAGAAGCCTCTAGAACCGTCTCACCCATTAACTCCATTATTTTAATTAAGTAGTTAACTGAATTAAGTAATTAATCCATGCCCAATTTAAAGCTAGGGAAAGTAAGACTCAGAGAGGCAAAGCAACTTACCCCAAATCGCCAGCTTGTGAGCAGCAGGGTCAAGTCAGTGTTGAGTCGCATTCCCAGGGTGGCACGTTTCTCCTGTCCTGCATCCTAGCGTTTCCCTCCCGAGTCTTTGGTCCTCTGTGATTCTTCAAGGGCTTTCTGTGCTCCTGCCTAAGGAGAGTTTGGCAGAGGCCTGGTCTACACTTAGGAGAAGGAAGGGAATAAAGAAAGAGGAGGGGAACTCAGTGGGAAGCCAGAAAGCCAAGTCGCTGTGAGCAAATGAGTGTGACACATCCCCACGTCTTCGGTGTGAGTGGTTTTGCACTCCGACCTGGCTCAGCTCCTGTGTCGCACTTACAGTGCTGGGTTGAATAGTGTCCTCAAAATGTCTGCGTCCGCACAAAAACTCAAAACGTGATCTGTTTTGGAAAGAGAGTCTTTGCAGATGTAAAGAGTCAGGATCCCGGGAGGCACGCTGGATTTAGGGTGGGCTTTAAATCCAACAACAGGTGTCTTTATAAGGAAAGGAGAGGGCACAGAATTCCGGAAAGAAGAGGCCGTGTGGACGCAGAGTCAGAGATTAGAGGGACTGTAGTAGCCGTGGAACCCCAGGACTGCCAGCAGCCCCCGAAAGCGAGGACAGAGGCGTGAGGCCATTTCTCCCTTAGAGCCTCCAGAAGAGCCAACTCTGTCTCCTCTTTGGGGACTGCTGGCCTCTTGAACTGTGAGCGAATATATTTCTGTCCCTGGTGATCCGCTATGGAGCCCCAGGAAGTTCACCCACTCACAGGCTCTGCCTCTTGGGGAGCCCCTAACCTCTCTGGGCCCTGCTTGCACACATGGAAGATGGGTCTGGTGGTTGGGAAGCCCCTGGGGGACTTCTGAAGATTGTAGGTAAAGCATAAGGAAAGAACCTCCACCAGGGCGGCTGATTGTGAAAACTCCCAGGCCGCGTTGTCCCTCGCTGGGTCTGGCCACTCTTGGGCCTGTGCACGACACCAGCCCTCTCATCCAAGCTCCCCAAGGCGATGCTCGTGAGCCCTTTCCTGAGAATTTTGCAGCGGCCACTAGAATTCAGCACACCCTTGTTGCTTTTAGTTGCAAGCATGTATCGCTGAAGACGCGTATCCCCCTTAGAACCATAAACGCCCTAATAGCCGTAACGGGGCAGCCTCGATCATGACCAAACGTGATTACATTCCACATAAAAATATAAAAGCTCATTTGAGCCGGACTCCCTCTGGGCCCATTGCCTGCACTTTTATTGAAAACCCCACATTCCTGACTTCGTGAGCACTGATGTAAGGGCCCAGTGAGGCTGGATCTCGAGAACCCCTGTAAAGCCCCGAGGTGGCCTGGTGGGCTGGACTCAGCAGGAAATCCCTGATGTATTCTCAAGCACAGAGCCTCACACTTCATTGTCTGGCGACTCCTAGCCTCTTGGACCTCCCTAGATCCCCTGTGCCAGCCCAGGCCTCTTGCTTTGCCCCTGCTAAAACGTAAGGCTGTGGAAGCAGGGAATTGGCCTGGCGTGTTCCCTGCTGTATTCTCAAGGCCCAGCCTGGTTCCCAGTGTGCAAGTGAACAGACGTCCCGGGACACCCCTCCCTTCTCCACACCTGGCCCTCTGGCATCCTCCTCACTAACCTCTGCTCCCCGCCTTTCCCGTCTCACCTTTCAGCCACACCCTACAACCTGAGAGTCAGCCAGTCAGGCTCTGTCATTCCCCCATGTGCCACGCTGTTCACTCTGGGGGTCTCTCCCTCCTCTGTGCCTCCCCAAATCACCCTGACCGGCCAGCAGCCCCTCACCTGCTCACCTGTCTGTGCCAGTCTCTAGACTCTAAGCGCCGCGAGGTCCTGGACAGTCTTCTTCACCCTTCTCTCCCAGGCCCTGGTGGATGTCTGGCTTGTGGCTTGTGTTTGATAAGTATTGGTCAGATCAGTTGGCAAACTGCTGAGAGAAAAACACATCATCATAAAGTAGACACAAAAGGGAGGGAAGAGGGTGGGGGGAAATAGAGCACTCAGTCACTATGGTGGCAAGTACCATGGAACGTAGTTTTACAGGTCTTTTCCGTTGGATTCCTACACCAGCCACATGAAGAAGCCCCTGTTGCCCTCCCTCTCTTTTCCACACAAGGGAAGAGTGGTCAGAGATGGTAACTTGGCTGGCATCACATACGCTGGAGGCGTGCAGGGCCAGGATTTCAGTCCAGGTTTGTTTGACTCCAGATCCAAATTCACAGCACAGGGAGGATGTAAGAAAATGTAGCAACAAAGTCTTAATAAATGTTTCCAGAAAGTGTAATTGTTAAAAGCCCAAAACTACGTGCCAAGGCCCAGGAGGGCCTGGGACAAATCAGTTCACTGCTCTGGACCTTGGTTTCCTCATCTGCACTGAAGGGCTGGAGACCTTTGTGAATTGGATTAGGTGATCTCAATACCCATCTAGCTCCAAAAGTATTCTGAAGTGTTACACAATTTATGGAAAAACATATATTTTGAAATTCGGTGATTGAGGCAACAGCTGTCAGCATGAGGTTTTTTTGTCCTATGCTTTAAAAATAGATTATACAGAACTGTGTGTGTGTGTGTGTGTGT